>NC_056623.2:172139107-172477107 GCF_002870075.4 Lactuca sativa
TCATGGACAATTGGAAGTATAGAGTAAGGACCATATTGACATATTTTGAAAAGAGGCAACTCATGTTCAAAAGTGATAGTCAATGGGAATATGGAATTGTTTCCATAGGTGGAAGTTATTCTTTGAATCTGTGTAAGATTAAAGAACTTAATGCAAAGAAGGATGTTCAAAGGAATGTACTTTGATTCTAAGACTTCATTTCCATGGAATTGCTTTCCATTGGAATACCTTGTAATGTTTGTTGCCAAGTCTTTGTGACTTGTGTACATATTAATTACAAGAGGAACATTGCATTTAAGTTTAGAATCTAACAAGATTACGGTAAATGACAAGAATTTGGTGTTCTTACATTTATTGTAAAGGATTTGGGATTGTGAAATGAGCATCATTGAAATGCTGTCAATTGATCCGTTTCACAAACAGAGGACCACATGTAAAATAGTGTGCATACTTGGAGTATGGCATAGCTATTGTTCGGACAAACATAGTGTGCATGCTTGGAGCATGCCATGGATATTGTTTCAATTCAAGTATTAAGTTGATTAATCGAAACATGAATAATGAGTAATCAATATGGTGCTTAGATAAAAGGGTTTTTATTTACACTCAAGAGTTTGGGGCCATAGAGGATTAAGTATTATTCTTGTGTTTCACTTTGCATGTTTTGACTTCTAGAATAACTAGGTCATTCTTCCTGAATGACTAAGTTATTCAAACCATCCACAGTCGTTCATATGTTGGAAGTAGATATGAATCAAGACTGTCATGCATCTGGCTTGTAACATTTGTCTAAGGTGCATTAGACATAGCAATGGTTGCTACAACATTCATGAGTGCTCATAAGTTTTGAGTATTGGATTCAACCCACGCTCATTGGAATCACTTCATGGATTTTATCACGAGTGATCATGAGACGATAATATCTTATATTCTTCAAACCTAGAGATATGAGTTGCTACTATGAGTTGGTTGTACATTGATTGCACAAAAACGCATTAGTAACTCGATGTTACAAAACGTGCCTTTGTGTATGATTCAACAACTAGTAGAACAAGTCATATGAGTCGAATTTCATCTGTTCCTTTTACCTTCAGGATAAAAACGATATCTGTGGGCCCCTCGCTGATTTGGTGATGACAAATGTAAGTGATCGGCCGGGCCTGGACTTATTTGATTTGTTCAATTAGTCAGTCGTCATAAATCGGAAATCGGGAAACAACAAATGGACATAGGGAATGATTATAATCCATGTCTCAGTCCATATGATATCTAGAATGGAGGAATATATGATCCCTTATCTAATGGACAAGTCATTGACAAAGGTCAGAGATCATCGGCAAGGTTAGAGTTCGACAGAAGCTTTTGAGAGCTACGATTGCTAGTCAGTTCTTGAAGTCATACTTGCAATAATAGTTTTAGACTTATCCAAGTGGGAGACTGTTGGATTAATGTCTAAGTCCATAACTATAATTGGCAAGACTTGACCCGACCCGGCATGGTCCATTTGGGTTGCATGGAATCATGCATTTGGATAGACTAAAATGAGAGAAATAACACTTAAGGTTTGTTAATATATTATAAGCTCTAATATATTAATAAGATTATTTAATTTGTATTGATCAAGAATTAATTAAGTGATTAAAAAGAAGACTAATTAAATATATGGGTTGATTGGGTAAATCATCCATACTTGTATAGCGGGCTAATGATTCATGGATTGTCATGTTGGGCTAAAACCCATAAGATGCTCCATGGTATATTTGAACCCATGGATCCAAGGAAATGGAAACCCTTGACAATTGGGATTTACCCTAACTGTCACTAACTTTATAAGCATCTTATTGTTGACAAAATCGGTTACTAGAGTGTGTGAAAGGGCTAGCCGATTTTTATGAAGTGTGGATTTCTCTCTAATCTATTCCAAGTGTACTTGATGTTGTGTGAACCATTTGAAGTGTCACACTTGGGGCACTAGGCACTCAAGCTTCATGAAGACATTCTACATCAAAGAGGTATGTAATTCGAACTTAATATATTTCTATGAATCAATGTTATTATGCTAGTTAGGATGAATACCTTGGAAAGTTCATAATTGCATGTATAATAGAGAAAACATAGATCCAAGGTATTTAGGGTTGCATGTACACTTAGGAGTGTTAGAATGCTCAAAACCCATCAGAACATTATTCTTAAATTCTAAGCCATTGTCACTCTTGATGAAGTCAATCATTGCTTGAGTAGTTTTGGATTCAAATCTTAGAAAATATACCTAAATAAACCTTGAAAAGTCATTAACAATGACCAATATGTATCTCTTCTTGTTGAGAGTCTCAACAGTCATTATCAATTTTTAACACAGGTAAACCTCTAACCAAATCATTTACCACTAATTTATTCAAATTTCGAAAATTCAAATGATAAATTCTTCGACGCCGGAGCTAGCTATTGTACGCCGCTAAAGCGGAAACACGGGGCATGGCAGTACAAAGGGTCTCATACCAAAAGTTTAAAGACAACGCCAACCATAGTATTAAAAATCATTACAAATTTACAATGAGTTTGAACCACTTTTTAAAAGAAATTACTATGTATTTAAAAGTCAACATATGCAAATGCTCCTACAAGTGTTGTGTCTCTACGTGCCTCTTACTAGATGATTCATGAAAAAGTATGTAAAATGAGTGTCAACTATAAACATAGTTGGTGAGTACTCACAGTAATAATATTGGTTTCATGAATCAAAATCAAAGTTTTGATAAAAGTTTCCATAAATAAAAGTATATTGTTAAAATGAGTAAATAAGTTTGTAAAAATAAAGTTCTTTGTCATCATGAGAGATAAAGTATGTTGCCCAAATGAGATGCAAAGTTCAGATTCTCATTGAAGATAAAGTTCGTTACTCATACGAGTAAACAAGTATCATTGCTAAATTGAGCAATCAATTTCGTAGCTACAAGGAGCAAACAATTTCATTTCTAAAACATGTATATAAGTTTCCAATAATAAAAGTTTGTTGCTATAATGAGAAACAAAGTTCGTTGCTATAATAAGCATAAAAGTTTTGTTACCAAAATAACTATACAAGTTTCATTGCTAAAATAAGTATACAAGTGTCGTTGCTAACATGAGAATACAAGTTTCATATGTACATAAAGATGTGTATGCGCATCAAGTTTCCATTCATGAGTTCACAACCCAACCTAATGACCGAATCGTGCCCTATTAACTACTGTGTGTATCGCAAACATAGTGTATAAAATGGTATAATGCACTCAAGCGAATCGTGCGAGTGAGGAGGTGTCTACCTCCTGATAGTGCAATCCATAATAACCATAGGCTCACAAGAGTTAATGAGTTATGTCTAGAGATTCCCGGGACTTAACCGCGATACAGTCCTCATGAATTAAAGTAACATACACATACATATGAAATATAGCAACCAAGTTTCATACGATTCAAAATATATACAACGAACATAAAAAGTTTAGAACATGCTTTTCCACCCCAAAACATTTAAAAACCGAAAATAGGGGAGTGGTGAATACTCACAATACATTGAGATGATACAAATGATGCATTGATCTAAGTTCCAGTTGTACCACTACCGAATCCTACAAAAATGGTATATGCTAGTGAGTCTCTAGTCGAAATCTAACGCTAATATACTTACCACTACAATAGAATTATCCTAATATTATGTCAAAATTTAATATTGATAAGTTACACACATTTTTCTGAAATGGTGAAATTTTATAACTCATGTGGTTAAGATAATTTTGGATATTAATTTCCAAATTTTTGTTATATTAATTGAGGGTATTTCAACACATTTAAATGTGTTTTAAGCTCCTAAAAAGCCAAAATATTATCAAACAGTTTCCAAAAATTGTCTAACTTTTCATTTTGATTCTAAATACAGTAAATGTCTTCCATAAATTTTCCTTCGAATTTTTGATGTGAATAACTATTTTTCCAAAATTTTAAGCTTTCATATCAATATAAATTCGTGAAAAATAGTATCTAGATACTAAAAATTCTAATTTTTTTTATATTATTGACACTAAACATATTTAAGCTGGGAAAAATATAAAAATAGGTTTCTAAATAGTTTATCCTAACTTTATGATTTTTATGCATTTATTCTAACAAAAATTGAAATAAATAGAAGATATTTTCTAGAATTTCCCAAACTTTGTTTAACACTATTATAGTACATATAAAAGCTGTGAAAAATATAAAACATATTTTTCAATTAGTTTTGCTATTTTCATTTGTTTTATGCTCTTGAATAATTTTTAAATGGTGAATAATTACCAGATAGTTAAAGTAAACTACCAAAAACCTGTAAACTCCACTTACTATGTACATAATCCGGGAAAAATACCAATGGTGATTTTTATATAATGAAATCGGATTTTATGGATTTAAGTGTATTTAATCCTAGAAAATAGGAGAAAAATAGTATATTGAATAGGAAAATCATCACAATTTTTATTTAGAGTTCTAATTTATTTTAAGGTCGTCTGGTGAATTTTGGATGAGTGCAAATATTTTTCCGATTATTAGACCATTTTAAATACAAAAATCAGGGAAAAATTAGAATACATGATGAAAAATTCTGAAAATGTTTTTCTGCTTACTCCACTTTAGGTAGGATCTGCACAAAATCATATATAGCCTTTTCAGATAAGTTAAAGTGGTTTTATGATTTATTTGAATCAAACAAAAAAATTTCAAAACCATAGAAAACAGTAACAAAAATCGATGAAACGCACTGAGATGTCATCATTCACTTTAGGGGTCATCTACAAATTCACCTAGGATTTATAGACCTCATAAAGTATTTATATGAATTATTTCCCTATTTTCTTGCAATAATTATATTAATTCGAGAATAACGAATTATTTTCTTAAAATTTGTGGAACATCTCATTTTGTTGATGGAATTCTGGAAAAAATCGGATTTGATTAGAAAATAAGTTTTAGATATTTATTTGGTAATAAATCCTTTATGAACATGTTTGAATGCTTTTTAACCACAAACTTTGATGATCAAGCCTTTAAGCTTGAAGATCATCAAATGCATGTTGGTTTTTGGGTGAAATAATATCACCATAATCATAAAAATTGTGTTTATGAACATATGATTCATAATCCATCCATAGAATGGTGTACAAGAAGAAGATATGTAAGAAAACTTGAGATTTTGAAGGAAGATTGAAGGATTTTCGTGATTACCTTGAAGAACAACCCTATATGATGAAGATTTAGAGTTTAAGGCGTGTTTTTGGCTTCATTTTATGGAAATATTTTGTGGTTATAGAGAGAGGAAGAGAGAAAATGGTGTTGGGGATTTGAAGAGTGAGTGAGAGAGAAGTGAAGAAGATGGTTGAGTGTAAGAATTGTTTTAAATGATTTCTAATTTGGAAAAAGAGATAGTGGGAGAGATAGAACGAAATTTAGGGGATGAGAGAGGGTTTCCCTCTCATCCATTTTTATAAATTTCATATCTTTTTTAAAATTATGAAATTTTCATAAAATATGCACCTTAACTTATATATATTTGTCATAAAACTTTGATTTTTGACTTATAAATTAAGGGTAACTGTTAATGTATTAAATTTTATTTTCCTAGAATGAATTTTCATAATTTTAATAAAATTTTTAAGGTTAATAATTATTTTTATAAATTTTTTAAGGTTAAAGTTTATAAATATGAGATTTTATGGCTCATAGGGTTTTGGAGTTTAATACATCTTTAGATATCAAAATAAATTGAATATTTGAGACTTTAAATTACCTTTGTGTTTCCTAACTCTTATTCAAGTTAGAAATAATGTTTGTTATTCATTTTTATTGGTTTATTGGCATTCTATGTAGTGATTCCGAGATTCAAGCGAAATTGAGGAATCAAGTATACTAGCCCTAGTTTTCAACTTTAACTTAAGTTCCTACGAGACTCGGACCTAATTTATACCATGAGCCCAAGTGCATGATGTGTATATGATTCATGAAAAGGTGTTCGAGTCAAAGAGTGACCTGAATATGCATATTCACTACAGTTAAGTAGTTGTAGAATTCACATATCAATGTGAAATCTAAGTACACTATCCTTCGATTCTACTTGTTTCCAAGTTTCTACTAGGTTATAACTTAGCTTCTAGTTACTAAGTCTAGTATGTGTCATGCCTCTAGGTGCAACTAAGTTTAGTCAAATCTAGAAACGAATCGAATTTTGACGGTTGTCACAGTCTCCCCCAATTGAAAGAATTCGTCCCAAAATTCTATTCGTGACGTATTCTATTAGAACTCAGCCGAATACAATTGTTTAAATGGAGAGATGGTGACTTGAAGAGCTCTTTGATTATTTTGGGTTAATTCCTCAAGGGAAGAGCCGAACTCTTCAGGTATAATCAAATTAATGTTTCCCTAATTCGAGTTCTATAGTGTAGATTGCGAGAAATTAGGATCATGGAAATCATGATCCAACCATGGCGACCTAGTAGAAAAAGATCGTCTAGTTAGATATTATGTGACTTAAAAGAGTGCTAGAATTTTTTTTATTTTTTTCTGAAGCACCAACTGCATTCAGCGTTAAGTCCGCGTTGATCCTTAAGTCGCGTTCTAAATCAACACTACATGTAAATTTTCCGCCTAATAACAAAGAGATTAGGAACAATTTTTTCGCTTCCGGGTTGGCTACTAAATCTGGTAAACATATATTATGAAATAAGAAGGGGTAACACGAATGAAAGAGAAGCGATTGATGGTAAGTTCCTAAAGATACATACTAAGGGTAAACAACAATGTTTTGGTACATCTCGAATGTAAAGGCTATTTAAGCGTCGTCTACAAAAGAAGTTACGAAACGATCGAGGATTCCGAAGCTATAATTTCTACTATGGGTACTCTTACTATAATACAACCGTAATTGAAGAATATATTTAGAGAGTCTGTAACTTCCCAAAAATACAGGACAAAAATTTCATTTTTAATTACGTCATTTTAAAACCAACAGTGTAATAAAACATCTGTAATATTATGTCATGTCAAAACCAAAGTAGAAATAATCAAACATGTTATCATAAAACAATATCGGAGTGTAATCCCAAAGATCTCTTGTGCGGAAAACCATAGTGTGATGCGTTGCGATCAAGCTGGCTCCATTCCTTTAAACACGAAGTACCTGAAACCAAAACTGAAAACCGTAAGAACGAAGCTTAGTGAGTTCCCCCATCATAACACACACCCAATCTGCTACAAAACGACCCCAATCACCCACCTATGTTGACCGGAGCAACAATACATTGCATACGCGGCGGCAGCGAAGCGGAAGGAGAGGGGTGGGGAGTCGTAACCCCGACTGGTGAACGGAAACGACAATAATCACGCCCCATGAACTGCCCACTGACCCAACGACCAAGGGCAGCCTTCGACGGTCACGGAATGGATGTAGCGGCGGCGCTCCTGATGGTGCTGCGGTCCCAACACGATGACAGCCTCCCCCATCCGGTGCCCAATCGCCTGACACGGTGGTGCTTTCTCGACTACGTGCGACCGTCCGCGATAGGAACGATGGCGGTGAGATAGAGAAGGAGAAGAACGGAGGAGGTTCGGTGGTCCTTGGCGGCGCACCAGCAGCGAACGATACCCGTGAAACTCAGCTCCTCAGGCTTCAGTGGACCTCCTGGATGCTTGATACGATGGCTAAATGACGGCGATGGGCGCAACTTCCTTGGCGGTTGCCTTCACCGGCAACAATGGTTCGACGGTTGCTTGGTTAGTCAGAGAAACAAGGGAGTAACGGTCGATGGTGGGACGTATAAGGGGGGGGGGGGTAAGGAAGATGACGACTACTCTCTTAAAGCTAGGGTTAGGGTTTACCGAGAGCTATATACCTGACACCCACTCAAACTTCACCCCATAATGTCATAAATGGTCCCTCCACATATGATTCTTTTCATAGGAAGTCCACAATTTACACTTCTCACCCCTGCTCACATAATTTCTTTCATATTTAGTCACACAGTTACCATTCAACCCCTCCTTTACAATTTATTCTCAAATAAAATCCATATGTTACCCTTTTAACCCCAACCTTCAAAATTCTTTACAAATGGAGTCCGTAATTTACCATTTAGCCCCTGCCTTCATTAATACTTACAATTTAAGTCCGGATTTTACACTCTTAACCTCCATCTTCTAAACTTGTGACAATTACCTCCTCGAGACCATCCTTTGATACGTAATTATTTATTTTAGGGCTACCATTTGTTCATTAATTTATTTATTCATCTAATAAATAAACAGGGTATTACAACTCTCCCCCACTTAAATTAGATTTCATCCTCGAAATCATTCCTTACCATTTCTTGCTCGCCCGACCACTCTAGTAGCATGGTCACCAATCTGGGCACGTCCTAGCCTTCCCAGGGTAGCCATGACCAATCCTCGTAAAGGCCTAAAATCTGCAGGTGCCGAATTCCTTGCAACAAGACCACATGCACTCTGTTCGAAATCTGCTGTCTCGAGATGGTCTGAATCCCTGGTAGACCACTCATACAAAATCATTACCGATGGAACCCGCCCGCTTATCCCTCAAGTAACTACTTAACTTCTGATAGCATGTAGTTCCCACCATAAACCTGGGTCACAAACCTAATCACCTCTGCAGATCACGTATTCTCGGCTAAGGCTCAGCTAATCTCGCTGTGAGTGACTTGTCACTCCCCAATAAACCAGCTATTTTGTGCGCATATGCAAGTAAAACACACATACTATTGCTGCCCAAACATTGAAATTGACTGAACACTGAACTGCCTGAAGCAATATACGCTGCTACATAGCTGCTTACCAAAAGATACCGAGACCTCCTGGGTCTCAATTCGTTCGCCAATCATCTGAAATGGCGGGTTCAGGCCCGACTGCAGAGCCAAAGGACATCCTACTTAGTCTCCTCACACGTCTTCTGAATGAAATCCTTCTCTGGAACTAGTTGCCACTAGTTATCTTGCCACTGTGACTCTAACGACTTTCTGATCTAACCGATCGGGTCCGTGCATCGCATCCTGCCATCATCCAATCCAAGAATAAAAGCGATTGCTACCTAACCAATGGTAGCCTTACATCACCAACGCCCCTACGCAGTCCATTACATCCCTGATGTCACAACTGTAGTGGCATTCCTACAGTCTTATCACTGGCTCAACCAGATCTAATCCATCTGGGTAATACCGAAATCCAATATGGGGATTTCCATATCCTCACTGCCGCACCCGAACTGGTGGGTACTACTCTTCCTTTCGCGTTCTAACAACACGCTCATGCCATCTACCAACTTAGTGAATGCTACCGCTAAACCTGCAGACTTACAACACTCTATCACTATCTAGCTGCTAGTGAATGCTACGACTACACCCGCAGACTTACAACACTATAACACTATCTGCCAACCTGGTGAATGCTACGATTACACCCGCAGACTTACAACATTCTATCACTATCTAGCTGCTAGTGAATGCTACGGCTACACCCGAAGACTTACAACACTCTAGTACTATCTGCCAACCTGGTGAATGCTACAGCTACACCCACAGACTCACAACACCTCTCACACGATCTGCTGCTAGTGAATGCTACGGCTACTCCCGTAGTCTTACAACACTTCCCATGATAACTGACTGCTATTGAATGCTACGGCTACCCCCGTAGTCTTATAACACTTTCCAAACTATCTGACTGCTAGTGAATGCTACGGCTACCCCCACAGTCTTACAACACTTTCCATACTGGGTCGAACACGCACTCGACCTAACACAGAACTGGACTTGAGTCCTAACTGGGACTCAAATATGGTTCCCGAAACCTGTTATCACGTGACCCTATTGTATCAATACCGTACCCATGCCCGTGATCAACGCGTCACAGTAAACCATGAAATCATCTACGCCCTCTTGCAGGGTGAGAATCAGTGCCTGGCACAACCACCGTCTGGGAGTCTCAAAGGCTATCTACTACTCAGGCCCCCAACGAAAGGTCACCGACTTCTTGGTCAATCGGGTCAAAGGAATCTCAATCTCAGAGAAGTCTCGTATAAATCTCTGGTAATAACCCGCTGTACCCAGGGAATTCCGAATCTCAGATGGAGACCTCGGAATCTCCCACTGCATCACGACCTCTACCTTGGCCGAATCAACTAGAATACCCTTCTGGTTGACAAGGTGGCCAAGAGATTGCACCTTGCGCAACCAGAACTCACAGTTGGAGAACTTTATAAAAAGTCTCTCCCCCACTTAGACTCGACTAAGTCTTCACATTACATGAGAATTGAAGGATTTCCAATGCTTCTCTCTTTCTAATATTCCACTGATGACAACGTGTGCCTGCCAATGCTAGTGTTTAATCGCCGATTAAACCTTGAGATCTCCCATCCCCAGAAATCTCGATGAGTACTCTTGGAATCTGATCCAGTCTGACACCTCAATCCATCTAACATGCTGTCAGTTAAAGACCTTAATCTTCACTCTAGCTGACGAATCCTCGTTCCCTCTCCCAATCTTGCAGTACCACTGAACTCTAACCGAACACGGCTCATATAAAAAAATACAATTCTCTTGATCATCCAGTGACCAACCACTTCGGCATCTAACATCCGCGACTGACACTACCCTCGTCCTGTCACCAGTTCCTTCCTAGCAACGGTAGTGCCTTGAACTCCAAAGTTCATCCATAAACAATTTCCGACCATACCCGAACAATGATAGAACCTCTGAACGCTGACTTCATTGGAGAACAATCACTCCAACCCTGATCGAGTATCCTCTAAATAATACTCCTGCATAGATCCCGACAAGGATTCTAAATGATAACGGTATGCGCGGAACCCACTTCTTAAGATGCGTCTCTCTTTTGGTTCATCAAGGACCTTTCGGCATGCAGGATGGCATATATGATCCTTGATAACCCAAATACTAGCAGAAAAACTGACCCGAGGTCTGACTTATCCAAACTCACTCATAATTCCAACGCGATACGTATCCCCAACATCCATCTAGTAGCGATAGAAGATGACATACTCGCAACATCTGGGGAAATATTGGTCACCTTCTGCAGACATGACCAACCCTGCCACACCTGTAGCAGCCTAAACCCTTGGAGTGACAAACTCCCTTGTGTACTTTCTCGTATGCACTGCACTGACTCAGGCCCTGCCGACCTTTCACCCTATGATCAGAAGTCATGGGTCTCTTCCCAGGACCCTCCACTATACGCACCTGGCACGCACCTCTCTTTCCAGGGTGCTCCAAATCAATCTCGCATCTGCAACTTCTTGGAAATCATATCCTTCAGGTTCTGACACCCTGTCACGCTCAATAGCTCGCTTGTCAATGGCTAAGCTGCAACAACTGGAACATCCTCTGTCCCCAAACTGGGTCACAACCTCTTCCCTGAAGCTTCTTAGATTCTCCAAGTCTCTCACCGATTCAAGTATGGATCCTGTGATTTCAGTAGTACGGGCCCAATACTACCTTCCACACCTATCCATACTTTCCTCAACAATCCTCCCGAGTCCTCTAAGTCAAACTAGTACACCCAAGCCTCACTGAGCCTCACTACTAACCCACAGAAACGTATCCTAGGCTTTCCTAGATTCCCGAACTCACCCAGTCCTCAGCTGCTGAAAGATTCCCAATAATGTCAACTAGCTACCTCATGAATATAGCCACATTCAATAGAGATCAGATAATCCTTCGAGTAAAATACTCATCCCTAGAACGGTTAGACTCAAACGAGAGCTGCGCAATAGGGTCAAGTTTATCACTCTGAGATTATCTAGCCTGTGTCCCATGTGACTTGGCATATTCACTTAATAGTTAGCTCACATTACTAAGGGTCCCTCAAATCACAGAGCAAGCAGCATTCAGACAATGGAAAATCTAACCATCATATTCCAATCAGATCATTATATCCTCTAATCAGGAATCTGTACATGCAATTCAAAGGCTCATATAATCAGGCATAACCTAAACAGGCTATCCTATCACTGACTGATCAGTACTAGCATGCAAGTCTACAAGCACATATAATAGGCATATAAGGCATCCTCTTAGATCCTTAGCCCTAATCTAGCATGTAGTTCTCATAAGCATATCATATCATAACATCTCATAACATGTATGGATATCTTGGGGAAGACTTACTTGAGCTCGGCTGATTGCACGCATCACACACCTTGTTCTTTTCAAAGTTCCTTTCTCTTTTCAAACTTCTTTTATAAAATTATTTTACTTTTGAAAATTTTCATACCAAGTCCTTAGTTTGAGTTCAGACACACCCGAGAGTGTGCCCGAATCCCTCAAACCAAGGCTCTGATACCAACTGGTAACATCCCAAAAATACAGGCCAAAAATTTCATTTTTAATTACGTCATTTTGAAACAACCAGTGTAATAAAACATCTGTAATATTATGTCATGTCAAAACCAAAGTAGAAATAATCGAACATGTTATCATAAAACAATATCAGAGTGTAATCCCAAAGATCTCTTGTGCGGAAAACCATAGTGTGATGCGTTGCGATCAAGCCGGCTCCTTTCCTTTAAACACGAAGTACCTGAAACCAAAATTGAAAACCGTAAGCACGAAGCTTAGTGAGTTCCCCCATCATACCACATACCATACAATGACATGCATACATACATACTGCCGAGCAATTCTGGGGTGCCCAACCTACCCGGTACGACCATTTTGGGGTGCTGACTACCCATCGGTCCTAACAACCGATCCTCGGGGACTATTTCACCCTTACTTCTGCTATCACATATATCATAACATAACATATTATCAGACATATCTGGGGTGTCCGATTTACCCTTCGGTCCTAACGACCGAACTTGGGGACTATTCCCCTCCTACTACCACTATCACATATAACATATCATGCCAGCATATAAACATATCATCACACACTGTCAGACATATCTGGGGTGTCTGACCTACCCTTCGATCCTAACAACCGAACTCTACTACTATCACATATACATATCATGTCAGCATATAACATATCAGGTAGTAGCAAACCTAGATGATATCACAAAGACAATCATCTAACATACAACTCCTACTAATGGGCCGACATTGTGGCCGTAGACCCACAGCTACTGGAAGGTAACTCACCTCACATTGCTGAAGTCCCGTAGACATAATCCCACACTGTTGAAGTCCCGCAGACTCAACCCCAGCTGCTGAATGACAGCTTCCCGAACTGTCAACACCAAAATAACACCCAATTAATAATTGGGTCCCAATACATAACCATAAGTACATTCTTTGGGTAATTACTACATTACCCTTAGCTTGGCTTATTCTAGCCCAAGGCCCAATCTGTAGGCCCAAACTCAACTAGGAATCAAAGCCCAACACATGGTCCAATTTTCCAAATTGGGCCTAGGCCTATACATGGTCTCATTCTAAGGCCCAACATCATGTAATCATTAAAGCCCAAACTATGGCCCATCTATAACCCAATTTTCCAAATTGGGCCCATGGGCCTTTCCCTAGGCCCATTAACTTATTCTAGTCCAATTTTTTGACTATGGATGGCCCATTAATAACCCGATCATCAAGTCCCAATAAGAGGCCCAATAATAAACCCAAATGAGATTAGGGTTTCACATAAAATGACAATTAGGCTTAGGTTTCCTACTTAACCCATTAAAGACTTAATCCTCTAAGGACTTTAATCCATTAAGTCTAATATCGATTAGATTAATCTTTGCCAATGATTATTATTTAATATCTCAAGTTATTAAATAATTTCCGTGTGTCCTGATTAATTTTCCCCAAATTAGGGTTTCATGGCATTAGGGTTTTCCATACCCTAACTAGGGTCTCCAACCCAATACTAGCTCATTAATTACTTTGTTGGGCTTTTAGATAAATTAGGGCTTTATTGGGCCTATTAAGCCCACTAGGATATTATTAAGCCCATTAAGGTTTCATTAGGATCCATTAAGGTTTTATTAAGCCCATTAAGTCTTATTGGGCCCATTAGGGCTTCCTTGGGCCCATTAGGGTTTCAAACCCCCAAACGAATCAATACAATCTAGACAAGGCACACCGCCACCCGACACGGCAGCCGGTGGCGGCGGGAGGCGGCAGCCACCACCTGACGGTGGTGGTTATGGTTTCTTTCTCATTATTCAATTTTCTTTTACAATTACAATAAAATACCAAAGCTCTCACACACACCCTAACTAATGTAAACACACATACATGGCGGTGTATGGTGGCAGCCACCATGGCTGGCGGCCATGGTTGTTCTCTTCTCCATTCTATGGCCAACAAAACACCCAACACAAGAACTACTAGTGGAGATGCAACCACACACCCAATCTGCTACAAAACGACCCCAATCACCCACCTATGTTGACCGGAGCAGCAATACATTGCATAGGCGGCGACATCGAAGCGGAAGGAGAGGGGTGGGGAGTCGTAACCCCGAATAGTGAATGGAAACGACAATAATAACGGCCCATGAACTGCCCACTAACCCGACGACCAAGGGCAGCCTTCGACGGTCACGGAATGGATGCAGCGACGATGCTCCTGATGGTGCTGCGGTCCCAACACGATGACAGCTTCCCCCATCCGGTGCCCAATCGTCTGACACGGTGGTGCTTTCTCGACTACGTGCGACGTTCCGCGATAGGAACGATGGTGGTGAGAGAGAGAAGGAGAAGAACGGAGGAGGTTTGGTGGTCCTTGGCGGTGCACCAGCAACGAACGATAGCCGTGAAGCTCAGCTCCTCAGGCTTCATTGGCCCTCCTGGATGCTTGCTACGATGGCTAAATGACGGCGACGGGCACAGCTTCCATGGTGGTTGCCTCCACTGGCAACAATGGTTCGCCGGTTGTTTGGTTAGTCGGAGAAACAAGGGAGTAATGGCCGATGGTGGGAGGTATAAGGGGGGGGGGGGGGGGCGGGAAGGAAGAGGACGACTACTCTCTTAAATCTAGGGTTAGGGTTTACCGAGAGCTATATACCCGACACCCACTCAAACTTCACCCCATAATGTCATAAATGGTCCCTCCCCATATGATTCTTTTCACAGGAAGTCCACAATTTACACTTCTCACCCCTGCTCACATAATTTCTTTCATATTTAGTCACAAAGTTACCATTCAGCCCCTCCATTACAATTTATTCTCAAATAAAATCCATATGTTACCCTTTTAATCCCAACCTTCAAAATTCTTTACAAATAGAGTCCGTAATTTACCATTTAGCCCCTACCTTCATTAATACTTACAATTTAAGTCCGGATTTTACACTCTTAACCTCCATCTTCTAAACTTGTGACAATTACCTCCTCGAGACCATCCTTTGATACGTAATTATTTATTTTAGGGCTACCATTTGTTCATTAATTTATTTATTCATCTAATAAATAAACAGGGTATTACAACTCTCCCCCACTTAAATTAGTTTTCATCCTCGAAATCATTCCTTGCCATTTCTTGCTCGCCCGACCACTCTAGTAGCATGGTCACCAATCTGGGCACGTCCTAGCCTTCCCAGGGTAGCCATGACCAATCCTCGTAAAGGCCTAAAATCCGCAGGTGCCGAATTCCTTGCAACAAGACCACATGCACTCTGTTCGAAATCTGCTGTCTCGAGATGGTCTGAATCCCTGGTAGACCACTCATACAAAATCATTACCGATGGAACCCGCCCGCTTATCCCTCAAGTAACTACTTAACTTCTGATAGCATGTGGTTCCCACCATAAACCTGGGTCACAAACCCAATCACCTCTGCAGATCACGTATTCTCGGCTAAGGCTCAGCTAATCTCGTTGTGAGTGACTTGTCACTCTTAACCTCCATCTTCTAAACTTGTGACAATTAGCTTCTCGAGACCATCCTTTTATATGTAATTATTTATTTTAGGGCTACCATTTTTTCATTAATTTATTTATTCATCTAGTAAATAAACAGGGTATTACAGACTTGTTGTTTCTAATGAAGGCGGTGAAAGTTTATGATAAATTAAATCACATTGTCTAGATAGCATTCTGAGTGTTTAGAAATGATAAATAACCTCACTATTTTCAAAATGTGTGATAATTCCAAGATAATGAAGATACATGTGAGTCAATCAAACGAATTAGTAAGATAGAATAGATATTAATTAAGGTTGAAGGTTTAAGTCGTCATTAAGAGAATTTGTCTAGAAATGTTGGTATTACACTTTTTGAAAAACTGTCCAATTGTTAAAGTCAGGACAAATTCAAGATTACTAGGAGTCAAAATATTTATGAAAACAAGTTTAAGAGTTTAAGAACTCACTGAAAATTGCAAAGTAGAATGTTATTTGAAGAAATGTGTAAAAATATCGATCATTGAAAATAATGCATTCTTAATTTAGTGTTTCTACAAAAACAATCATTTAGAGAATAGATAATAGTAGAATTCAAAACTTTTGATGTATTTAAAGAAAAGAAGAAACATAAGGAAACATATCCTTCACATATATTTTCCGGATATAGAAAAATTATAAGCATAAGGGTATTCATCATGTATATTAATTATAAGGAAAAATATAATGAAACTTGCATTTTAAATCAAGCTTCTGAATTTAGAATGAAAGGGAAAATGTAAATAAGGATCACTTGTTTATAGTAGATTTCAAAATAAAAGCAAGATGTATATGACAAAAGGCGTAATTGAATATATCAAAGTTGAATAAATCAAAGGTATGCCTCACGACAATATACGTATTATTCACTCAAAACGAAAGGGTAGACTTCTAGTCATTATGTATATGAACATGATACCAGGAGAAGCAAAATAGACAGAAACAAAGTTAGACAATGTATTATGTTAATATCATAAGAACAATACATATAGGTAGATTTAAACCAGGTTGAGATATATTTCAAACTTAAATATTTGATGTATATTGATGATTAAATAGACATATGGGAGTTTTAAAGTGTTTGCTAAGGATTGCTAAAAATTCATAAGTTATCTATTATGTTAAGCTCTATTTGTGAAAAAGAAGAAGCCCTACAAATGGCAATTGAAAATCTGAAAATTTTGACTTTTTAGACTGAAGTCCAACAATGATTAAAATAGATAAGGTAAAGACTCAATATATTTAGAAGAATAATTAATATTTGTTGAGAGTGTATCACTGGAAATTTAAAAGTGAACACTAGGTTTTCAAATGCTATAAATTTTAAAAACTTTACAGATTATAAAACTATATTGAAGCAAAGTAGAAAAATAAGGTATTCTTTTAAATACAAGCATTAGAGATGTCTTATAATCACGTCTAAAGTAGAAATTTTCATAAAAATCATGTTGAGTTTCGAGAAAACACATTAAAGTAAATTACAATGTCTAAATGAGAAAGCTGTTAAAAGTGTCAAAACAAAAGTGTTTTGAAGATTTGATGAAACTTTTTCACATAATATGAACTTCAATGACATATGTTTAAGTTTTATAGCATAGAGTTTAAACAATTTTATAAAAGAAAATGTTTCTAAGTTTTTCGAAAACGTGTCAAAATGGTAAGCAAGATTTAAAACGGTTTATATGCCCTTAAAAGCACATCTATCCACTGAAATGGATTTGAAATGAAATTGAAATTACATTATTAAAACCAATATTGGTTAAATTGAGTTTTGTAGAAAAGTGTTAACTTAAAGCAAGTTGTCAAAAGATTTTTAGCGAGAACATGGATTACATTGTTAGGAATTGTCTACTAAGTTGAATGAAGTGGCTATAAAATATTTTATCAATGATAAATAAAACCGATGAAGCGAAATAACTTTTCGATGGAAGATTAAGAAGTAAGGAATAAGTATGTTAGTGTAGCTGATCGTACCTAAATGCTAAGGTGAGTACAAGGCGAGTATAAAGCGAGTATAAGGTGAGTATCGATGTATTTTTCCCAAGGATAAAGGACAAGAAAAATTGTTTGAAAAACTTTTCATGGTGTCAATGAAATTTTTGCGGCCTTTTTATAGAGGTTAAAGGGACATCATATGTTAAGTTTTAAGCTCAAGGTGGAAACAACGTAGAGCTAAATCGTAGCATAGTAATAAGGTCTCACGTATGGGTTAAAACTTCATGTCTCCTCGTGAGTCAAATCGGGAATGCTCTACAATGATATCCAAGTGACTACTCGTGTTGACTCATCTACCTTCTAACACGATGCTACAACTCTCATTCATGTCTGTATCAAACGCTTTTCCTATTTGTAACTCTAGTACAAAGATGAGTAAAAGGGGAATTGAGGAATAATTGGTATAGATTTAGACTTAAGATTATTATTAGTGTATATCTAGCTACCAACCTTACATCTAAAGTCAATAGCTATCGAGGGATACCCATTATCAATACTAAGTGCATTGCTCCTAGAGTGGCTAGTGATATAACCTAAGTGGTTAACCTAGCACTTGATAAGGGGTAAGAATATTTCTATATAAGACATTGTGGTAAAAGTGCACTTAGTTTCTAAGTGTACCTAGATGAATGCCTATAATATGCAATGCCCGTACGCACACCGAAAAATTTTGTTTTTCAAAAGTTCATGTTGAAAATCATTTTGAACATAATTCTACAATAACTGTTTCCAGACTCACATTAAATTTCCTTAATTAAGCATAGTTGTGTTGGATTAGGTGTCTAAGCCCATAACTATTATTGGTATGTATTCGACCCGAGAGTAGCATGGTCCATTTGGGTTGCATATCATCAGGACAATTTGTTAGGATGGACTTTTGAGAGAAGGTTAATTATGGTTTATTAATATATTATAAGTTATAATATATAAATATGAAATTATATGTTTTAATTAGTGTTGATCAAGAATTAATTTGGTGGTCAAAAGAGACTAATTAAATCTATGGGGACTAATTATGGTAATTAGTTATATTTGTATGTGTTGGGCTTATGATCCATGTTGGACCAAGTTTATGTATGGATACATGAAGAGTTGGGCCACATGGACCATGGATCATAACACCCATGGGTATGGATTTGGGTTATACCCATGACTCTTAGAATCCGACATATAAATGTGCTACTTCATGACCAAAACATTTACACTTCTTTTCTTAGTGAAATATGGAGGTTTTTTGGTGCATGGAATTCTCTCTCAAGTCCTACCTTTTTCCATGATGTGTTGTGACTTCATTTGAGGCTTCGACGCTATTGGGGCTAAGCTCTTTAAGGCCAAATACACCAAGACTTCAAGCTCCATCAAAAGGTATGTCATGCCAACTAGTATATTATGTTTTTTAAGTTAAATGCATGCTAGTTGTAAGATTAATACCTTGGAACCCATTTGCATGTATAATTAGTGAAAACATAGATCCAAGGTATTTAGGGTTGTATGTGCACCATAGGATGTTGTATCATACCAAAACCCAACAGTGGTATCGGAGCCAAATTATACTTATACTTAATGCAAATAGCTGGAAAAAAACCAAATTTTTCTTTGCTGTCTGGACAGCATACTCGACGAGTCCAATGATGGACTCGACGAGTCCATGAACAAATTCATCCAACTCGTCGAGTTGGTTCATGCACTCGACAAGTTGGGCTCCCTGACATCATATATTTGTGTTTTTTTTTGGCCTCTTTTGGATTAAAATCATTACCACAAAGTGTTTTTGTTCATAAAATTTGTTTTCGGTATTATGGTAATGTTTATTCTGATCCAAATAAAGTTATAATCAAAGTTTCAAGTTTTGTACATGTTTATATGATGCTTGAAAATTGTTGATTATGAATGTTCATGTTTATGAGTTTGTTTAGATTAATAGAAAAAAATTATGTGATAGTTATTTTCAATCCAAATTAATCTAGAAGTTGGTATTAATATGTGTTTTTGTAACTTGTCCTCAAGTTACTTGAAAAGCCACATTTATGAATTTTAAAACTCATAAAATTGTCATAGGTTACAAAATGAAGAGTCTTTTTGTCATAAATAGTTTTTTGAACTCCATAACTTGTCCTCAAGTTATGGATGTTCAAGAGTCTCTTCATTAAAGTTTTTTTTTAAGACCTTAATTAAACTCATAAGTTATGAAAATCCAAGGGTTTTGAAAAGTTTCAAACTTTCCCTCAAGTTCTGGAATTTGTAAAGTCACCCTCATGTACACTTTAATTCCAATCCCTAGAATTTTAAAAGTTAAAATTCAAACTTTTTGGACTTCATTAAATTAATTAAAGTGTTTAATTAAAAGAGTTAATAGTTCTGTAATGGCATGGTTTAAGTTTAACTAAATTAATAGTATACTTTAATTATTAGATTAAACCACCAAGTATTTTAAATGTATAAAATACACCCTTATACTATTATTATATTAAAAGTTAATATATATATATATATATATATATATATATATATATATATATATATATATATATATATATATATAAGATTAACGTTAGTAGGCCTCATTCACGAAGCCGGTCTATAAGGGGGGTATAAGGTTACTACCTATAAAATGGCAGTTTAATGTGTGTCCACTCTCACCCACCGCTTCCTTGACTGGTGGAGGGTCGTTAGCCGAATGGGTTTGACAGGACTATAATTCTCCCTTCATTAAAAGTATATTAATGATAAATAATAAGTAACTAAACCTTTTATAAATACCCAATCTTAGTTACTTAGGAAAAGGTGAATATGGTGCTAACCCATGAAAATCTACACTTTGTACCTTACCAAGTCGTTGGTGGAGTGTGTGTGGGTTACCGACACACTAATCTGGACTAGTAAGGATTACAAAGGGTGACTTAATGTTTGTCATAGATCGGTGGAGCGCGTGTGGGTAAGCGGCACTACGATTAGGTGATAATATTAAGGGTACCAAGTGAATTTGCATGGTTATTCACACCTTGTTTTGTGATCCTCGACATCCCAGTAACAAAATTTGAGAGGGCACATTCGAGATTGAAACATGCCATTGAAAAAGTTTTATGAATCTCAAAAGATCTAGGAGTTTCAAATCCAATTAAAACCTAATAATTTATTTCGTTTTTCATGGTGGAAATTGGTGAATCGTCATTCACCTACCTTCAAATATCTTATAGCTTGGATTACGTCATCCCTCTTCCAAATTATAAAATATTATGTCGGGTCATAGCCTTAATATTTCATATTGGGTGCTATATTAAGGACTTAAAAATTCAACTAACTTGAATATCTCCCATTGTAGATGTATAATTTAGACATCTATGATCTTCCCAAATCTCTTGGAATTTAACTTCCTCCACCCCTCCAATTATTCTCCCTAACCCACAAGTTCAAGGTCACCCAAGCCCTATTGGCAAGCAAGGTCTATGTGTGATCACATCTTGGAGATGAAGTCACATATTGACAAGTCGGGAGAGTTGGGTGTCAAATTCTTGAGAAAGTTGGATGTTCAATCACTTTCTAAGTTATACAGTGAGTTCCTTTGGGACTACTATGAAACAGACTATGACATGACCCTTTATGATTTTATCTATTTGCTTGGTGCTGTTGATTCAGAAATGATTTAAGGACTAGTAAAGCAAATTTGATTAAAAGATCAACTTCCTAAACCTTCTATTGCTAAATGAAGGGGCATTGGTTGCGAAGCTGCCTAATTTACCTGAACAAACATAAGGTTGGTAAAGTCAAAGAGTTTGACTCTACTTCGGGTAAAGTGCACTATCTAACTCTATTAAGTTCCTATTTGAGATTCTTATACATGATGTGACCAAATCACATTTTGATGTTTTGTAGAATCAAAGAAAGGAAGCTTAAAGGAAGTATATGCTGATTTTGATCGCAAAGATGGATTGCGATCGCATGGTTCGGTGATCAGAATTGTGAGTTGTTGCTTAAGAGTTATGATATATTGCTTAGGAATAGATAACAATAAATTTTTCATATGCATTTGCATTGTAACGATAAATTTTTCCGCAAGTTTTAAATAAAAGATAAGGTTTTATTTTATTTATTTTAAATATCCTTACAGTGGAATTTGTGAAAAATGGTTGTTTATATGATTCCATTGATAGCAATATTAGAAAATGGATTTGATTCTTTTGGTTGTGCTAGTGTCATTATTTACAAAATAAGGAAAGATTCTCATCACCCAAGTTTCAATTGGACCGAAACATGGAATCATACAAGTTTTATGATGAATGAGAATTTTCATCTTTGGAAAATTAAGTCAAGTGAAAGGACTAAGGGATTGAGTACACATTCATGTTCACTGGTCAAGACCACCATATATCGATAAGACTATTCGTCATGATTTACTAAAGTATAGTAAATTTGGTTATACTTACAAGTTTAAGTATAATTTAGAAACATTTGAAAATATTCGATGTATGGCAGAACGAATGAGAAGAATCAAATTAGGCAGAAAGATAAAGGTTTCTCAAATCTGAAAAGATGGGAGAGTACTGTAGTATCATGTTTTGTGATCATCTTAATGATTAAGAAACCATATCACAATTCGTCCTCTAAGGACATCTTAGTGCATACTTATGGCTAAGAAGAGGAGACATGAATTGTTGGAATGGTTAAATCAAGAAGATGAGTCATACTTCGTTCCGAAAACAAAGTCTTAGAGTCATACTCCAAGATTGTAACTTGAGTGACATATCTTGAAGAAGGTTTATTAACACTAGTCAAATGTAAGAGTAAAATGTTTTCTACTCTTGTACATTTGAAATTGGTAAGTTGTGATGTTTTGGAAAAAACAGAGATCAACTTAGGCCAATTGCGTGAAGTGTTAGTCTTGATAAGAATCCGCACTTTCCCTTGAGTATTTGTTTTGTCAAGCAATTGTTCTTGACAAGAGATTCTTATATGTCAAGAGGACAGTGGTAGTCTTAAAGGTCTTGAAAGTTTCAAGAACTAATCAAGGATAAGACCTACAGTTCTTCACTAGCACACGACTTGAGGTTGATAATCTATCGTGTTGACATTTCTGTTCCCATTCCAGTTAAATTTGGCTTTGCATAGGAGTTCTGAAAGTTCTCAATTGATTGCGTAACTACTTGGAAGCAATGGCAGACCCTTGGGCTGCCAGGAGGCAAGAAGTTAAGACTGCACAAGTTCAATCCATATGAATTTGGAAGTGTCACTAACATTGTCTTGTAATTATGGTTTTGACAAAATTTATATGGATAGGAACCCATACACCATAAAATCTAAGTGTTATAAGGTTTCTCTCCGATTCATGAAAATGATGGTGAGGAAACACTTTCACTAAGTAGTTTTTTAGTAGATAGCAATTATGAAATTTGCATTCTCAAAGTCGTTAGTGTAGCGTGTGTGGGTAACCGGCACACTAACATAGACTTGGGAGAAATGGAAAAGGTCTAAACAATTGAGACTATGATTCCGACATCCCTTTTCATAGTTCTAAAATTGCTTAGACTCACATGTGAGCTATCTAAGAAAACGTGTATGATTTTGATAAAGTCTTATCAAAGCATCTTGTATCAGAAATCTGAACTTTGGTAACTGAGTCAATAAAGTATTGATTTATAGAAGTCTAGCTAATTTCTAGATACATGTCAAAGCTAGTGGGAGCATAAGTGTTATGCTAACAATCATCATGTTAGTGGGAGCATGATAATTATGTTTAATATTGCGAGTTAGCAACGTTAATTATAGAAAACAAAAGTTTCAATTCGTGAAGTTGTAGGGATTGAAAAGTTGTTTTGCTATAATTAAGGGAGAGGAAATTATACTTCATTTCAAATCATCTTAGATAGTATCACACCCCAAAACCAAGAATGGCGGAAATGTTCCGGGGTTGAGGACGTCATGTATAGTATCACAACAGTGTAAAATAGTAAACAAGCAACAACATCATCCATTGCATTATAAGTAAAGTTTTAATACATGTGTGTTCTTTCATTGTAATAAGACACCAAAAATATACAATCAAAATAATAGACGAGACTTGTCTGCTCTGTTTTCTCAAAACCTGGCCACCGTACCTGTCTACTAATGACCTGAGAATACAAGTTTTTTTTGAAAGAGAGTATCAGCTTAAAAGCTGGTGAATTCATAAGTATTTAAGTGTCATTGTCTTGCTTACTAAAATCTGTTTTAAAAGTCATGTAAACCTTTAAATGAAAATGTTGATGTAAGTATGAAAAGCCCTAGAAAATCCCTTATTTTCTATTAGTTTGAGATCGATGTAGTCTTCTACCAAGACCCGAATGTTTTGTTATGGCAATGTAGTCTTCTACTAAGACCCGAATGTTTTGTTATGACAATTTAGTCTTCTACCAAGACCCAAATGTTTTGTTATGATAATGTAGTCTTCTACCAAGACCCGAATGTTTTGTTATGATAATGTACTCTTCTACCAAGACCCGAATGTTTTGTTATGATAATGTAGTCTTCTACCAAGACTTGAATGTTTTGTAAGTAAAATGATAGTTTTTCCTTTCTATTAACTAGTACTAAAAGTACTTAGTCTAACTCTTTGTTTAGGTGAATGTATCACAAAATAAAGTAAAATAGGAAAATGATATGATAGTCTTCTATCAAGACTTAAATGTTCTGTAAGTAAAATGATAGCTTTTCCTTTCTATTGACTAGTACTAAAAGTGCTTAGTCCAACTCATCGTTTATGTGAATATATCACAAAATAAAGTAAATATGAAAAATATAATCATGTAAGTGTTATCAATGGTTACCAGGACTAACACGCCATTGCAATAAGAGACATGTATAACCTAATGAACATCCGAAGATTGTCCAATTGTCCTCTGTAGCAGCAGCAGGTTGGAGGAAGGGTTAGTCCCGTGGCCGACTCCTAATACAAGCGTTAACCTAATGATCATCTGAAGATTTTCATGTCATCCACTGTTGCAACAGCAGGATGGAGGGATGGTTAGTCCCGTTACTGACTACTAATATAAGTAACAACCTTAGACATCCGTAGATGTTCATCACCCAATGTTGCTAACAGCTGGGTTCCGGAATGGTTAGTCCCGTCTAGACATCCCATCGAACAGGGATAGGCAGGAAAATTTACACAGAAGGTACGAATAAATCTTCCTAATATAAGTGATAACCTTAGACATCCGTAGATGTTCATCACCCAGTTTTACTAACAACTGGGTTCCGGAATGGTTAGTCCCGTCTAGACATCCCATCGAACAGGGATAGGCAAGAAAATTTACACAGAAGGTACGAATAAATCTTCCTAATAACTCTAGGTACAAGTATCCAGGTAAGTGAATACAAGATAATGTATCTAAGTAACAGTACTCATGTATGGTATTCATGTAAGCGTATTTAGATAAATGTAGCTATGTAAACGTACTCATGTATCATGTAATCCTAGGTAATTGTACTCATGTATCATGTAAGGTACTGGTATAGACTCATAAATGAACTGACTCTTGTGTGATTCCTTGTAATAAGAATAAGGTTTTGTTTCTTCTAACTATCCCTATGATAATTAACTGGTAAGTAATTGGTTGTTCAAGTAGATTTATGCACCCTCGATACACCAGGGTGTGGGAAACTGAACGAAGGATGAAAACTATAACATCAATACATATATAAGAACATATGCGTATAAGTGTCGTTTTGCTCAAGAAGGTAAAAATAATGGTTTTGCAAGATATCTAGGAGTTTTGAACAATAATTAAGAGTGCCTTGATGTCATCTTAATACACATTTCAAAACTAATACTTTTGTTATCAAGGTAATTTAAGATAGAAAACCATTTTATGTGTCACCTTTTGAAATATGTGAAATCTACTGAGTGAAAACACAGTTATAAAATACATAATATTGATTTAATAACATACTGTTTTCTACTTGTATCCCCCCCCCCATTAAAGAATTTAAAATCATTTAAAACATTGATTAAGGGGTATGAACTCACCTGTTGTGGGTGATATGGATGAACTGAAGAGGTAGGACTGCTAGGTGTCAAGTGAAGTCTTGAACACACTTACGATCCTAGTTAACATATAATTTCACATATATGTAACAAATTAGTCTATAAACAACAAATAAACAAGTCAAGGCACCCTAGGACATGCTAAACACCTTTATCAAGTGTTATTAGCCTCTAGGATTGCATCTAAGTGTTTGTAGGGGAAGCTATTGTGTGTAGGGCTCAAGGAAAACTCCACCATGAAGTTCACGGCCCTAATAACACTACCAAATGAGTTTACGTCTGTGAACTCATGAGTTTACGGCCGTGAACTCATACTTATGTGACCATTTGATGTTTGGTGCTCTATAAGGCCCTAATAAGCATTTTTACTTAATGGTTTGGTCTATGGAAGAGTTTAGGGCATAATATAACTCGTTTTAGGAGTTTACGGCCATGGGACCATATTCCCTTGGAGATTACAGCCGTAATCTCCCTTGGGAGGATGTTTATGGTGTTTTCAAGTCCCTAAATTAAGTAGGATCTAAACTAGGCAATTGTACAAGGATTAAGAAGAGTTTATGGCACCTTTTGGCACCATTTTATGGTGTTCACGGCCCTAGAACCTTTTGGGCCGTGAACACCTTACTCTTGGTGTTCTAAGTGTGTTAGCTAGCCAATAACTCATTTAGGTACATGCCCAAATTTGTATCTTGGCTTAAGGAGGATTTTTAAAGCATTATGGCACTTAAACATGGAGTTCACGACCCAAGAACCTCCTTGGCCATGAACTCTCTTTCACCCATTGAATCTTAATTGTTTTGGTGTCCTAAACATGCAATGGTGGGTTCTAGTTCGAGTTCCATGGCTTTGAGGGACTTTGGGACACCTTTAGCCCTTAAAATGGAGTTTACTCCCCAAGTGTTCTTGGGCGGTAAACTCCCGAATCTTAGGGTTTTGTTTGTTTTCTAGTCTCAAACACACTTATATACAATCCTAAGTTCATTACCTAACATGGGGAAAAGACTAGGTAGCATTTAAGTCACATATAGGAGTTTACTCTCCAAGAACGTTCTTGGGCGGTAAACTCCCGAATCTCACACATTTGATATGTAATCTAAGTTATTAAGCACATAATAAGCATTATAAGACAACTAGAGAAGTGTACTCATGATTTGGGATAAAAACCCGAAGATCTGTGAGAGAGAAAATGGCTTTTCTCTAGTTGGAAATGCGAATAATGAATGAATTTGGTTCAGAATTCTATTTATAGTCCTGAGAGATTTTTGGCAGAAAATATTTTTATTCCTGAAATGATTTCTAATATAATAGAGTGTTGGAATAACAGTGTTGCACAAAACCCTAGTGCAACCACTCTCCTGATATCTCCTTAAGTGTAAATCCTGAAAAACTGTCAAACTTATACCCGAAGTCTGGAATTTCACTGAAACTGTTCTAACCTATATTGGCTTGATATGGTTTGTTCAGAATGGAAATTTCGGGTTGTCATAGATAGTGAGATTTTAATCATGTTTAGTCAAGTATATATATGAATTTTATGTTGGAATGGGTCGACTTAAAGAAATTCTATATATATTGCGTTTTCAAAATTCGATTATGATTACGAAATCCCTCTTCATAGTTAAATTTTGAAATCATGGGAAATAAAAAAAAATATTGTAGCAAAAGACTGGTCTAGTATCATGTCTTTATGTGAGACATCATGAATCGTGTCCCATATGTTTCAGATATAGGATCGATCGCATGTGTTATAATATTCATGCTTTCTAAATTTTCCAAATGCTCAGGGCATTAGGAGGGGAAAAGTCTAGAATTGGATATGACTAAAATGATTGAACAATTGACGAGGACAATCTAAGTTTTACCAAAGATTGGTTGCTCATGGACAGTTGGAAGTATAAGTGTTAATTTTGGAAGGACCATATTGACATATTCTGAAAAGAGGTAACTCCTGTTTAGAAGTGATAGTGTAACATCCCGAATTTCAGGTAAAGCTATTATACCCTTCCATTTTGTCGAGTTGTCAAAAGTGGTCCCTTGAAAGAGTTCTTGTAGCAAATGAGTACGCTGGGCATACTGGGGAGTACGCTGCGCGTACTCATGCGCTTATTTTGGACTTGGACTCGCCTGGGTATGCTGGGCGTACCTAGGGTTACGCTTGGCGTAATGGGTCTAGGTGCAAACCCTAATATTGGACTTGTGCACTATATAATGGATGCTAAGGCTCATTTCTCACCCTCCATATCAGTGAGTAAAACCCTAAGAGAGCCTCCCAATCGTCCTTAGCTTGAGAGTGAGTGTTTTGGAACTAAAAGTGCCTTGGTGTGTTAGTGAAGAAGAAGGAGAGGAGCTTGTGGAGGCTAGAGCTTGAAGTGCAAGTTTGGATCTGAGATCTATAGAGAAAGGAGCTGCATTTGGAGGTATAAAGTTCAAAACTTTCCTCTTCATTTCGGTTTGATGTTTCATGGACCATTTTAGGGTTAGAAGTCCCAAAGGTGGAGATTTTATGAGTGTAATGTGCTCCATGGACCTAGATCTGTCCCATTTCAGTGGTATTTGTGTTATAAATCCATAAAGTTTCAATCTTGGTCGTGGATATGAGGTCATGCTTGAGTATTGAGCCTTCTAGTGTTAGGAAGTGGAGTATTATGGGTGTTAGTGACTTGTCAGGCCATGCAAAGGCTTAAAGTCACCGACTTTATGGATTAAGAGGGTTATAAAGGGTCAGATCTAGAAGTTGGACGTGGGTCTTAACTGATTATGACCCCGAAATGCTTAGAGTCTGAAACTGAGAGTTATGCTGGGCGTAATCCCAATACGCGTGGCATAAGCGTTCGCGCACCTCATTTTTTGTGAAGGCACCGGGTATGCCCGATGTACATGTGTGGTAGCGCAGCGTAACCCAGGGAGATGACTTTTGTTGACTTTTAGGGTTTGGTCAACTTTAGAGTCTTTGAGCCATGGGAGGGGTAAAATGGTCTTTTACCCTTCTGAGAGAACTAAGAGGAGGAATAGTCTAGCCTTGAGAGATGTATTGATTTAGAGTGTTTATTTCATATGATTAGGCGGAGGCTAGACCCGATTTTACAGAGTTCGAGGTATACAGAGTTACCCGAGGTGAGTCTTCTCACTATACTTTACCTAGAGTGGTAATTAGAGTTATGTGACAGAGTATTTTATATGCTTTTGCATTATGTGATTGCTGGATTAGTGTCTAAGTACATAACTATAATTGGTATGTACTTGACCCGACTCGGCATGGTCCAGTTGGGTTGCATGGCATCGGAACATTTGGATAGACCGTTTGTGAGAAGAGGACATTTCTGACATATTAATATTTTATAAGTTCTAATATATTAATATGAAATCATGTTATTTAAATAGTATTGATCAATAATTAATTTGGATTAATTTAATGATCAAAAGGAGACTAATTAAATATATGGGGATTGATTGTGTAAGTCATTCATTCTTATATATGTGGGCTTATGATCCAAGATTCCTTATGTTGGGTTTAACCCATGTGGTGACCCATGGATACTCCATGGAGGTTAAAACCCATGGAGCATAAGGAATGGGTAAAGTCATGAGTTACATGGTGTAACCCTAATAGCCACACTATATAAAGACCCCATTGGTTGGTGAAATTTGCACTAGTGTATACACAAGAGGGCAAGCCGATTTCTAGAGTTCATGTGTCTTCTTCTCATGGTTATTCCAAATGCTCGTGGTGTTGTTTGAACCATTTGAGGTGTCACACTTGGGGCACTAGGCTCTCAAGCTACATGGAGTCAAGCTACATCAAAAAGGTATGTCTTCTAACTTGTTTTATTACTCAAGTATCAAAGATTGTATGCTAAATAGGGTAATACCTTGGAATATTCATATTTGTATGTATAATAGAGAAAACATAGATTCAAGGTATTTAGGATTGCATGTTCACTTAGGAGTGTTAGAATGCTCAAAACCCAACAGTGGTATCAGAGCCATGGGTTGTTTTTTGTTATATTCATGCAAATGTTTGATTTTCAAAGTTGAAAAAAAAAAGAAAAAAAAACATGAAATTTGCCAAATTTCAAGATAATTACTTGTTTTGTGAAAAACTAATTATTTGTAAAATTTGAACCATTTGCTATATGAGTTGAATTAGGTCAAATTTAGTAAAAGATAAAATAATGTGATTATTTTATTAGTTTTAAAAGTTTGATCTAAATGTTTTAAGGAGTTACATATTTTGTCATAAAATTTTGGAGCTCAAAAGTTTTTTTTTTTCTTTTTTTTTTTTTCTTTTTTTTTTTTTTTAAGTTGTGGTCTTAAGTTTTTTGAAACCTCCATAAGTTATGGATATGAAAAGGTTTTAAAAAAAATGATTAAAAGTTTTTATGGAGTTACAAAATTTGGTGTTAATATTTTATTGAATTCCATAACTTATTCTTAAGTCATGGAACATGAAACGTTTCATCATAAAACAAGCATTTAACTCCATAAGTTATGGATTACCAAAAGTTTTATGTTTCCTTGATTTATGAGTTAGTTTAGATTAATGAAAAAAAAAATTGTGTTTTAGTTGTTTTCAATCCTAATTAATCTAGTGGCAGTTCATAAAATGTGTTTTTGTAACTTGTCCTCAAGTTACATAAAATGTCGCATTTATGAATCTTAAAACTCATAAAAGTGTCATAGGTTACATAAAAAAATGAAGAGAATTTTTCATTAAATAGTATTATGACTCCATAACTTGTCCTCAAGTTATTGATGTTTAAGAATCACTTTTTTAAAGTGATATTAAAGAATAAGAGGTTACATAAAAAATGAAGAGTCTTCATTTTATTGAGCCATTAAACTCATAAGTTATGAAATGAAAAGTTTTGAATAGTTTCAAAAACTTGCCCTCAAGTTTTGGAATTTGTAAAGTTTTCACTTTTGAATACTTTAATTCCAAGTTAAGCCCTTACAATTTTAAAAGTTAAAATTCAACCCTTATACTTTATAATATTATAAACTAATAATATATATATATATATATATATATATACATATATATATATATATATATATATATATATATAAGAGTAAATTCGTCTTACCATTAGTAGGTCTCATTCACGAAGCCGGTCTATAAGAGGGGTATAAGGTTACTGCCTATAAAATGGCAGTTTAATGGGTGTCCACTCTCACCCACTGCTTCCTTGACCGGTGGAGGGTTGTTAGCCGAACGGGTAGGACAAGGACTATAATTCTCCTTCATTAAAAGTATTAATGATAAATACTAAGTAACTAAACTCTTATTAATACCCAATCTTCGTTACTTAGGAAAATGTGAATTTGGTACTAACCCATGAAATTACACTTTTCACTTTGCTTAAGTCAGTTAGTGGAGCGTGTGTGGTGAACCAGCACACTAGCTTGATTTAACAAGGTAGGAAAAGGGTAACTTAATGTTTATCATAGTATCGGTGGACTGTGTGTGGTTAAGCGGCACATCGATTGAGGGGTAAATATTAAGGGTACCAAGTATATTTGCATGGTTATTCACACCATGTTTTGTGATCCTCGGCATCCCAGTCACAAAACCTGAAGGCCACACTCGAGATTAAAATATTCCTTTGAAAAGTTCAATGAATCTCAAAAGAATCTAGGAGTTTCAAAACCAATTAAAACCTAATAATACATTTCGTTTATCTTGGAGGAAATTGGCGAATCGTCATTCACCTACCTTGAAATATTTTATAGCTTGGATTACGGCATCCCTCTTCCATGTTATAAAATAGTTTGTTGGGTCCTAGCCTTAATATTTCATATTGGGTATTATATTAAGGACTTTAGATCAACTATGTTGAATATCTCCCAAAAAGATGTCTAGTTCAGACATCTATGATCCTCCCAAATCTCTTGGAACTTCACTTCCTCCACCACCTCCAATTATTCTCCCTAACCCATAAGTTCAAGGTCACTCAAGCTCTATTGGCAAGCAAGGTCTATGTGTGATCGCATCTTGGAGATGAAGTCACATATTGACAAGCCGGGAGAGTTGGGTGTCAAACTCTTGAGAAAGTTGATGGTGCAATCACTTTCTAAGTCATATAGTGAATTCCTTTGGGACTACTATGAAACAGACTATGACATGACCTTTAATGATCTTATCTATTTGCTTAGTGCTGAATCAGCAATAATTTGGAGCACTGGGAGAGCAAATGTGATTAGTAGATCAACTTCCCAAACTACCATGGACATTGACAATGGTAACATTGGATATCTACAAAAGCCTTCTCTTCCCAAGGAAAGGGATTGACCATAATCAACTAGGTTGACCAAATGGTAGAGAGAAAGGCTAAGTCTGTGATAGTCCCATGTACCATTCCCAAGGAGTCCCTATGTTTCTCTTGCCAAAGGGGCATTGATTGCAAAGCAGCCTATTTACCTAAAAGATCATAAGGTTGATCAAGTCAAGAAGATTAACTCTACTTCAGGTAAAGTCCACTATCTAACTCTGTTAACTTTCTATTTTGAGATTCTTGTTACATGATGTGACTGGGTCACATGTTGATGTTTTAAGAATCAAAGAAAAGTGAAGAAACTTAAAGGAAGTATATGCTGATTCTGATCGCAAAGATAGATGTCAATCGCATGGTTCTGTGATCAAAATTTTGAGATGTTGCTTAGGAGTTATGATATATTGCTTAGGAATAGATAACAACAAAGTTTTTCATGTGCTTTTACACTGTAAGGATAGTTGTTCCGCAAAGTTTTTAAAATAAAAGGAAAAAAAATTTTGATTTTATTTATTTTAAAATATCCTTACAATGACATTTGTGAAAAGGAAAAAAGTTCTTGCTTATACGATTCCATTAATAGCAAGAGTGGAAATATGAATTTGATTCTTTCATTTGTGGTAGTGTCTAAATTTTCCAAATAAGGAAAGATTCTCATCACCCAAGTTTCAGTTGGATAGAAACTTGGAATCATGCAAGTTGTATAGTATGATGAATGAGAAATTTCAAGCATTGGAAAATTAAGAGTAATTACTTGTTCACATGGATGTGTGAGTCAAGTAAAGGGCTAAGGGATCGAGTATACATTCTTGTGCATTGGTCAAGCCTACCACAAATGTAACTTGAGTGACACATCTTAAAGAAGGTTTACTAACACTAGTGAAATGTAAGAGTAAAAGATTTTCTACACTTGTACATTTGAGTTTGGTAAGTTGTGATGTTTTGGATAAAATAGAGACCAAGTTAGGCCATTTGTGTAAAGTGTTTGTCTTGATTAGAATCCACACTATCTATTGAATATTTGGCAAGAAATTCTTATAGGTCAAGGAGACAGTAGGAGTCTAAAAGATCCTGAAAGGGTTTCAAGAAGTAATTAAGAATAAAACATGTATTTCATCACTAGCACACAAGTAGAGGTTTATAACCTATCGTGTTGACATTTCTGTGCCCATTCCAGTTAAGTTGGCTATACATTTGTCACACCCCAAAACCACGAACGGTGGAAACTTTCAGGGGTGGAGGACATCATGTATAGTATCACAACAGTGTAATATAATAAAAAAGCAACAACATCATCCATTGCATTATAAGTAGAGTTTTAATACATGTGTGTTCTTTCATAATCTACAACAATATGAAAGAACAGTGGTTGATTCAACTTGCGAATCAGAGTATATAGCAGCTAGCGAGGCAGCAAAGGAGACGATATGGCTGAAAAACTTCATTGGAGACCTTGGAGTTGTACTAGCTATTAAGGAGCCAATGGAAATTTTCTGTTATAGTGAAAGTGCTGTTGCCTTAGCCAAGGAACCAAGGGATCATGGGAGATCCAGACACATTGACAAAAAAAATACCATTTCATCAGACATCGAATAGAAGAAGGACTCCTTGTGGTAAAGAGGGTATCATCGGTTGAGAATCTAGCAGATCCCCTCATAAAGGGGCTCACTCGGGTTAAGCATTTCCAACATGCTCGGAGCATAGGGCTGAAGGATGATACTATATTTAGTAGTTAGATAACCTCGAAATTTGTAAAGTGTAATTGAAATTTGATGATGAATAAAAGGTTTTTTTATTTATGAGTAAACTGTTGCTATCTCTTGTCGATCGTTTACTATATTTCGTTTGCATGTTTTGACTTCCAGAATAATTATGTTTGGTATATCATATTATTCGAACCTCCATAGTCGGTCATATGTCGGAAGTAGGTATGAATCAAGATTGTCATGATTGGTTGCAGAGGTCTAAGGTGTTGGACATGGCTACAACAATCATGAGTGCTCATAAGTTCTGAGCATTGGACTCAACCCACGCTCACTGAAATCACTTCATGGAATTTATCTCGAGTGATTGCGAGATGGTAATATCATATAAGTCTTCAAACCTAGAGATATGATTTGCTACCTATGAGTTGGTTATGCATTGTTCCAAGCAAGAAACAGTGGTTAATTCAACTTGCGAATCAGAGTATATAGCAGCTAGCGAGGCAGCAAAGGAGACGATATGGCTGAAAAACTTCATTGGAGACCTTGGAGTTGTACCAGCTTCTAAGGAGCCAATGGAAAATTTCTGTTATAGTGAAAGTGTTGTTGCCTTAGCCAAGGAACCAAGGGATCACGGGAGATCTAGACACATCGACAAAAAAATACCATCAGACATCGAATAGAAGAAGGAATCCTTGTGGCAAAGAGGGTATCATCGGATGAGAATCCAGCAGATCCCCTCATAAAGGGACTCACTCGGGTTAAGCATCTCCAGCATGCTCGGAGCATAGGGATGAAGGATGATACTATATTTAGTAGTTAGATAACCTCGAAATTTGTAAAGTGTAATTGACATTTGATGATGAATAAATGGTTTTTTTATTTATGAGTAAACTGTTGCTATCTCTTGTCGATCGTTTACTATATTTCGTTTGCATGTTTTGACTTCCAGAATAATTATGTTTGGTATATCATATTATTCGAAGCTCCACAGTCGGTCATATGTCGGAAGTAGGTATGAATCAAGATTGTCATGATTGGTTGCAGAGGTCTAAGGTGCTGGACATGGCTACAACAATCATGAGTGCTCATAAGTTCTGAGCATTGGACTCAACCCACGCTCACTGAAATCACTTCATGGAATTTGTCTCAAGTGATCGTGAGATGGTAATATCATATAAGTCTTCAAACCTAGAGATATGATTTGCTACCTATGAGTTGGTTATGCATTGATTGTATGAAAACACATTGGTAACTCGATGTTATAAAATGTGCCTTTGTGTATGATTCAACAAGTAGTAGAGAAAACATGTGAGTCGAAGTTTATCAGTTCCTTCTTGGATTAGAAGCTGATATCTGGACCCCTTGATGATTTTTTTTGACCTAAGTACCGGGCCCGGTCAGAACTAAGTTGATGTGTTCAATTAAGTTCTTTGTCAAAAAAATCGAAAATCGGGAAACAAACTGCTGGACAATAAGTAAGACATTGTTCCATGTATTTGTCCGACTGATATCTAGAACAAAGGATTATATGATCACTTATCTTAAATGGCGTATCATCATCTTCTCAGTTCCGAGAGACCTTGAAAGAGCTACGATTGCCGATCGGTTCCCGAAGTCATACTTGTAGTTATAGTTATTAGACTTATCCAAGTGGGAGACTGTTGGATAAGGTGTCTAAGTCCATAACTATTTCTGGTTGACCCGACCCGGCATGGTCCATTTGGATTGTATGGCACCATGCAATTGGATAGACTAAATGAGAGAAATAACACTTGTGGTTTATTAATATATTATAAGTTCTAATACATTAATATTATTATTTAATTAGAATTGATCAAGAATTAATTTGGAATTAATTAAGTGATCAAAAGATAACTAATTAAATATATGGGTTGATTATGTAAATCACCCATAACTTGTATAGTGGTCTAAGAGGCTCCATGGATTAAACCCATAGGATGCTCCATGGGAGTTACAAACCCACGGGTCATGGAAATGAAGAGCCATGACACATTAGGGTTTACATGGTGTAACCCTAGATGTGTCAACACTATATAAAGAATATGTTCTCCACCAAAAATCGGCTACACAAAGAGAAGAGAGGGCTAGGCCGATTTTAGAGTGTGTGTATTCTCTCTAAAGTCATTCCAAAAGTATTTGGTGTTGTGTGAAGCATTTGAGGCATCACACTTGGGGTGATAGGCTCATAAGGTTTCAAGGAATCAAAATCAACTACAAGGTATGTATTTCTATCTATCCTTTTAGGATTAAAGTTCCCATGTCTGGTAGATAGGATTATGAACCTTGGAAACCAAATTTTGCATGTATTTAGACAAACACAGATCCAAGGTTTATTAGTGTTGCATGTACACTTAGGAAGTGTTAGAATGCACAAAACCCATCAAAACCCTCCAAGGTGTTACACCAAATGCCATGGGAACCCTCACATGGTCTTAATCTACTGCCACGGGAACCCCCCGGTGTCTTCCATACAAATGTCATGCCATCATTACACATAATCTACTAAATATCCACATATCACATAATGAGCCGGTATTGGTGCCTTTGAACCATTGGTTTGGCGAGAAGACCCACCTCTCGAGAAATGTTGAACGGGTAAAAATCAAATCCCAACTCACCACTCCGAACTCAACCGCCTACAACAACCTTACAACTAACTTCAACAAAAACCCGAGTTAACAAAGATACCCTTAAAATCAAACTTGGTCAACCCTGGTCCAAGTCAAAGTCAACAATTAAGGTTAACAGTTCATGTTGACCCAACTCATCGAGTGCACTTGCTAACTCGTCAAGTTCCTTCAGTTCTCATCAAAACCGTGAAAAGCTCTAGTTAACTCGCTGAGTTATTACAGCAACTTGTCGAGTTCGAACAGTGTCCACAAGATCAGGGAAACCCCAGGCCAACTCGCTGAGTTGGAAAGGCAACTCGTTGAGTTTGCCCCATCTTAAATTTTTCAGCCACTTTCTAAGCGAGTCCAACGCTCCAAACCATAGATCTGATCCCATAGGGTTGAGATACCATGTAAAGTTGTTGACTTTACGTCCATGCATGGTCTTAAGGCGCTAAAACACTCTATCCTAGCTTACTAATGGATTTAGGGGATGAATGAGGGCTACGAATAAATAAAAATGGCAACTTCAAGTCAAAATAGGCCATGAGATATCCAGATCTGAAGTCATAGCTTCATGACATGCTTAAATCCATGAATGACCCCAAGATAGGGTAGAAATGACCATATACTTTCATAGCATAAGATCTAAGCAATAAAAGGCCAAGGTGTTGAATTTATACCTTAAAATGGTTGCCACAATAGAGTAAACACCGTATCTGTAACCTCTCCTTTCAGCTATGAACCAACCACTTCAAGCTTCTTCACATAAACACCAAAAGGCAGTCCTTAAGCTCTCATATACTCAAAATGGTAGGAAAAAGCACGAACTACGGTTTCTCTGGACAAAGGGGGCAATAAAGGAGGCTAACAATGAGGCTTAAGGCCTTTAAATAGGGTGCAAGCCCTAAAAACTAGGGTTTTCCTTTCCAGCGTCTACTCGTCGAGTTGGGGCTCCCCAACTCATCGAGTTGAATCCTTAAACCCGTATCCAAATTAATATCTATACGATGAGTTGGAGCTCCCTAACTCGTCAAGTTCCAACCCAAAACCCTAAAATATGGAGAAATAAATAATACATGGACCAAGCGTTACAAATCTCCCCCACTTGAACTAGACTTCATCCTAGAAGTCTCCTGAGGGAAAAAGGTCCGAATAATACTTCCTCATCTCATCCTCCAGCTCCTAGGTCCATTCGGAGCCTCTTCGGTGTTACCATTGCACCTTAATTAGCATGACTTCCTTGTTCCGTAGGGCTATTGTTTTCTAGTCTAATATTAATATTGGCTTCTTTACATAATTCAAGATCTTATCAAATTGAATATCATCTAAAGAAATGACTGCAACCTCATTAGCGACACACTTCCTAAGCTGAGACACGTCGAAGGTGTTGTGGATTTGGCTAAGCTTTACCAGTAGATCCAATCGATAGACCACCTTGCCAACCTGGACATTAATCCTGAATGTGCCAATGAATCGGGGCCTTAACTTTCCCCTCTTCCAAAACATGATAACTCCCTTCGATGGTGACACCTTCAGCAAAACAAAGCCCCCCACCTAAAACTCGAGATCCGATCGTCATCGGTCATCATAGCTTTTCTAACGGCTCTGAGCGAACAACAGCTTGTTCCACACCTATTGAATCAACTCGGTAGTCTTGAGAACCACCTCGATGCTCCCCATGACTCGATGCCATACCTCGCCCCAGCAAACAGGAGTCCTAAACCTCCGACCATACAACATCCCAAACGGGGGGTCGGTCGATACTAGCATGATAACTATTTTTATATGAAAACTCTGCTAGTGGGAGGTACGTATCCTAACTCACTACGATATCCAATATGCATGCCCGTAACATATCCTTGAGCGTCTGGATCGTTTGCTCGCTCTGGCCATCTGTCTACGGGTGGTACGCGGTGTTGAAATGTGACTGAGTTCCTAAATCTTCGTGGAAATTTCTCCAAAACCTGGATGTAAAACGAACATCCCAGTTAGAGACAACCGAAACTGGCACCTCGTGTCTGACTACCACCTCTCGTACATAAATATTTGCTAATTTCTCAGTATAGATGTTCTCTCAAATCGGAATAAAATGAGCACTCTTCGTCAACCTGTCCACAATGACCCAAATGGAATCCACATCCCTCGCTGTCCTCGATAACTTCTTGATGAAGCCATGGTAATCTCTTCCCACTTCCACATAGGAATGGGTAGCGGCTGAACCTTTCTGTAAGGCATTTGATGTTCGGCCTTAACCTTCCTACAGATCAAGCACCGCTTCACAAACCACACGACCTCCCGCTTCATGCAGGGCCACCAATAACTCAACCTCATATCCGTATACATCTTTGTGGCCTGTGGATGAACAAAGAACTTGGATTAGTGTGCCTCCTCCAAAATCTTCTGCCTGACACCCCGTGATGCCGACATCCACACCCGGCCACACTGTGTCAAAAGTCCCCGACTATCTTGAGCAAACAAGGGAATCTAACCCCGAATCCGTTCTATCTTAAAGTTGTCTTTCCTTAATCCCTCCACCTGAGCCTCCTTGATCTTATCCAACAAAGGGGAAATCACCATCATCCTCAAATAGATATCTCCAATCGGAGTATTCGCCGCCTTGCGGCTCAAGGCATCGACCACCACACTGTCTTTCCTTGGATGGTACAAAATCTTGCAATTGTAATCTTTCAGTACATCTAACCACCTACTCTACCGCATGTTGAGTTTCCTATGGTCCATCAAATACTTCAAACTTTTATGGTCAGTAAAGATGGTGCACTGGACTCCGTACAAGTAATGCCTCCCTATTTTGAGGGAAAACATAACAGCCACCAATTCCAGATCGTGGGTAGGGTAGTTCGCCTCATGGGGCTTGATCTGCCTCGATGCGTACGCGATCACATGCCCCATTTGCATCAAAACTGCCCCTAACCCCGAGATAGACGCATCTCAATACACCACCAAATCATCCAATCCATCGCGTAGCGCTAAAATCGGGGCCTCACATAATCTCTGTCTCAATGTCTTGAAAAACAACTTCTGGTCCGCGCCCCGCCGAAAGGTCACATTCTTCTTGGTCAAGCGAATCAAAGGTGTGGGATTCCATGACTCATTAGTAGCAGGCTAGGGGCGAGGCGAGGTGTGACAACTGTCAATTCAGGTCATTCTCGGATCCAACATGCCATGGCCTAGTAGTATAGATTAGGTCAAAATCTTGCATAAACTAGGATCCAACTAAGATCTAGGACTAATATACTTGAGACTTACGATTCTAGTAAGTTGCTTAACTACAATAGGAAATGCCAATGCTATAATTAGAATGAAACTTCAAACTTTGTTACAATTGAAAAAGGGTATAAAACCCTAAAAATAAATTAAAGTATTCTAATTATGCTTCAATATGATGGTGAATATCAAACAATATTCCAAAAACCCTAAAGAGCCAAAAATCCAAATTTATAAACCTTAAAGCTTAAAAAAACTTTATCAAAATTTGGCTATAAACTTCCTAATATCAAATTTTTATTAATCAAATTATGGATTATATCAATGAAATAGAAATTTAAATTATCATACATTAATCATAATTTATTAGTTAAAAACAAGATTTTTAAATAAATCAAGAATTGCTTAATAAACACTTTTATAAAAATTAGGGTTTTTATAAAAATTAAGGAGGGAATTGTATAAAATTTGAATTTAGGAGAGAGGAGGCTTAAATGCTCTCAAAAATCCGTCCATCCCCTCTCCCCATGCCCTCTCTCTTCCCAAAACTCAATCATTAAACTTAAACATTCACTCTTCCACTTCTCTCTTCATTTCCTCCCACACTCCACCTTTCCAACTCTCTTCCTCTCTCTCTAACTCACGAAAATCCTCCATTCTCTGCCATAATTTCGAGATTAAGGAGGCCTTGAAGTGTTCTTGCTTCTCTCAAGATCAAAACCAAGGTAAACAACACAATCCTCCCTCATAGTTTCATGATTTTACTTCCTCTTCTTCATGGTTTTCTCTACTCTTCGGATTCTATGCCCTTCCATGGCTAGAAATCCTTACTTTTCCCTTTTGGTTTGTAGATTCTCACCATAACACAGTGTATGTGTTTGAGATGGTGAAAATCCGGGATCAAACCCATGCAAGGAGTGAAAAAGATGCACATGTGTTCATGTGACTTCAAAACCGAGTATTACATCTTCTTCTCCATTTCTTTTGTGTTCTTGCATGACCAAAAGCATTTAAACCATTTCTAGTACATCTTGGATGCTCATTCACTTCATGCATGTGCTAGAAATCAGACCTTAACAGAAACATTTATGTTGTTCTTGTCAAAATGCCCTAAGAATGCACTCAAAGCAAACATGCAATCTACCAGATTACATTGTTCAGTTTTGAACGGCCATAACTCGGTCATTTCTTAACCAAATCCTGATATTCTTTTTGTATTGGGTAGTTCCACGATTTAACTTTCAAACCCAACTGGTCTCACTGTAAAAATTAAATATCGGAGTTTTGACAATTTTTAGAAAATGGTTGCGCAAACAACTCTTTTTCTGTGATCACCATTTTTGCCTTGCGTGATCAGTGGCCTTAAACCCAACCATAAATATGGGGAAAAATAATTTAGAAACTTAACATATCCAGTGAATGATGGCTGAAATTTTGTGGCTTAAAACCCCACAGAATGTGCTACTCAAATTCATGAACTTCAGCCACGTTTACATCTCATGCACTATAATGTGCAACATTTCTTAACTTGTTTGGGTTCAATACCCCTATTTTCCCTTCTGAATAAATTTTGAAATTTTTTCCTTTTGAAAGCCCTCACATGCATGTGATAATCTAGAAAATTTCAAGAGCTTTTATCATTTCTTTGATTTACTAAAATTATTGCAAGAAACCAAGGGCATAAATCCCCTAAGATACTTCCAGAGGTCTATAAATCTGAAATAAATTCATGGGTGACCCCTATGGTGAATAATGACCCCTCACTAAATTTAATCGATTTTTGTTGCTGTTTGGTATGATTTCTGATTTTATTTTTGTTTGGGTATAATAAATCACAAAACCACTTTAGAGAGTGTGAAAATTGAATCAAACAATTTTCGCAGCCCTTACCTGTGGTGGGGACTCTGTGGTGGGGACTCAGAAAAGTAATTGCAGAATTTTTCATCGTGTCTTACTGTTTTTCCCGATTTTTAGTAATTATAATGGCCTAAAAATAGGAAAAATACTTCTGATTATCCAAAATTCATAAAATTTTTCCATAACATCATGTTATACAGGAGGAGCTTACATACAAATTTGGATGATTTTTCTCTACTGTAAACTATTTTTCTCCTAATTTCTAAAAGTTAAATACACTTAAATACACTTAAATACACATAAATACCCAAAACCGGATTATACAATATGAAAACCACTTTTGGTATTTTTCCCAGGTTACATATACGGTAAATGATGTTAAAAAAAATTTTGGTAATTTATTTTAACTGTTTAGTATTATTTCTTCAATTAATGATTATTTAAAAGAATAAAACAAGGAAAAATAGAAATACCCACTGAAAAATATCTTTTATATTTTTCCCAGCCTAATTATGTATAATAACAGTTAAATAAAAAGGTTGGGTAATTTCGGAAGCTTTTTTCTATTTATTTCAATTTTTATTGGAATAAATGCTCAAAAATCTTAAAATATAATTAAACAGCTGGTAAATCTACTTTTATATTTTTCCCAGCTTAGTAATGTGTAATAACAGTGAAATAAAAAGTTTGAGAATTTTTATCCTTTGAATGCTATTTTTCGTGAATTTATGTTGTTATAAAGACTTAAAAATCTGAAAAATAGTTAACCATATCGAAAACTCAAGGAAAATTATCTAGAAAATCTCTATTGTATTTACAATGAAAATACAAGGTTTGACAATTTTTGGAAACTTTTTGATAATATTTTACATTTTTAGGAATATAAAACACCTTTAAATGTGTAGAAATACCTTTAATTTATATTACTAAATCTGGAAAGTTAATATTCCAAAGTTGTAATTAATCGCATGATTTGTAGAATTTCATCATTTCTGAAAAAGTGTAGCCAATTAATATAAAATCCAATATTAGAACATAAATTGGCATTTCGCTATATGTAGAGTTTAGTATATTAACATTAGATTTCGACATGGAAACTCACTAGTGTGTGTTTGATGTCGTAGGATCCTGGTAGTAAGACGTTGGTGCATCCCGAGGCACTACTTGTACCTACACGAAACATTGTGAGTATTCACGCACTCCCCTATTTTCAGTTTTATGTTTTGGGGTGAAAAAGAATATCCAGAAAAACTATTGTTTGCATGTTGTATTTAAATTGATTATAATCAAACATGATTGCTATTGTATTGCTATGTTTCTTTATGTATGTCTATGTAACACGGAACATGAGAACTTATCATACTAAGGCCCTTCCCTTATCTCTAACCATTAACTCTTTGAGCCAATGGTCATTATGGATAGCGCTATTAGGAATTGACAACTCCTCACTCGCCCTATTGTTGGAGTGCATGATACCATATTCATCTATGGAACGATAAGCATAGATCTCGATAGGGCTTCATTCATAGGTTTGGTTGAGACTCATTGTTTGCTCATATACATACAAAGCCGTTTCTCGTTATAACAATAAACTTGTATTCATTAATAGCAATCAACTTTGTTTATCATTAAAGCAATGTACTTGTATTTACGAAAAGCCTTATTTCAAGCTCGATTTTATAAACTTGTGAACTCACCAACTATTTTCATAGTTGACGCTCGTTTTACATGTTTTTTCAGGAAATAATTAGTAAGTGGATGTAAAGATTCATCATCATAGCGCATGCTGCATCATGTTGAAGCTATTATGAAGTTATATTTTGAACAATGTTGTTTTGGAAAAACTTGTACTTTGTTTCTTTTTAAGCTATGGGTTGTAAACTTTTAAATACTGCTATGGTGATGTATCTTTATCTTTTGCAATGAAACCGTTATCGCTGTCATATCTTGTGTTTCCGCTTTAGCGAGGTGTGACACGAGGCCTAAGAGAAACATATTTGTATACTGAGCGGGGCTCGATGTCAGGTGGGGCCTAATGTCGGGCAGGGCCCGATGCCGGAGTTAGTCAGATGTCGGGCAAGCCCCGATGCAGCGGGCGGGTGCCCAGTGTATGATTGTATGTGGTATATGGTAGGTTGGGGAACTCACTAAGCTTCGTGCTTATGGTTTTCAGTTTTGGTTTCAGGTACTTTCGGTAGCGGAGGGAAGAGTTCAGGGTGATTGCATGGCATACACACCAAAGGAGTTTTAGCCTGGGATGTTTACATTGATAAAATAAAATAATGTTTTAGACATGATAATCTGATGTGGTATGTTTTGGATGAATGGTTGGCACTTGTGGTTCATTTATTAAATTAAAAACAAAATTTTTAGTCATGATTTTTAGGTTGTTACAGCTTGGTTTTGGAGTGTTAGACAAGATTTTTAGCGATTTGGATTGTAGCATGATTATCACAGAAGATAGGGGTTTCAAGAAAATTCAAACCGTAGTCTAACAACTGATGTTGAATCCAATATTACTTGAGAGCAACAGGCAAAAGCAACAACGTATTCTGCCTCCGCCGTTGAGGTTGTGACAATTTGTTGTTTCTTGCACTTCCAAGACACCAGACGGTCGCCTAAGAATTGACATCCCCCGGATGTTGATTTCCCGTCAAGTTCACAACCTCCATAATTGCAGTCAGCTAATCATATAAATAAAAATTAGAATTTTTAGGATACCAAAGACCCAGTTTTAGGCTACCTTTGAGATACCTAATGATTCTTTTGACATCACTTAAATGAGAGAGTTTAGGATTAGCCTGATAACATGCATACTAACAGACTGCGAACATGATGACGGGTCTGGTCGCAGTCAGATACATCAGGGATCTGATCATCGATCTATACTCTGTTTGATCTGCAGATTCACCATCAGGATCTGGAGACAACAAGGGTCGCTCAGCCATCGGCGTCAAGGCAGCTTTGGAGTCTTTAAACCCAAACTTCTCAAGCATGTCTTCAACATATTTTCCTTGATGCAAAAGGATTCTGGTTGAATCTTGACAGATCTGCAAACCCAAAAACATGGTCATTTCTCCATAGGAACTTATCTCAAATCTTTTCTTCATAACATTCTTGAACTCTTTGCACAACTTTGAGCTTGTCGACCCAAAAATGATGTCATCAACATATATCTATACAAGAATTAAGTCTGCATCCACAAGCTTGATGAAGAGCGTATGATCAATCATGCCTCTCGTATAGCCATGTTTAACCAAATGATCTATTAGAGTGGCATACCAAGCTCGAGGAGGCTGATGCAACCCGTACAGAGCCTTGTCTAATTTGTAGACATGATTAGGAAATTTTGAGTTGACAAAACTAGGAGGTTGATCAACATAAATATCTTCTTTCACAACTCCATATAGAAAGGCAGTCTTGACATCCATATGATAAACGAGAAACCCCATGTAGGAGGCATAAGCCAGGAAGATATGGATAGCTTCAAGGCGTGCTACTGGAGCATACACTTCAGTGTAGTCAAGACCTTGAATTTGCTGAAACCCACGAACAACCAAACGGGCTTTGTTTTGCACAATCACCCCACAATCGTCTTGTTTATCACAGAACACCCACCACGTGTTTAAAGACTTTTTGCCCTTTGGCAGCTCAACCATTTTCCATACCCCTAGTTTCTCGAATTGATTTAGTTCCTTGTGCATCGCATCAACCCAACTAGGTGCATTTAGTGCCATTTCTATGTTCTTTGGCTCGATCTGAGAGATGAAGCAAGAGTAGAGATATGTATTAACATTTCCACTCTGACTCCTCGTTTTAACTTCGTCGCCTAGTTGACCAATGACATTTTTGATCGGATGATCACGTTAAAGTTGTGACAACCCGTAATTTATTCCGTCATTATAAACCGTTCCCGTTAAATAAAACTGTTTGTATTCATTTTGTCCCGCTAACTTTTGAGTTAAATTAATTTAATTGTGACTTTTATTTCCGTTTCATAAGTGTCAGAATACATTATAAACATTAAAACATTTTCAATATTCGTTTGGAAAATTTTTACTTTCATCTAAGTCGTGATTACGACAAATTTATAGGGTACGACCAAAACACCGTTTAACGTCAATATCAGGTAAAATTCCACCGGGCCATAAACTCAACCCCTATATAAGGGATTGAGTGACATCATTTTGAAGCTTTTTCTCTCTCTTAAAACACTTTTTCTCACTACTCTCTCTCTTTAAAATCTGATTTTCATCCAAAAACCCCCTTTCAAGCCTCAAATTGGTAGGCAATATATCCTAACTTGTTGTTTAACTTGATTGGTATGCAAATTCATGTTTGAATCACTCAAAACACCCATGAACAAGTGTTTACGGTTGGGAACACCTCCCAAAACCGTGAACACCTATAAAGAGGGGTTTGAAGCCCCAAAACCCGTCCGAATCACTTCTAGTGCTTAGATATGGCTTAGAAACTTCCATGCATGAGCTTAGGACCCCAAAATCTTATCATTTGAGGATTCAACATGATTTTACGGCCCAAGAACATGCTTTGACCATAAACCCTCATTCATGGACCATAAACACCTTTTAAGGTGTTAGTTTGCCCCCTAAACACCTCCAAAAGCTTCCATGAGAGTATAGAACGTTATAATCCTTCATGAGATGCACCAAAACATACACAAATGAGTCACATTTGAGTTTACGGCCCAAGAACATTCTTGTACCATAAACACCCCTTCTTAGACCATAAACTCCTCCAAGGGGTGTTAAAGTGCCCTTAACACCTTGTATGGCTTAGAATTGGACCTAGAACTTGTTACGCTTAACCTACAACCACCAAATCACATGAATCATGAGCGAGCATGAGTTTAGGGCCATAAAATCATGTGTTTACAGTAGTAAACTCATCAAAAGTATCTTCATAGACCGTAAACTCCTTTTCCAAGGTTAATTCAAGTCCCGATCACTTCCTAAGCCATGGAATCAACCCTAGAATGCTCCTTTGTGCATTGTAAGACGATTTAGCACCCAAGAACACACCACCCATGATTTTACGGCCGTAAACTCATGGGGATATGGTCATTGGACCGTAAACTCCCCTAAGGGCTTACTCATGAAGAGTAAACTCCTTATCTAGGCCCTACACACCCTTAGATGCTACCCGGATCATTCTAAGCACTTGAAATAAAGTGTTTTCGCATCTCGAAGTGTATATTCTTATCTAATTATTAGTTCAAAGTCTAATTAGATACATTTGTGTATCTCTTCATATTACAGAGGAACATCGCATGTTATCAAGCCCTGAACTAACACTTAACATCCAAACCGACACGTACCTCGTCTGGTGACTTCATACCCCTACCCCTTTTTAATGTTTTCAATGTTTTCAGGGGGGGGGGGGGGATACAAGCAAAAGTACAAGGATAACTTGTAATTAAAATTATTATATCATTTGAATTGTTTCATATTTTGTATGCTTTTAACAATGGAAACAGTATTAACCAACCGTTTAACCTATACAGTTAGTTTTCAAACTGTTTGTGAAACTCTTTATAAACTGTCATGTTTTATATTTCACAAATGATTTGTTCCATGTCATCACTGTTAAAAACATTAGATTAGTACATTTGATTTGTCCTCGGTAACACTCCACATAGATACGCGAGTGGAGGATCACTGTTTGTAACAGGATTATTCCGTATTATTACTAGTAAATTTGTTATTCCTAAAAATTGGAGACACATCCTCGGAAACACTCCACAGAGATACGCGAGTGGAGGATCGCCCCCGTAACCAAAATCTCTTGGAGGGAGAGCGTGACTTGAGTGTACAGATCTATACAAGGCTGACTACCCCGCACCTGACTGCTAGCTACAGTCGAACCGAAAGGTTCAAGGGTGACGAAAGTCATAAAATGACATTGGACTTCTTATTGCCAATTCTAGTCTATCGTATGGTTATGGAACTCGCAATTTGGATAACAGAGATTTACTTGTTAGTAATAATGAAATTAGTAATTTGTTTACTTTATACTTATTAGTTTTATATACGTGTTAAAACTAATGCAATTTACAAGGATAACCATGTTTTTAGAATACAACTCGTAACACAACAAGTATGGTAGACACTTGTACATTTCATTTCGGGTTGGTAACCAACTTATAGGAAAATAAGGGTTTTTCCTGGGATAACTGAACTGTTCATAACCACATTGTGTAACAAACAGATAACTAAACTTTACTTTTAAGAAAATATGGGATAGAAAACAAACCACTTATGAACTCACCAGCTTTATGTTGATTTTCATACTGCTTGGATTCTCAGGTCCGCATTAGACAGGCACCCCGCGATCTTTTGGAAAAGACGAAGCGAATAGAAGACTCGTCTTAGATTTTGTTCATATGATGTATACGTATAAAACTGTATCACTTTACTTTCAAACAAATGTAAATACTTTTATGAAATGTAATGGTTATGTTTACTTTGTTTACTATGTACATTGGTTGTGATACACTACATGATGTCACCTCCGCCTCGGCACATTTCCGCCTTCGGTTTCGGGGTGTGACAGATTGGTATCAGAGCCCTTGTTTATAGTGAACTAAGTATACCAAACCTTACATGGTATGAGACTATAAACACTAAGGGGCCTAAGTGCTCTGAATTAAAAGTATACTTTAAAATATAAGTATTTTCAAAAGTATACAAGTATACCTAACCGTCGGAATCCGTAATCTCGAGTAGAACAAAACATAAGTAAATGGGTGTTGTACGCTGTGGTTAAACCTGAGCAGTTATGTAGTCATGTCTAGGGTCAATATAGCCTGATCAACTATATTCATTCGAGACACGGCTAGCATGTGCTTGGGAGTGACTGTGGTGTTCAGCATGCCTAAAACTTACCCAAGACCCAAACAACAAGTCGTCTTCGCAACGAAACATAAAATACTATGGGAGTATTTTCTAGAGCCAACTTCGTTATAGAAATCCTCACTCAAGCATTGCTCCTCAATCATTCCTTTAGCGATAGTTTATCTGCTTTGATAACTCTTTCCTGCTTTACCGCTTAATAAAATTCTATATCTATCATAATGAGATATCTTATGTTTCATATTTCTTGATTCAATCCAGAGGACTTCCCATCCTCTCTTTCCTGATCTTTTTAGATCAAGATGCCTCCAAGAAAGAGACCCAGCTCAAAGAACAACAATCCTCATCCGCCACCACCTCCTCCACAATTTGATCCTGTGATGTTCCAGGCAGCTGTTACTGCCGCAGTAGCAGCCGCCATGTCTCAAATGAACCCCGGTGGCTCTGGTGGTCCAGGAGGTGGTACCCAATCTCAAAACCAAGAAGGTAGCCAGGGACACCGGAAGGAGTTTTCCTACAAAGACTTTATGAACACGAAACTCACATCCTTCGATGGCACTGGAGGTGTCATTTCCCTAACCCGATGGTTCAAGAAAATCGAATCTATTTTCGAAATCTGTGTTTGTTCGGAAGCTGATAAGGTAAAGTTCGCTGCCTGCACGTTCACCGATAAAGCCTTGACTTGGTGGAATGGCCGATTCAAATCCTTAACTCTACCTGTAGCCAATGCTATGGGTTGGGAGGCCATGGAAGATCTTCTGCTTGCGGAGTACTGCCCACGGGGCGAAATGCAGAAGCTGGAGCATGAACATTGGAATCTAAAGATGAAGTGTTCTGACATCGCCGCGTACACTTCCAGATTTGATGATTTGGCGCTACTCTGTCCAGGAATGGTTACCCCAGAGAGTAAGAACATTGAGAGATTTATCTGGGGGCTGACCCAGCCAACCAAGGGAAACATTTTAGCTGCGAAGCCAGATACACACGACAGCGCCAAAAGCTTAGCGCAAACCTTGATTGACCATAGTGATGACCTTGGGGAAGCAGCCACCACTCCTTAACCGACAAAGAGGAGTGGTGAGAAAAGAAAGTATTGTAAGAAGAAGAAGAGTCAGTCTTCTCAGGAATCCTCGAAGAAGCAGCAAACTGTAGCAGTCCACGCTGCTACTATCCCTGCTACTGTTGCTGCTTCTGCCTTCGGATCCATAGCTCAAGCACCTACTAGTAGGTATGCTGGTAACCTTCCCTAATGTGACAAGTTTAAATACCACCATAACCCTGGCCCCTGCCGTGAACTGTCATGCTCCAATTGTGGTAAAAAGGGGCATTCGATTCGATTCTGCAAAGCACCAGCCAATCAACCAATCAATCTTCCGAAGCGGGTATCGGTTAGGCCTGCTACAATTGTGGTGAAGTCGGGCATTTCAAGAGGAACTGCCCCAAGGCGGCAACATCTGGTAACACTGGGAGAGTCCTAGCTTTTGGACGAGAGGAGGCAGTCGCCGATCCCACCGTTGTCTTGGGTACGTTCCTTCTCGACAACTCTTATGCTAGTATCCTTTTCTATTCTGGTGATGAACGTAGTTTTGTTAGCCATTCATTCAAACACCTCCTTAAACATAATCCCTAACCATTAATCGAAATATTTACTGTCGAGATGGCCAACGGTGAGAAAGAAAGCGCTAGCGATATATTTATAGGTTGTACCCTTACCCTGAACGATCATTCATTTCTCATTGATCTTATGCCAGTGTCCGTAAAGAGCTTTGATGTTATCATTGGCATGGATTGGTTGAGTCCCAATCGTGCTGATATCCTTTGCTACGAAAAAGCCATCCGTCTCAATCTCCCCTCGGGTCAAACTCTCATGATCTATGGCGATAAGCTTAGCTCCAATCTTCGCATCATTTCCTGCATCAAAGTTCAAAAGCTTCAGCAAAAGGAGTGCCATGCATTCCTATCCCATGTAATCAATGAGAAACAGGAAGTTAAAGACGTCAAGAGCATCCCCGAAGTCTGTAACTTTCCTGATGTCTTTCCAGAAGAGCTCCTGGGAATTCCTCCCGAACGTTAAGTTGAGTTCCGCATCGACCTAATTCCTGGAGCTACCCCCGTAGCCGAATCTCTGTATCGCTTAGCTCCCCTAGAAATCCAGGAGTTATCCAGTCAGCTTAACAAGCTACTCAACAAAGGGTTCATCAGACCAAGATCCTCACCCTGGGGAGCTCCGGTTTTGCTTGTAAAGAAAAAAAGATGGATCCTTCCGAATGTGCATCGACTACCGTGAGCTGGATAAGTTGACCGTTAAAAACCGATATCTTCTTCCTCGAATAGATGACCTCTTCGATCAACTTCAGCAAGCCAGCTACTTCTCAAAGATAGAACATAGTTCAGGATACCATCAGCTATGAGTTCATGAGAGTGATGTTTCCAAAACAGCTTTCAGGACTCAGTATGGACACTACGAATTAGTAGTGATGCCCTTCAGTCTAACCAATGCACCGTCTGTGTTCATGGACCTAATGAACCGAGTGTGTGGTCCCTTCTTAGACAAGTTCGTCATCGTGTTCATTGACGACATACTTGTCTACTCCCGAAGCGAAGAAGATCACAAACAACACTTGAGATTAGTGTTGGAAACGCTTAGATCGGAAAAGTTGTATGCGAAATTTTCCAAGTGTGAATTCTAGATTCGGAAGGTAATTTTCCTTGGTCACGTGGTAAGCGAGGATGGTATACACCTGGACCCTTCCAAGATCAAAGCGATAGAGAATTGGTAGGCACCGAAGACACCCACAGAAATCCGTCAATTCCTGGGTCTCGCCGTCTATTATCGGAGATTCATCCAAAAAATTTCCAGAATCGCCAAACCCACCACTCTAACACAGAAAGGTGTACCCTTTTGTTGGAGTGAAAAGCAAGAAACTGCGTTCCAAACATTGAAGCAAGCCATGTGTAGCGCACCTATCCTATCCCTGCTCGAAGGGACGAAGGATTTTGTCGTCTACTGTGATGCGTCTAATCAGGGTTTAGGTTGTGTGCTTATGCAAAGGGGAAAAGTTATTGTTTATTCCTCGAGACAGTTGAAGGCACATGAAGTCAACTATACCACTCACGACCTGGAGTTGGGTGCAGTAGTCTTTGCACTGAAGATTTGGAGACATTATCTCTATGGGACCAAGTGTACGATCTTCACTGACCATAAGAGCCTGCAGCACATCTTCAATCAGAAGGACTTAAACATGAGGAAACGATGATCGGTAGAGCTACTCAGTGACTATGAGTGTGAAATCCTCTACCATCCCAACAAGGCCAATGTGGTGGCAGATGCCCTTAGCCGAAAGGAAAGTTCAAGCCGTAAGGTGAAGAAACTGACGATGACTATCCATTCTCACTTATCCATGCAAATTCGAGAAGCTCAGTTGGAAGCCCTTAAACCAGAGAACTTGTCAAACGAAGCCTTGAGGGGAATGGATAAGAAACTTGAGATCAGAGGTGACGGAGTCTATTGTTTCATGGACCGAATCTAAACCCCAAAATTCAGAGGATTCAGGGAGGTTGTCATGGAGGAAGCACACAAGACCAGATACTTTGTTCACCCGGGTTTGAATAAGATGTACCTGGATCTCAAGAGAGAATATTGGTGGCCAAACATGAAAGCCGAGATCGCTACATTCGTGGGCAAGTGCTTGACTTGCGCCAAGGTGAAAGTCGAGTACCAGAAGCCCTCGGGTATGCTCCAGTAGCCCGAGATACCTAAATGAAATGGTAGATGATTACCATGGATTTCATCACCAAGTTACCCAAATCTCCGAGTGGGTACGATACCATCTGGCTAATTGTCGATCGTTTGACAAAATCCACTCACTTCATTCCGATTAAAGAATCATTCAAGATGGAAAGACTCACGCGAACTTACATCCAAGAGATAGTCCGACTGCACGGTGTGCCTGTGTGCATTATCTCCGATCGAGATAGAAGGTTTACCTCAAGGTTTTTGCAGTCCCTTCAGAAAGCTCTTGGAACTAAGCTAGACATGAGTACAACTTATCATCCTCAGACAGATGGACAGTGTGAGAGAACTATTCAAACCCTGGAAGACAAGCTGAGAGCCTGTGTCGAGTTCTCGTATAACAACAGTTACCACACCAGTATCAAGGCTGCCCCGTTCGAAGCCCTCTACGGCCGCAACTGCAGATCCCCTCTGTGCTAGGCCGAGGTAGGGGACACACAACTAGCCAAGAGTCGATTTCCCGACAGTGCTCTCACTGGTCCTGAAATTATCCGCGAAACCACCGAGAAAATCATTCAAATCCGAGATCGACTGAAAGCTTCACGAGACCAACAAAAGAGTTACGCCGATAAACAATGAAAACCTCTGGAATTCCAGGTTAGAGATCGTGTCATGTTAAAGGTCTCGCCCTGGAAAGGTATGATACGCTTTGGAAAGCGCGGAAAACATAACCTGAGGTACATCGGACCTTTCGAGATCCTCGCTAGGATCGGTCCTGTAGCCTACAAACTCCGACTACCTCAAGAACTTAGCAACATCCATTCTGTCTTCCACGTCTCTAATCTGAAAAAGTGTCTATCCGATGAGACCCTCATGATCCCTCTTGAAGAGATCGAGATCAACAAGAACCTGAACTTTGTGGAACAACCAATCGAAATCATGGATCAAGAGATCAAACGTATGAAACAAAGCCGCATCCCAATAGTGAAGGTTTGCTGGAATGCCAAGCGGGGAGCCGAGTTCACTTGGGAGCGCGAACACTCGATGAAGCAGAAATAACCACATCTCTTTCTAAATCCATGATTTGTATCTTCATTTTGAATTTCGGGACGAAATTCCCTCTAACGGGGGGATAATGTGACAACCCGTAATTTATTCTGTCATTATAAACCGTTCCCGTTAAATAAAACCGTCTGTATTCATTTTGTCCCGCTAACTTTTGAGTTAAATTAATTTAATTGCAACTTTTATTTCGGTTTCATAAGTGTCAGGATACATTATAAACATTAAAATATTTTCCATATTCGTTTGGAAAATTTTTTGTTTCATCTATGTCGTGATTACGGCAAATTTATCGGGTACGACCAAAAGCACCGTTTAACGTCAGTATCGGGTAGAATTCCACCGGGCCATAAAATCAACCCCTATATAAGGGATTGAGTGACATCATTTTGAAGCTTTTTCTCTCTCTTAAAACACTTTCTCTCACTACTCTCTCTCTAAAATCCGATTTTGATCCAAAACCCCCTTTCAAGCCTCAAATTGGTAAGCAATCTATGCTTTATATGTTCCAGAGTCAACCAAGTTCCGAAGTCAGTCCTTATTTTGGAGTCAAGTCAAAGTCCGGAGTCTGTATGGTGTCCACAATGAAGGTTGGAGAATGTCCGAAAATACTCTTTCGTCTATATTAATCAGATTTTTCATTTTGTTTGATGTAACATGTCATAGGACTTAGTCCCTTTTGTTAAAAGTTAGATAATCAGAGTGTCAGGAACAACTCTATTATCCAATTCAATGTATGTGTTATGGTCCGAAGTGTGTAATCAGTCTACCTATTTATAAGAGAATTTAATGACAAAATACTTGACGGATTGTTCAAACAAATATAGCAATATTCTAGTTTAATTCACTTTCATTATCTTTCAAGTTGTTCTCTAAAATATTCTTCTTCTTCTACTTCATTTATTGTCTTTACCTTGATCATTAACTTCACTCTTCATTTATATCTTGAATACTTTGTTGAATGTAATAACTCAGACTTGACTGGTCTTGCCAGACTTGACTAGAACATTCCTTAGTAAGCAGATATTGATCTTAAGCACCAGCTCAAGGTTTGAATTCTCAAACCTTGTCCATGCGCATCAGATCTCTTGTACTCTCACCACCAACTGCCACCTCCGATTTACCTCTCTTTGCCTTGTTGAGCACCACCACAGAACCACCACTATCTACTTTGTGCCTGATTTTCTCCACTCTTCCGATTTGTTTCCATTGACAATGAGTAGAGAAACCATAAAAGGGTCACTGGAGATCGATTTATCTACTCCTCGTGATTTCTCAGCCACTACCAGAGGTGCTTCCCATTTATGCGTTCGTTTTCCTTTCCGATCATTTGAAGATGATGACCCTTTCCCCTATTTGTATCAAATTGGAAAAAAGAACCCTATTGTTTGTATATTATTACAAAATCAGCACTCTTTGGTGTTAATGTGACCAATACCCTTATTTGTATATTTGAAATCAAATCAACCCTCCATTTATTAAATTATTACAAGGTCAACCCTTGTTTTTACTAAATATTCTAATCCACCCTTCTTACTTGTTTTTAAACCAAAAGAAATTCCTTTTGTGTTAATTAAATTACAAAAAAAACCTCCATTGGTGTTACAAGATTAAAACAGCCCTTCATTTGTTTTATAAGATTTAAAATAATCTCTTTTGGTTTAAATCGTTAAAAAAAGCATCCCTTTAGTTTAAAATACTACAAAACAATTATGGGGGTTTGTTGATTGCGGTTTCTCACATTAAGCTTCACAAAAATGAACCAACTCCAAACAAATCAAATTCACGCTTCAAGGGTGAGTTTTTACAACCACTTTTTTTATCATTAAACCTTTTGGGGGGAGAAGACGCGCGCACAAATTTACATTTACCATATGTATTACGTTTATTTATATTTTAAAATTTTGTTTACTTATGTTTCTCGCGTTTATTTACATATTTGTTTACATTTACGCATTTATTTATGTTATTTACATACTCGTTTACATTTACACATTTATTTACATGCTCGTTTACATTACGCATTTATGTATGTAATTTACATACTCGTTTACTGTCACACCCTTGGCCAGAGGCGGAAACGGAAAACCGTGACAAGGTACATTGATTATCCAAATCACAGAGCATAAAATGAACAACATAATTCTTTTATTAATACACAATCAATTCATTTAAATTTTATGTGTTAATAACTATCTATTTCCATGCCTCTTGTCCTTCCTTGCAATGATATTCTCTCCTTTCGGTTTCCTAGGAATACATGGGTTTTGAAAACGGTCAACATAATGTTGGTGAATTCACATGTTTTCATAGCTTTATTGAGAAACATTTTCTTTATGAATATGATTAGTATCATAATTCATTATACTTTAAACTTGTGTTTTCCTTCTATTATTTTCTTTTATTAAGATATATTTGACAACCAAGAAGTTACTAATATAGTATTTATCTTTATATTGGGTTCATTATTAATCCATCTCTTCATATGAATTTATTTCCATCCTATAGTTTTCTTTCTTATAGCTTTATCATTAGTCTTTAATAGAGTTCTTATGACTTTTGTTGTATATATTATTATCCCTTTTTCTTAACTTGTTTAATACTTTGACTACATTCAAGGTGTTCCCCTCTAGGTAGTTTTAATTAATTAAAGTTGGCAAACAATGTTATAATGATTCCTATAATCGAGCTATATGACTTGAAATTTTCCCGCCATAACGCTTTATCAGACATCGAAAGACTATAAAATTATGCATGTTGGGGTTATAGCTAGCAACCGGGTGGGAGTGTCAATCCCGTGTAGACCTATGCATAAAAAGCTCAATTAGTATTAATGGTTATAGATTCAGGGTTAGCTGAATTTTAATCGGCTAAAGGATGAATAAAATGCTTTGATAAAACTTTAAAGTATGATTATTTATCCTTATTATTCTATCTTTTAGTTTGTTCTTTAATATGATTTCCTATCATAATTACACACAAACACACACACACACGCACACACACACACACACACACACACACACACACATATATATATATATATATATATATATATATACATACACACATACACACACATAACCATATATATAATAATTATCTTTGTATTAATATTCTTCGATTGGATACAAGGGTAGAGTACAATTAAGTACATTGTTTATCCTTAAGTTTTCCTTTAATATAGTTTTCTTACATAATTTTTGATACATACATATACCTAACCACATGTATATAATAATTATTATGATTGTGATATTGATAGGATATTAGGGTAGAGTAACAACTAGGTACAATGCTTATCCTTACATTTAGGTAACATAACGACTAGGTACTAGGTTCTCCTAGGGAATTGGCCAGCATAACAACTAGGTATAATCCTCCAGTGTAACTTTAGGCATTATAACGACTAGACATAATATCATTCCTAAAGTTTCGGCTGGGTAGTTATCGGGCATAATATTATCCTAACATTTCATGTATAAACTACTGATATATTACAAATAAATATATTTTTGTAAAATCATTTGATATAGTTCTATAAAATGTAATCTCCCCATAAAACATTGGACAATTGTAAAAAGTGGGGCTGTGAACTTTCCTTAGTAGCGTGATTAAAGGGAATTTTTCTATCACAATGGGAGTTTCGAGCCATCGGGAGGAGGAAGAGGACCTAAAATGGGTTCAGTTAGAAAAAAGGGTGTTTGAGGTGTGGATATTGTAGAAGTGAAGGCCTCTATTTATAGTGTCGATTTTTGTGTGCGCGCGGTGCAAATATCTATATGCATCGTGCGCGAACCTCATGGCTCCATCCAAAATTTGCCACATGTCAATTTCCTAGTTGTCCACATCTCTCGCATCTCTAGGAATCTGGGTGTCAGAGGTGCACATCGTGCATGGCGTGTATGTCGCGCACACGATTAATATCTTCTAAACATTCATATAGCTCTTGTTTCTGACATTCCTTATATATTTTTGTAGTTATTGATGAGTACTGCAACTTACCTTTAGGTTGTTTTGGCTAATTCCTACTTTCATTTTTAGCCAGTATGTCATGTTTTTCCAAATATCATACTTTCTTCGTACATACACTATTTTTTGTCTTCTTTGCCGCAAAGTTCTCATCTCAAGGAGTACTAAGACTTTCCTTTTAACGACCTTAGCCAAAACTCAACCAATCACTTAGTATTATTTTGACGTTGTGAAATTTATTGATATAGTTGATTTTATCCTTTTAAAAAAATCAAAACTCCTCTGATCGAAGTTAGATTTTTACGAAGTTTATGTCGTTCAGACCATGTCGGTGAGTACTTTACTAATATGTTATTTGATAATGTTACTTTTTCCCCACCTACTTGTGCGATTTTCATATATTTTGGACTACTTTTTCTCATATATTTGGCGTTTGTTCTTTGTGTTTGGATAATTATCATATTTTAAGTCTTTTACAATTGTTGAATGGTGAGAACTTTTGCAATTGTTACATTCTTCGCCCCCTTTTTAAGGAATTTCGTCCCGAAATTTAGATCATAGGGTTCTCTTATCAAGGTAGACCGATTTCTTAATCTCTATTTGATTCTTCCTTTTTGTGGTTAACTTATTCTCCCATGGTCACACTTCCTCTGTGTTCTCGTTGTTTCTACTTCTAGTTGTTTAACTTCATCCTTTTGGTGTCTATTTATTTTCTTTTTACACCAATAGGAAACCTAGGTTTAGATATTATTCTTTCTTTGTTTTGTTATTGATTTCTAGAGGGATTTCTATGTTCTAATTTCCATGTGTAAGTACTAATTTTACCATCCTTATGAATATCTTACACATGATTATATTATAAATAACTGCATATATATTACATTCCTTTCAAGGATCACCAATATTTTCGCTCAATATCCAATGCATTACATAAATGTTTTCACAGGTTATCTAACTTACATAATTCTATAATCCTAAATACTTTACTTTAAGTATCTTTCCACGGGCTTTGTTAGTTTCTGTAAGACTTTATGAGATGCCCTTTTCCACTACAATTGTCATAAACTAGTTCCCTGCAATTTCCCTGATGGTGATAACTACAATTTTCACACTTTGGAAGACTCCCTAAGTATCCTTTTGGCAGAGTCGTTGATCTTTTTTTGGTACTTCTTGCTGTCTATTTCCTTCCATGAGGATCGAATTGATTCTCCCTTGGGACCTTCTTCCCACCTCTTTCTGAAATCCTTGACTCTATTCTAGCTCCTTCTTGATTCGAATGCTTTCTTCTTGATTACTAGTTTTTCTATATTAAAGGCTAGTTGTTTAGCATATTTGTAGGTATTGGGTTGGGTTGTGTATATCATCATTTTATTTCATGAGCTAGCCCTTTGATGTATGTTTCGATCTTCGTGATTTCCAAGCAAATCAATTTTGGACATATTGTGGCTAGGTCCTTAAAGAGTTTGGTATAGGTTGTCGTGCTTGTGTTCCTTGTAGTTAGGTGGTGGAATTCATATTCCACATAGATCATGTCTTACCTAGAGCACAATTCTCTTATCATCAGCTTCTTCAGCTCTTCCAATGGAATTACGTAAGCTACGTCTACGCCTAAGGTTTTTACCTGAGCATTCCACCAGATAAGAGCCTTACCTATAAATGTGTAGGTTGTAAGCTTTACCATACAGTCCTTGACACACTTGCTTTCAATCTCTTTTATCCAATAGATTAAGCCATTTACTATTTCCTCTCTACAGAAGGGTTTTGGTTTGCCATTGATGAACTCCTTGTAGGTGTCTGTTATCTGCCTACTTTCTAGATCCCCTTTTTCAATATTTCCTTCCTTCCGAGAAACTCCATAATTTCCTAGAACGCCTGATACTTGACGTTCATCATTGACTTGATGATGGTTGGATCTACTAATTCTAACGTCGTCGTGTTATCGTCCTGTTAATTATTATTTCGTACACATAGATTTGATTGGTATAATTCAAAAAATTTAAATCTTTTTGTGTCTTTAATCTTTTAGGAATGCACTATTATTCGTACTTGTAATTTCAACACATATTACAATTTCTAACTAGTTAATTCCTTAGTAACCTATCTTCTTATCGGCCTATGCTTTTCCTCGATGGCTTGGCTGTCTATAAATGAGATTCCCTGTAATTTAAGAGGCTTACTATGAATATTGCTACGTTATTCTTTTCACGCTTCGTGACTTTGGCTAAGCAAGGTTTCTAAGCTTTACATGGATTTTTATCTTTGAAGGTAAAAGAGTGGTAGGTAAAATACATTCGGGGTAAAAGTGTCAATTTTTGAAAATTAGCTGTTACACACGGTGCATGGCATACACGCCGCATGCACCTTTATCAATTTAGTATTTAATGACACTTTTTAGCTTTATTCGAGACTTCCCTCCTTTTCCAATTGGTCTCCACACTGTATTGGCACTCACATGCGACGGACATGCCGCAAGATTGTCGTTTTCGAGCTTCCATTCTTTGATTTCTCGATTTCCTTACTTCTATGTTACTTATTACACTGAACGTTAACATCCATCTTGAGCATCTTGATCCTTTGGTTCTCAGTTTTTCGTGTTTTTGAGCTTTTAGGATCTTTGGTTTGAAATATTCAAAATTGATTGGTCACATATCTATTTTAACTACCGATTACTAAACCCTAATGCCTAATTTCTAGTTTAATCAGTCAATTTAACCCTAATTTAGGGTTTTTGGTTATTGGGGAAAAATCTATGGTTTTGCTAAATTCGCCAATTTGTGGTGTTTATGATGAAATTGGTGATGTAGTCTACTTGTAAAATCCTTGATTATTGATCCCCCATAGCTTTTAGGTTGTAATTTGGATGAAATCTGGGCATTGGAACCGACTATTCGTCAACGTAACAACCCAAAATCCATTACATAATCATTATATCAAATCATCAGAGTGACAATACTAATAAGTGCGAAAAATAGTGGGGAGTGAATGTCATGCCATCTTAGTGAGTTTTCCCAAAGTACCACAGACAAAACATACAATTGTGCCTAGCCTAGGAGTATATTCAAACCCAATAAGCAAGGATGGGCCCCGCCATGGGGTATATTTCTACCCAAACATGCGATAATGGACCCCACCTTGGGGTATATTTCAACCTGGTCTTAAAAAACAAATATATATATATATATATATATATATATATATATATATATATATATATATATATATATATATATATATATATATATCTCACCATAGCTAGTGTGACATCCCCAAAATCACAGCCATAAAAGACCGGTTTAATTTACGCTTTTAAAATAATTTCAGAGTAATCCTTTGAATAAAAGAGTTGCGGAATTTGTTCCCAAAACAAAATATGATAAAAATAAGATTTACAAAAGCATTTCTTAAAGAAATGTATTTTTCATTATACAACAATACTCAAGATGTCATGTTCCGATAAACAGACCAAAAGCATAAACATTTCAATACAGACCTTACAATAGTTAAATATAACAACAGGTGTATAATCCAAAAACAACTTGATAATTCATCCAACTTATGCTCTGTTGCCACTACCTGTAATACAAAGAAAACTGAGTGGGTCCGGCTTGGGAGCCTGGTGAGCATATAGGGTTTTCAACCCACAATAAATAATTACTTTAATTTCATCAAGCTACAATAACCCAATTACGCATTCCCGTTATTCTCACTTTATATCCCTAAACACCTTTCACAAGGGACCTAGTCTAAGAATATTTCATCGGGGCGAAATCACATGCTTCGGGGGTTTCCCAGCAATATATGTCAAATAAGGAAACCATGAGGGGGATGGAATACAACGAATGAACACCCAAGTTCATTAACACCTACAGGTTATGAGTCTGTTGGTGTTCCAGGTGACTGTCTAGAAAGAGTCTGTGGTCGTCATCTAAATTCCGCTAGATGACTGGATAACAATGACATCAAGGCCTCTCAACATTTTTATTTCATCACACATCACTATCTACCCATGTTCTACCCACATATTTGTAGATAAAATACACTTGTTTATATACAACATAAAACCTGTATAACAAATTCTTTCGACACTCATATCACATGACAAATAGTATCTATTCACATAGCACGTATTTTATAGAGTATAATTTATATATGTGTGTTAACAGAAAGCAACCATGCACACTTACGCATTCCAAATAATGAGATTATATACATATAACACATAGCACGTATTTTGTAGAGATACTTCATATCTATGTGTTAGAAGAAAGTAACTTCACACTCACTTGATCAAAAGATGATCGGACAGTATTACAGCTCTAAGAGTAGTATTCTTCGGTGAAACCGGGATCACTTCACACACAGGGCTTCTCACTGGCAGAGCTTCGGCTCGGAAACTCTTTCCTTCTCGGGATCTTCGGGCTTCGGGACTTGCTTCGGGTATCGGGATGATATCGTGGCTTTCAGGGGTTAAAATAGGGCATAGAGAGAGTATCAGGAGTGGGAGAGTAGGAGATGAGCAACCAAACTCTACTAACCCTTGATTTCTATTTATAGGGTGAATTTTCTAGGTTCACCGCATGAATTTCTAATATTCACCTCGTGAGCTACATATGCTCACCTCGTGAGCTCGATACGTCATTGAGTTCGTCATGTCCACTTGCGCTGGAAGACGTCCATCATCTGTTCACCTCGTGAGCCACTAATGCTCACCTCGTGAACTACATATGTTCACCTCGTGAGCTCTGACACAGCCTTGGGTTCACGCCCTGAACTTCAGAAATTCATAACGTTCGCATACGAGCTCTGTTTTTGATGTTCCTTTTCTCCACGCGTAGGTGAGATTATGCTCTACAACTCTCATTTAGACTCCGTTGGCTAATTCTGAATTTATGTTTTTATATATTATAAAATATTATTTCTAGTAGGTCAGGACAGGAAAACTCCGTTATAAGTTCATAACTTCTTCATCCGACACCCGTTTTCGTCTGTCTTTTTACCGTTGCACTACCATTGAGGAGATCTTCGATTCCCATTTAGATTGTTTCGGCTAAAAACCGTTCGATCTCAAATTCGAACTTCGAGCTGTCTCCTGCTAAGTCGAAACTTCGAAAAATCAAAACTTCCTCATACAAAGTCAGATTTGGATGTTCTTTTTATGTACGCTCTCGGTTTAACATACTCTACGACTTTCGTTTAGATCACTAAGGCTAGATATCGCTCAATCTTAAATTCATATTTTACGTCATTCAGTGTCGTGCCGGTTCTGTCGTGAAACTTCGATAGGTCATAACTTCTTCGTTATAACTCGGACTTCGGCGTTCTTTATATCTCCGGAATCCTTGTTTCAACCACTACAACTTTTGTAAAGATATCGGGTTTATCTCACACTTTAATTTTGACGCTTATTTTATTCTTAATTCAATTAAGCTACACAACTAAGCATAAAGCACATAATACTCAAATATTTCATCATTAATACTTCAAAAGAGTTACAAAGGTTAACCTAGACTATTTCATCAACAATAATGCCTAGCCTGGAAATGCGGGCGCTACAATTCTCTCCCCCTTAGGATGATTCCGTCCCCGGAATCACACATCAACAAACAAATGCAGATAGCGACTCAACATGTCACTCTCCGCTTCCCAGGTGAGATTTGGCCCATTCGTATGTTTCCAACGGACAAGAACTAATTCGACCATCTTTTGTTGCAATTTCGTAGTCTTTTGGTGAAAGATTGCCTCAGGTTCTTCAATTAACCTTTTGTTCTTATCATTTCTCAATTCGGAAATTGGAATTATATCGGGAACTTCTCCCGTGAACTTCCTCAAATAACACACATGAAAAGTGTTATGAATACCATCCAATTCTTTTGGTAGTTCTAGCTTGTAAGCTTGGTTCCCATTCCTCTGAAGAACTTTAAACAGTCCAATAAACCTTAGACTCAACTTTCCCCTTTTACAAAATCTTATAAGTCCCTTCCACAGCGAGACTTTAAGCAAAACCGAATCTCCAACTTCAAAAGTCATCAGTCGTCTTTTCTTGTCAGCGTAGCTTTTGACGATACTAAGCTGCTAACATTCTTTCCCTGATCACTTTCAACTTCTCAGCAGTCTGATGGACCATCTCGGGTCCCATAAATAGCTTTTCTCCAGCCTCAAGCCAACAAGACGGCGTACGACACTTCTTTCCGTACAAAGCTTGATAAGGTTTCATCTTTATGATCGAGTGAAAACTATTATTGTAGGAAAATTCTAACATAGGTAAATGTTCATCCCAGTTACCTAGAAATTCTAGGGTACATGCTCTCAACATATCTTTAAGTGTTTGTATTGTTCTTTCACTCTGACCATCAGTTTGTGGATGGTAAGATGTACTTAAACAGAACTTGGTACCCATTTCCTCTTGTAGACTTTTCCAAAACCTTGAGGTGAAACGGCTGTCACGATCTGATACAATCGTTAACGGAACACTGTGAAACCTCATAATTTTCTTCACGTAAGAATTCACAAACTTATCCATAGACCATTTCTCATTGGCTGCTATGAAATGTGCAGTTTTAGTGAATCGATCAAGGACCACCTAAATCATATTGTGACCATTCTTTGTTTTGGGCAGCTTAGTGACAAAATCTATAGAAATGTCTTCTCATTTACCCATAGGTATAGGTAAAGGTTCTAAACTCCCGTATGGTTTCTGATGTTGTGACTTAACTCTTGCACTGGTCACACACTCGGCCACATACTTCGCAATGTCGAGTTTCATCGTCAGCCACCAATAGTAGGGTCTTAGGTACCTATACATTTTTAGTGCTGCCAGGATGAATTGAGTACATGGTTTTGTGAGATTCTTCCATCATAAGATTTCTTACTCCTCTAGTCTTTGGTACCCAAATATGATCTTGGAATACTTTTAGTCCATGACTGTTTATACCGAACACCAACGTTTTGCCCAAACGTTCTTCCTTTCGGTCATTCTTCTATCAAGCTTCCTCTTGAGCTTTCTTTATACTTTCCACAATTGTCGAGACAACTTCAATTCTCTTCACTCTTGGCCTTTTTCTTTCAAGATTGACTTTCCGACTGAGAGCATCAGCGACAACATTCGCTTTACCGGGGTGGTAAAGTATCTCACAATCGTAGTCCTCAAGTAACACTAGCCAGCGTCGTTGCCTCATATTCAATTCTTTCTGACTAAAGAGATATTGGAGACTCTTATGATTAGTGAAAAGTTTGAACTTCGTGTCATAGAGGTAATGCCTCCTTATCTTTATAGAGAAAACTACCCTTGCCAACTCCAAATCATGAGTGGGGTAGTTCTTTTCATGCTCTTTCAGCTATCAAGACGCATATGCTATCACCTTTTCTCTTTGGGTCAAAACACAACCCAACCCAACACCACACACATTGCTATAGACAGTCAATTCTTCAACTCCATCGGGTAGAGAAGGAATCAGTGCCTCACATAGCTCCTTCTTTAGTAACTCGAATGCTTCTATGTGCTTATCACTCCAAGCATAAGTATATCCTTTGTGGGTCAAATCTGTTAGTGGAGTAGCAATTGAAGAAAATCCTTGGATAAACCTTCGGTAATATCTGGCTAATCCTAGAAAGCTTTGGATCTCCGTGGGACTTTTCGGTTGTTCCCACTTCATCACAACTTCAATCTTCGCTGGATCAACCATTATCCCTTCTTGGTTGACCACGTGACCCAAGAATTGGACTTTTATTCGTAACCTTCAAGTTACAAAATAAATCCTTATTGAGGACTCCTTCTTCTTATTAGGATAAGTACTTTCCCTTATCTATTATAACAGACCGATGGGTCATGTTCTAATGACCTCTCATCCTATGATGCAACGTTTAGACTCAGGTCTCTTAGAGTCAAATTCCAGAATGGAATATACCTTCCTTCATATTCTAATGTGAAATAATCACATTTTTTTCATGTAGCATTTCTAGCTACAAGCTTCCTTAACAACAAGCGTGATGCTATCGATTACATTGATTTCAATGTTTTGACTTAGGTCAGATGTTACATCGAACTTGGTTATCTGAACCACGTAACAAACTCATCGTAGTCGGACTCAATTTGACATGACCACTAGGGTCGGAATAATAATAATCTCCTTAGTCATTACCGAAACAATGGTAACAACATACTTGAATAAAACGAGACCAATTACTAGCTTCTTGGTAATCTTGTGACTTTCCCTGATCCAAGCGTGAGTCCTGTGCTTCCAGTAGTATAGATCTCTACTGCTATTCACACCTACTCATACTCGTCCCAAGTATTGTCTCGCAGTCCCCAAGTCCTAAAATCACAAAACAATTTAACACATACTAAAGTGTCCAATTAATCATAAAAATTATCCTAGACTCTACTAGGACTTCTTCCATGCGTATCTTCAATCATCAATTCTACTTCAACTCGGTTGGTGATGGAAATTCTAGAAGATGGGACAACTTCAAGAATTACACCATTCGTTCCATCATCCTACCAATTGCAGGTGTACTTCAGACGTATCGTACTCCTCTAAACGTTCCTTTAGTTTATCAGACATAAACTAAAGGCAAGACACCACTCTTACGATATCCTTCGATAGGTGTCATTCAACAGATTAGATAACAAAACCAGGGTTTATATTAATTCTTGAAACTATTAAACAAAATTTCAAGTTCACCCTATATTATGCCTCTAATAGGCTACACTTCCTGATACTAGCTATACCTTGATACGAAGTCTTCATCCTTGATTCCTTGCTTTTTCATTTGCTTAGTCAAGGATCATTTAAAATGCTTCTGCCTTTGGTTGTGGCAGTGCATTTGGTTTTGCTCCCTCATTCGTCTTCAGGCAGTCCCTAGATAAATGCCCTTCTCCTCGGCATTCATAACACACCCTCTTTTTGGATGCACACTTGTTGGCGTAATGCCCAGTCTTTCCAAATTTATAACAAGTCACATCTTCGTCGCATCTCTCATAGTTCTTTAGCGGTACACTTAGCTTTGTAACTCTCATATGGAATTCTTGCTTGAAGTGTCCCTCTTTACTACACTTAAAGAAAACTTCTTCCTCGGTTGGACATTTGTGGCCATAGTGACCAATCTTCCCGCATTTAAAGTAGGTCACTTCCTTATGGCATCTCCTGTTGTGCTTTCTTCCATACTTGTCACACCATGTTGCTTCACCTACTCCTCCATACCTTGAGAACATGTTTTTATTGTCAGACCTTGAAGACCCCTCAAATTTCCTCTTCTTGCCACCTTCAACCTTGTTGGGGATACTACCGTTGATCACTTCTTCGACTGACTTAGCAACCCCGATAGTTATCTCAAGAGTAGGTGTCTGGCGTACGGGCACAGTAAGTTCGTCCTTACTTTGTTGAAGTAGACGCCTTGTTTCTTCCATCTGATGATCCAACATCATTCGCACCATTGCGTATACTCCCGCCATCGTGATTGGCTCAGGTGCAGCTGTAAGTTCTAGTGCACTCCCAATCATTTATGGCTCAGACTGCGGGTTGTCGTTTCCCAATCCACTTTGTGTGTTTTCCATTTCAATCTATACACCAAATTAGGTGAATTTAGATCTCTATTTCGATAGACGTTCAAATCATCCTTTTCACTCTGAAACATTTACATGCTAGTTTTAATATCGTAGTCGTACGCTTAAATCCTAAACACATAAGGTTCCCAAATCTAGTCGGCCACAGACCATAGATACGAACAAACAATTTCATATATGGCAAACATAAAACATTTAGCACATAGAAGCATTTTAGGCATCTTTCCTAAAATATACTAGTGCTCGTGCCTAGAATATAGCAGACACTCATCTCACAATCTTCGCTTCGCATTCTAAGTTTAAGTCTAGAAATCCTACAAATTCCTAGTTCGCTTAAACTAATGCTTTGATACCAACTGTGACATCCCCAAAATCATGACTAGAAAAAGACCGGTTTAATTTATGCTTTTAAAATAACTTCAGAGTAATCCTTTGAATAAAAGAGTTGCAGAATTTGTTCCCAAAACAAAATATGATAAAAATAAGATTTACCAAAGCATTTCTTAAAGAAATGTATTTTTCATTATACTACAATACTCGGGATGTCATGTTCCGATAAACAGACCAAAAGCATAAATATTTCAATACAGACCTTACAACAGTTAAATATAACAACAGGTCTATAATCCAAAAATAACTTGACAAGTTATCCAACTTAGTGGGTCAGGCTTGGGAGCCTGGTGAGCATATAGGGTTTTCAACCCACAATAAATAATTACTTTAATTTCATCAATCAACAATAACCCAATTATCCATTCTCGTTATTCTCACTTTATATCCCTAAATACCTTTCACAAGGGACCTAGTCTAAGAATATTTTATCGGGGAAACATCACATGCTTCGGGGGTTTCCCAACAATATTTGTCAACTAAGGCAACCATGAGGGGGATGGAATACAACGAATGAACACCCAAGTTCATTAACACCTACAGGTTATGAGTCTACTGGAGTTCCACGGGACTATCTAGAAAGAGTCTGTGGTCGTCATCTAAATTCCGCTAGATGACTGGATCACAATGACATTGAGGCCTCTCAACATTTTTATTTCATCACACATCACTATCTACCCACATATTTGTATATAAAATATACTTGTTTATATACAACATAAAACCCGTATAACAAATTCTTTTGACACTCATATAACATGACAAATAGTATATATTCACATGGCACGTATTTTGTAGAGTATAATTTATATATGTGTGTTAACAGAAACCAACCACGCACACTTACCCATTCCAAATAACGAGATAATATAAATATAACACATAGCACGTATTTTATAGAGATACTACATATCAATGTGTTAGAAGAAAGTAACTACACACTCACTTGATCAGAAGATGATCGGGCAGTACTACAGCTCTAAGAGTAGTATTCTTCGGTGAAACCGGGATCACTTCACACACCAGGCTTCTCGCGGGCAGAGCTTAGGCTCGGAAACTCTTTTCTTCTTGGGATCTTCGGGCTTCGGTACTTGCTTCGGGTATCGGGATGATACCGGTGCTTTGGGGGGTTAAAATAGGTCTTAGAGAGAGTATCGGGAGTGGGAGATTAACAGATGAGCAACCAAACTCGACTAACCCTTGATTTTTATTTATAGAGTAAATTTTCTAGGTTGACCTCGTGAATTTCTAATATTCACCTCGTAAGCTAGGCTCACCTCGTGAGCTACATATGCTTACCTCGTGAGCTACATATGCTCACCTCGTGAGCTCGATACGTCATTGCGTTCGTCATGGCCACTTGCCCTGGAAGACCTCCATCATCTGTTAACCTCGTGAGCCACTAATGCTCACCTCATGAGCCACTAATGCTCACCTCTTGAACTACATATGTTCACCTCGTGGGCTCTGACACAGCCTTAGGGTTCACACCCCAAACTTCAGAAATTCATAACTTTCGCATACGAGCTCCATTTTCAACGTTCTTTATATCCACGCATAGATGAGATTATGCTCTACAACTCTCATTTTGACTCCGTTGGCTAATTCTGAGTTAATTTTTTTATATATTATAAAATATTATTTGTAGTAGGTCGGGACAGAAAAACTCTGTTATAAGTTCATAACTTCTTCATCCGACGCCCGTTTTCGTCTGTCTTTTTACCGTTGCACTAACATTGAGGAGATCTTCGATTCTCATTTAGAATCTTTCAGCTAAAAACTGCTCGATCTCAAATTCGAACTTTGGGCTGTCCGCTGCTAAGTCGAAACTTTGAAAAATCATAACTTCCTCATACGAAGTCAGATTTGGACGTTCTTTTTATGTACGCTCTCGGTATAACATACTCTATGACTTTCGTGTAGATCACTAAGGTTAGATATCGCTCTATCTTAAATTCATATTTGACGTCATTCAGTGTCGTGCAAGTTCTGTCGTGAAACTTCGAGAGGTCATAACTTTTTCGTTATAACTCGGATTTCAGCGTTCTTTTTATCTCCGGAATCCTTGTTTCAACTACTACAACTTTATGTAAGGATATCAGGTTTATCTCACACTTTAATTTTGATGCTTATTTTATTCTTAATTCAATTAAGCCACACAACTAAGCATAAAACACATAATACTCAAATATTTCATCATAATACTTCAAAAGAGTTACAAAGGTTAACCTAGACTATTACATCAACAATAATGTCTAGCGTGGAAACGCGGGCGTCATAGCTAGCATTCTTCATAACCGAATACGAGGATGACATTGGTGACTTCGACCCATGGATACAAGGAGGAGACTCACCTCGGTCAGCTGGTAAATACTAACTACTCTGCTACTAATCTGGAAAATCCCACACTGAACATATACAAATTACCCTAATTAGGAATGGGTTAACAATCATCACTATGGGCCTAAATTACAATCCAATTCCTAACATCACGGACCCCTTCACCTTACCCATAATAGACTTAATCAACCATCGCCCACAACACAATAATGGGCCCTAAGGCCCAAAAGGCCCAACTCATAACCCTTTAAGGCCCACAACAAAATCTGAGGCCAACCTACCCTAAACAGGCCAAGCCCAAAAGATAGTTAAGTCCCAAAAGCCACAAAAGTCCAACAATTGTCCTAAGGCCCATTGGAGCATACGCACGGCGTACATATTAGTATGCTTGGCGTACTCAATCCTAAGCGGTTCACGACATACATCTTAGTACGCCCATTGTACTAAGTTGTTAATCACTTTCAGCCATTAAGTGCTTAATCCATGGAGTCACTTATACCAACTTCTAGATCTCGGTCATTTAAATCGTCCTAATGCATAAAGTTGGCAACTTTATGCCTTTTCATGTATTATGGGAGCCCAACATCCAATTTTTTCCATCAAGACTTACTTTATGGACCCATATCCATGCATGGCGGCATAACAACCATCAAGATAGCATTTTTATGACTTTAACACACCAAAGGGACTAAGATCTAGCATTACAAGCTTCTGGAGTTACCTAACTCACAAAAGAGCCATGAACACTAACTCTAATTATCAAAGGAGACAACATGATATGAGCTTTGTGCCTTCAAAATCTTCCTAAGATGATGTAGATTTATGATCTTGAAGCTCATCTAACTGAATATCATCCAACGAGATCACCGCTGAATCATCGGCAACACATTTTCGTAACTGGGACACATAGAAAGTGTTAAGGATCTGATTGAGCTCATCAAGAAGATCCATCTAGTATGCAACCCTGCCCACTCGGGCTGCAATCCTAAATGGACCAATGAATCGGGGACCCAGCTTAGCCCGCTTCCCAAATCGGATGACACCTTCAGCAAAACAAAGTCTCCTACCTGAAACTCAAGGTCCGAACGGGGTCGGTCAGCATAACTCTTCTTGCAACTCTATGCAATCTGCCACTTGTCACACACCTTCAGAATCTACTTGGTGGTCTTAAGCACCACCTCAATGCTCCCCATGACCTGATGTCCGACTTCCTCCCAACAAACCAGGGTCCTACACATCCTTCCATACAACATCTCGAATGGTGGTCGATCAATTATAGCATGATAAATGTTGTTGTAGGAGAACCCTACCAGTGGAAGTTAAGTATCCCAACTCTGTCCGTCGGTTTGGGGGTGGTATGTTGTACTGAAATCCAGCTGAGTTCCTAACTCCTCGTCGAACTTCCTCCAAAATTCGGAGGGGAAACGAACATATTAATTTGAGACCACTAACACAGGCACCCCATGCCTAACCATCAACACCCGGATATAAATCTCAGCTAGCTTTTTTTTGGATATACTCTCGACAATCGGGATAAAATGTGCACTCTTGGTAAGTCTGTCCACAACAACCCAGATCGAATCAACACCCCATGCCGTCCTGGGCAATTTGGTGATGAAATCCATAGCGATCTCCTCCCACTTCCACATAGTAATGGTCAACAACTAAACCTTCTCGTGAGGTCTTTGATGTTCGGCTTTGACCTTCCTACAAGTCAAACACCACTCAACAAACCAAGAAACTTTCCACTTCATGCAGGGCCACAAGTAACTTAATGTCAAGTATCGGTACATCTTCGTAGCCCTCGTATGGATAGAAAAGTTTGATTTATGTGCCTCCTCCATAATCGTCTATCTCACCCCACCTGATGCCAAAACCCAGACCCTACCACACTGAGTCAATAACACATGATTGTCCCAAACAAACAAAGGAATGTGCCCTCTAATTCGCCGAGTCTTCCAATTTTCCTTTTTCGATCGTTCTACCTGAGCTACCTTGATCAGATCCAACAAAGGTGAAGTAACAGTCATCCTCAAACAAATATCCTGTATCGATGAGCACACCACCTTCCGAATCAAAGCAACAACCACCACATTGGCCTTCTCGAGGTGGTACAAAATCTCACAGTTATAGTCTTTTACCACATCCAACCACCTCCGCTTCCGCATATTCAAGTTTGGTTAGTCCATTAAATACTTCAAACACTTATGATCAGTGTAAATAGTGAATCAGACCATGTACAAATAGTGCCTCCAGATCTTGAGGGCAAACACCACCGCCCCCAACTTCAAATCATGCATGGGGTAATTCGCCTCGTGAGGCTTCAGCTTCCTCGAGTCGTAAGCAATCACATGCCTTCTCTGCATGAGGATAGCTCCCAGCCCTAAAATAGAGGCATCACAGTCAACCACAAAATCATCCAATCCCTCATGTAACGCGAGAATCGAGGCCTTGTACAACCTCTGCCTTAGAGTCTAAAAGGCGAACTACTAAACTGGACCCCACCAAAAATTCACATTCTTCTTGGTTAATCGGGTTAGAGGCATCACAATCTTGGAGAGGTCCTGAATAAATATCTGATAATACCCCTCAAGAGCGAAGAAGCTTCGAATCTTAGATGTGTTTTTCACAAACTCCGAACACATCACAACCTCGATCTTGGCCGGGTCCACCAAGATTCCATCCTAATTAATGATTTGCACCAAAAACTGCACCACATGCAACCAAAACTCGCATTTGAAGAATGTGGCACATAGCCTCTCCCTCCTCAAGGTCTCCAACACCTCTTGCAAATGTTGCTCATTCTGCTCCTTTGACTTGGCATAGACCATAATATCTTCAATAAAAACAATCAAAAACCGATCCAACATTGGCCTGCAAACCCGGTTCTTGAGATCCATGAATGCTGATGGTGCATTGGTGAGCCTGAAAGGCATCTCCACAAAATTGTAACGATGATAACGAGTTGGGGGAATACAAGCCAAACACAAATGATTTTGTGAACGGAAAAAAATGGTTTTCCACCAGTTTAAAACTTATGCAGTTGATTCAGTCCATCGATTTTCATAAAATATACACATATTTTATTCCTTTTTTGTATTATGTGGAGCATAAGGGAGACTTTCAAATCATAACTGCACAATTTTCAGAACAAATCACGAACTAAGAACATAACTTTTCATACAAACTATAATAGGCATAGTTTGGGGAATACATTACCAGTTTTATCGATACAAACTAAAGGTCGTCTTCTAAACATCCTCATCTCTGATCCTCATCTGGATGTATCCTGACCATAGATCAATCTTGGAGAACCAAGATGCACCCTGAAGTTGATCAAATAGATCATCGAGCCTTGGAAGTATGAAACGGTTCTTCATCATTAGCTTGTTCAGTTCCCGATAATCGATACACATCTTGTATAAACCATCCTACTTTTTCACAAACAAGATCTGTGCTCCCCATGAGGAACTGCTCAGACAGATAAAACCCCTATCTAGCAAATCCTGCGACTGCGTAGATAACTCTTGCAAGTCTAGCGGCTCTAGGCGATATGACGCCTTAGCTATCAGAGCCGAACCAAGCATCAAGTCAATCCAAAACTCAACCAACCTCTCGGGAGGCACTCCCAAAAACTCCTTGGGAAACACATGGAGAAAATCCTGCACAATGGGTACCCTACTCAACTCTGTCATGGCCTCAACCCGTGTATCTAAAACATAAACGAAATATCCAAAACAACCCTGCTAAAGGAGCCTCCTCGCCCTCGCAATTTAACAGAGAGTTGGTCCATGCGAAGATCTCTCACTAGGAATGACTAGTTCTCCCCTACTTGGAGTTTGAACTCTCACCAGTTTTCGCTCACAATCAATCATGGCCCCATTGGGCCCCAACAAGTCTATCCCGGTGATCACCTTCAATCCCCTTAAGGGAATCAGTATCAAATAAATAGGAAACTTTTCACTAAACATGTTCATAACACATCCACAGAATACCCTCGCAACAGGCACCATATGATCATCGACAATCTCTAACTCCATAGGGGAGTCCAATGTCCCCGGAGCGTATTCAAACTTCTTGTTGAGCGCAAGAGATACAAAGGATCGGGTAGCCCCGATTAAAAAAAGCATGATTAGACAACTCATTGACCAAAAAGGTCCCTATACAAGATCATAATAAACATGAGCATAATTAGAAAGAAATAAAAGATATAGTTAAGTCACATACCAGTAAATACGTTCGGCACTGCGTGGGCCTCATCGGTGGGCAACTGAAACGCCTTACTTTTCACTACAGGAGTATCCGCCTTGCCCTGGCGGCCATCGATAATCCTCAAGGTCGCAGGCACGGCGCTACCACTGCTCCGCCAGACAATCTCAAACAATCCACCTTTTTATGGCCAGTCCAGTTGTAGTGAAGACAAATCAGAGCCCTATTCGGGCACTCCTTTCTGATGTCACTTGCCTAGCCACAAATGAAACATCTAGAGCCTGCAGATCGATAGGCTCTACTGTGCGGCTAGCCACACTTAGCACATCATACTTAGCCCCGCTGGCCTCTACTTTGAACATCGGAGGTCTTGGGCTTGTTGGCCTAGCCTACTGCTATCCACGGGCCTTATCAATCATATCATTTAGGGTCTTGCACCTTGAAAAGCTTACAAACTCTACAATATCATCCCTCAGTATAGCATGATATCTCGTCTTCCTCATCTCCTCATCTGCAGCGTACTGTGGAACTAGCAATGCCCTCTCTCTGAATTTGGTGGTGATCTCCCCCACAATTTTGTTGTCTAGTGAAGGTTCTGGAACTCCCTCACCAACTGTTGCACCTCAATGGCCAGTGCAAACTCCTGTTAAAACCTCTGCACAAAATCCTCCCAAGTCATCACTATTTACAATTCTCGTGCCAACCGCTCGAGTAAACTCCTCCCACTAGTCCCATACTCGGTCCCTCAGCAAGCTGGACGTGAATCCCACTTTTGGCGCCTTGGGGAAAACGCTCACACACTAAGCATTCTCTATGTCACCGATCCATTGACAACAAGCGATGAGGTCCTTAACTTTAAAGAACTCATGTCCTCCGCATGTCGTGAACTCCCGAAACAAGGGAGTTCGAGTCCTAATCGGTCATATGACAATCTCGACTCGAAATCACTTGAGGTGCTCCTCCATGATCTCCATAATCCCCTCCTTGATGGTACCAAAAATCACAAGGTTAGCATCCAAGTTGGTTGTGATAAGCTCACGTAGCCTCTCATCAATCGGCTCAACAGCTGCACCTGAACCTCCTCGCGTAGCAATCACCATCCCCAAACTGAAAATACAACATAGAAATAAATTTATAAAGATGTTCGAGGGGCTTCTCTTCACTGGTCTCCTTGGAGTTTCTAGGTCTGCACTCGTCTTGGGTGCAGGTCATGTGCTTCAAGTAGTACGGGCCCAATACTACCTTTCACACCTCCCTGTGCCTTCCTCAAGGTCAGACCTGATTCATCCATATTATACTTAGAAACATAACTACTAAAACACAACACATACATACTAGACTCTTCTAGAATTTATCAACCCTCACAGGACCAGAAATCTCAATCAATAGTGTTGGTTTCCATATGCATGCAAGTTATACACAAATAAAATCACAAAGACTATCAAATAACGTTTCTACCCAAAGTCCACACCAAACAAGGAACAGGAAATGAGGCAAAATTCATCATTCTAGGGCTATGCCATTCTAATTATATATAACTTTGAAAGCATACACTTAGCAAATACAAAGTCAGCATCGATTCCAAGAAATATATGACATCCAATTCTACTATTTTAGTTAAGAACACCTTTTTTAGAAAAATTCAATCATTTTTCTTTTGATAATATTATCATTTCCTAAATTTAAGTTTTGACACACCTGAGAGTGTGCCCGAATCCCTCAAACCTAGGCTCTTATACCAACTTGTAACAACCCAAAAATTAGAAGAAAAAATTTCATTTTTTTATTAAGATTTACAATCATAAGTTTGATTATAAAATCCATAAAATAATCATCATATCAAATCATCAGAGGGACAATATCAATAAGTGCAGAAAATAGGGGGAGTGAATGTTGCGCCATTAAGTTGGACCCTTCCCCTTACTACCAGAAGTACCTAAAACCTCAACACAAACTGTAAACTAAATCTTAGTGATTTTTCACAATGTACCACAAACCAAACATACAATTGGGCCTAGCCGTAAGGTATATTCCAACCAAATAAGCAAGTATGGGCCCCGCCCTGGGGTAGATTTCAACCCCATCATTGAAACATATATATATATATATATATATATATATACACACACACACACACACACACATATATATATATATATATATATATATATATATATATATATATATATATATATCACCACAGCTACCATCCTACGTAACCGAGTAATGGGCTAGCATTGGTGCCTTCGACCCATGGATACAGGGAGGAGACTCGCTTCGGTCTTCTGGTAAATACTAACTACTTGGCTACTGATCTGGAAAACCCCATACTGAACATATGTAGATTACCCTAATTGGGAATGGCTTAACAATCATGACTATGGGCCTAAATTCAAATCTAATTCCTAAGGTCAGGGCCGCCTTCAACTTACCCATAATGGATTTAGTCAACACTGTCCCATAATAAAAAAATGGGCCCTAAGGCTTAAAAGGCCCGCAACAAAATCTGATGCCCACCTACCATAAACAAGCCAAAGCCCAAAATCTAGCTAATGCCTAAAAGCCAGAAAAGTCCAACAATTGTCCAAAGGCCCACTAGGTCATTTAAGGGGTCCTAGGGCATAAAGTTGGCAACTTTATGCCTTCGTATGTCGTATGGGAGCCCAAAAAGATAGAATTTTTATGACTCTAACACACTAAAGGGACTAAGATCTAGCATTACAAGCTTCGGGAGTTACCCAACTCACAAAACAGAATCCATAGACCCAAAATAACTGATAACCAAACCCTAACTCTAAATATCAAAGGAAACAACAAGGTATGAGCGTTTTTCCTTCAAAAGATTCATAAGATGATGTAGATTCTGTATCTTGAAGCTCAACCATGTCCAACCCTTGAACACCTAGTTCTTCTTCTGCAAAAGCACCAAAAAGGCCACCAAAGTTAGTTCCAAACTCAAAGATCACTCTCAATAGCAAACTAGGGTTTTAGGGACGTTAATAATCAGTGGAGGCTGATAAGGGTGAGGGTCCAAGAGTAATAAGTTAGCTTAAATAGGGCTCATGCCCTAAAATTAGGGTTTTAGCATTAGCCACGTACGGCCCGCATAAGCCTCGTATGCCCCGCATACATGGCTCAGGTTCCTAGTTCTACATGCCCATGAGCGCTAAGCGTATATAAACGTATGCGCCACGTACATGGGGAATCCTTTTGAAATTTAATTTTTGCATCAAGGGTTAAAAGGGAAAATACTTGGGTCCAAGTGTTATAATCAAGTTTTTGAGGCACGTCATGCATCTTTAATACACGGAGGCAGCTTCAAGTACACACGACGTCGTATTGATGCTTGCAAACTGTTATTCTGTCATTTTGTAACCTTTTAATTACCTTATCTTAATTCTAACTGTCTTGCTTTATTTTTCTCAGGTTATGTCTCAATTACGGTGCCAAAAGGTGGGTCAGTTGTCGCCTAATTGGCCATCTCATCCATTCTTATAGTTTCTAGATGACATTCTTGACTGAAGCTTCTATGTTTCCCGATTGACTACTCTACTATCCTAGTAATTAAGAATCCCTCAAGCTCTTGTCTGGAGGATTATTGTAGATCTTGTATTGAGGGCATGTTTGGAGCCGTATCTCGCATAGGTCCTCCATGATGATAACAGTCTTGGGCTTTTTTTGTCAGGGTTGGAGTCGGATCTTCAAGATTCAGGAGTTCGTCTACTTGGAGCTCTGTTGGGAGTTATTTGTTGTTGTTCATTCTGCAGGCGATCGATGATCTGAACTGATCAGTCTGTCCTTTCCTTTCATCTGGGAGGGATATCCCACTCCTTTGACATTGTAGAGTAGGGACGAATACTCGGGATTTACACTAATGAGGAGGTTTCTAGTCAGGGCCGGTCCAATGGTATTTGATTCCTAGGGCGAAAGTATTTAATGATGCCCTATAATATGTACATATGGTATGTCAATACAATCACAATGAAGTCATTTATTTATTAAAATTACACCATATATATATATATATATATATATATATATATGTGTGTGTGTGTGTGTGTGTGTGTGTATACACCATGTAACCTTAACGAAAATAGATATCTTAACAGTTAAAACCAAAAGAAAAAATAGCATGAAATAAAATGCCTCTAAGGACATTGAATACTACTATAAGCAAAAGGCAAATGTATAAAGAAAAAAACCAACAAAGCAGATGGATATCAAAGTTCAAACTAACGAAATCAAAACATGTAGAGGCCGAAAAAAATATCATCTGCTAAAAGAAAAAAAAAAGCTAGCTTATAATGATTCTAAAACAACAGGGTCAAAATGGTCAAAAGGGGTTTTTAGCAATCTTGTTATCCAGACAATTATTTCCAACATAGTGGGTACAATGGACTTTTTATTGGGTAAAACACCTATACTTGTCCTAATGCAGTGACATACGAATAGAGCAATGTCAACTCGAGTCTTAGGGAAAACAATGAAATCAGCTTGAGCTCTCGTCATGCAAACCATCTCCAGATTATGATGCATTGTTTCCTTGTTCCCTTGAAAAAACTTGTTCCAATTGATAGCACTTACAACCAATCCAGTGAACCCATGTCATTGAAACAGAAGATAAAACTTACACAAATGTGAGAGATAACCAAAAAAAATGTGCACCGAGTGAAACACCCACCCAAGAGATTGATAATTATGACCACAAAGAACTAACCCACTAAATAAATTTCATATTGCAATCATGTTTCTTATTGATGTTTACCATATGAACAAAACTCACATGTTTCTTATTGATATTTACCATATGAACACAACTCATGTATAGTGAAACCCATTTCATCCTCATTTCCATTTGGATGCAAATATAGTCTCCTAAAAGTATAAACAGTTGTAAGTTCATGTAAATAAAAACACAATAACTTCATGATCTTTTAATTATTGAAATTGTCTCTTCGTATTAATTTGTTTTTGGCACGAAGTGTTTCCCTACTACCAGACTCACTTGTGGATCATTATTTGTGTAACACCCAAAATTTTCAATTAATTTTTCACAATTTTAAAACATAATTCCATTCACAAAATAGTAATAAACATAGTGTATCCACTGTCATCATAGAAAAACATATCCCAGAATCATATAAACAAAAGACCCATGAGTGTGTACAGATCATGCCGACGCCTTTCCACGATCATCACTAGTACCTGAAACACATACACAAAACTCTGTAAGTATAAATGCTTAGTGAGTTCCCCAAATTACCACATAAACACATATCAGCCACTCAAGGCTGTAACTCTGATGACCCTCTGGTCGAATATCTCTGTGGGACCCTCTTAGTCCCATAACTCTGTGGACCCACTGGTCCTAACTCTGTAAACTCTGAATCATGCATATCACATATCACATAGAATCACAACTCATAAATAGCATACAAGATACACTGTCACATAGCTCTGATTACCACTCTAGGTAAAGTATAGTGAGAAGACTCACCTCGGGAGTCTCGGTAAAATCTCGATATCAGAATACTGCCCTAGCCTCCGCGTAGTCACAATAATAAATTTCACTAAATAAATGTCTCTTCATATTTTGGATATTCTCTCATGCAAATCCCTGGAAGGTTAAAAGACCATTCTACCCCTCTACAGGCCCGAGGCCCATTTGTTGACAAAACCTAAAAGTCAACCCAAAAGTCAACTGTCCAATTTGACCAGACTCGTCGAGTGCATACGACGACTCGACGAGTCCCATCATCCCCACAGACTCTTCCCTTTCTAAGCCTCACTCGACTCACTGAGTCACCCCTTAACTCATCAAGTCACCACTAGAGTCAGACCGCGGGGCAACCCGGTCCGACTCGTCGAGTCTACATATGGACTCGGTGAGTTTCCTCCATGGACTTGCTCACACAACCTCCTGAGGTCAGATCTGCTTAGCCAAATCATAGATCTAACCCTTAAACACTCAAAAGTCACGTAAAGGTGCAACCTTTACGTGCATGCAACCCACAAAAGCCTCAAATGGAGAAATACCACTAGAAATGGCAACCTAGTCTTCAATTGCTTATTTTCTTGCAAAAAGCTTGAAGGTAATGACTCTAGGGACCTCTCATGGTCCAGATCTGATGTCATAATCCCAAAGAGTACCTCATACTCACTAGATCTTGCATAATAAGAGGGTAAAAACCCTAAAATCAAGAAGTCCAACCAATATAACACAAAATGGAAAGGATTATACCTCCAAAGATGATATCACGAGATGATTAGCTCAGATCCAGTCCCCTTCACACTCTACATTTGTGCTCCTATCTTCCTTCAAGCAAAACCACACAAAAGATGAAGAAATAGCCCCCTCTTGCCCTCAAACTCACTATCTCGGCTCTCTAGGCTTTCTTTGGAACAATGTGGCCGTAAATGAAGGCCATAAAGGTCTTTAAATAGGCTCCTAAACTCGGGGATTAGGGTTTTCCTAATCAGCACCGACTCGGCGAGTCGTGTCCCAACTCGTCGAGTCCGTTCGCGAAAATGCGCCAATAGATCAGACTCTACTCGACGAGTTGAGGAATCAACTCGTCGAGTTCCTTAATAAAACAATAAATAAATAATTAAATTAACATACCCAAATTCAGGATGTTACAACTCTCCCCCATTAGAATCAGAATTCGCCTTCGAAGTCTTGCTCTACAAATAACTCTGGATACTGCTCACGCAACTCAATCTCTGGTTCCCATTTCAGCTAGGACCCCTTCCGAAGCTGCCACTGAACCTACACCAAGGACACCTCCTTGTTTCTCAAAACCTTGATCCTCCGATCCCGAATCGCTATTGGCCTTTCAACATAATTCAGGCTCGCATCCACCTGAATATCCTCTAACGGAACCACCGCCGATTCATCAGCAATACACTTCCTCAACCGAGACATGTGGAAGGTATCATGAATCTGAATCAATTCCGCAGGTAACTCCAAATGATACACTACCCTGCCTACCCTCGCAATCACCCGAAATGGATCAATATACCGAGGCCCCAACTTGCCACTCTTCCTAAACCGGATCACACCTTTCCAAGGTGACACCTTCAGGAGAACGAAATCACCAACCTGGAACTCGAGCTCCGAGCGACGCCTATCCGCTAGCTCTTCTGACGACTCTGAGCCGTCAGCAACCTTTGCCTGACCAGTTGTATCTGCTCAGTCGTCTGAAGCACAAGCTCTATGCTACTCATCACTCGCTATCCTACCTCTCCCCAACAGACGGGAGTTCGACACTTCCTCCCATACAACAACTCGAAGGGAGGCATACCAATGCTCGAATGGTGACTTTTGTTATAGGAAAACTCAGCCAAAGGCAGATACGTGTCCCAACTCCCTCCGAAATCCAACACACATGCCCGAAGCATGTCCTCGAGCATCTGAATTGTCCGCTCACTCTGTCCGTTTTACTGTGGGTGGTAAGCGGTACTAAAATGCAGCCTAGTACCCAACTCCTCATGGAACTTCTTCCAAAATCTGGAAGTGAAACGCACATCTCGATCGGACACAATCCAGATCGGTACCCCATGCCGTGATACCACCTCCCTCACATACACCTCTGCCAGCCTCTCCGCGGAAGAGCTCTCGCTGATAGCAAGAAAATGAGCGCTCTTTGTCAGCCGGTCAACGATCACCCAAGTTGCATCGACGCCTATCGCGGTCCTCGACAATTTGGTGATAAAATCCATGGAAATCTATTCCCATTTCCACTGGGGAACCTCAAGCGGCTGCAACTTGCCATGCGGACACTGGTGCTCGGCCTTAACCCTGCGACAGGTCAAGCACCTCTCTACAAACCACGCGACATCCCTCTTCATACAGGGCCAACAATAGTCTCTTTTCAGGTCCAAATACATCTTAGTGGCCCCGGGATGGATCGAAAACCTCGACATGTGCGCCTCCTCCATCAAAATGGCACCCAAATCTAGCCCTGGAAGGTCATAAGCCCCCGACTATCGGCAATGAACTCAGATATATGTCCAATCACCGGCTCTTGCTTGCGGTTCTCCGGTCTCATGGCCTCTACCTGGGCTTCCCGAATGGTGTCCAACACCGGAGACAAACATCTCGCATAGGGACACTCTCTGCCCTGCAACTCAAGGCATCGGCTACCATGTTAGCCTTGGCCGGGTGGTACAGGATCTCACACTCATAATCCTTTACCATGTCCAACCATCTCCTCTGACGCATGTTCAGGTTGGGCGGATCCATCAAATACTTCAAGCTCTTGTGGTCCGTGTATATGGTACACCGAACCCCATATAAATAGTGACGCCAGATCTTGAGGGCGAACACCACAACCCCCAACTCCGTATCGTGAGTAGGATACCTCGTCTCATGAGGCTTTAGCTGCCTCGATGCGTATGCTATCACATGCCCTCTCTGCATCAGCACCGCACCCAGTGCCGATATCGGCGCGTCACAATATACCACAAAGTCCTCCATTCCCTCCGGAAGGGCTAACACTGGGGCTTCGCACAATCTCTGGCGAAGTGTCTTGAATGAGGCCTGCTGCTCTGGGCCCCAACTAAAAGTCACGCCCTTTCGGGTTAGCCTGGTGAGAGAAACAACAATCCTAGAGAAATCCTGGATGAATCTCCGATAATAACCAGCCAACCCTAGGAAACTCCTGATCTCCGAAGGGGATCTCGACACCTCCTAACTCATCACTGCCTCAATCTTGGCCGAATCGACCAATATCCCATTCTGGTTGACGAGGTGTCCTAGAAACTGGACCTCTCGTAACCAAAACTCGCACTTGGAGAATTTGGCGTAAAGCCTCTCCGATCTCAGAACTCCGAGGATCTCTCTCAAATGCTCCTCATGCTGCTCTCTGGATCTTGAATACACCAATATATCATCAATGAACACGATCACCGAACGATCCAACATCGTCCTGCACACCCTGTTTATGAGATCCATGAATGTCGCCGGTGCATTGGTGAGCCCGAAAGGCATCACCACGAACTCGTAATGCCCGTAACGAGTCCCGAACGTTGTCTTTTGGATATCCTCGTCACGCACCCTCATCTGATGATATCCATACCTCAAATCAATCTTGGAGAACAAAGACGCTCCCTGCAACTGATCGAACAAATCGTCCTTTTAATCAATGCACATCCGGTGTGAACCATCCTTTTTATTGACAAAAAGGATCGGTGCTCCCCATGGTAAGCTACTCGGCTATATAAACCCCTTTCCCAGCAGCTCCTGAAGCTGTGAGGATAAAACCTGCATCTCTGGAGGTGCAAGGCGATACGGCGCCTTGACGATAGGCGCTACCCCGTAACCAAATCGATACGGAACTTCACCTGCCTCTCGGGAGGCACACCCGGCAACTCCTTGGGGAAAGCATCTAGGAACTCATGCACTATCGGAACCTCATCGATCGACCTCGGTCTCTCTGCACCTACCCTCGTATCCACCACATAAGCCACAAACCCACTAGATCCCTGTTGTAGACTCTGCCTCGCTCTCGCGGCTGAACAAAATGCTGACCCAGAATGGGTACCCTCGCCATAAACCGTAAGAACTCCCCCACTAGGGTATCATATGGTCACTAGCCGTCGCTCGCAGTCCATAACCACTCCAAATATGCTCAAAAAATCCATGCCCACGATGACACAGACATCTCCCATTGCAATCGGGACCAAATCAATTAAAAACTCCACGTCGAAGATATTGAGTACACATCCTCGAATCACATCAGTGGCATATACTGCTCTCTCGTCAGCTATGGAAACTCACAAAGTTCAACGCAACGCCTCTCGACGAATACTGATGTGCTGACTAAACGCTAACGACACAAAAGACCGACTCGCACCCGAGTCAAATAACACCAAAGCAGGTACAGAACACACAAGAAATGTACCTACGCATGTCACAATATAAGCATAACACCACAAACTCAAAATAAACAGATGAAAGAATACATACTAGCCATAACATCGAGTGTTGTGCGGACCTCCTCTACTGTCAACTAGAAGGCTCTCCCGCGAGCCTTCAGCGCCTCGGCCTTCACTGGCCGACTCTCCGTAGCTCGAACAGTAGCAGGGACAGATCCCTGAGAAGCTCCCTGAGCTGACCCTTGTAACTGCGGACACTCTGCCTTCCGGTGTCCGGTCTGGTTGCAATGAAAACACACTGCAAATCCCTTGGAGCAATCCTTGGCCATGTGCCCCTCCTTGCCACACTTGTAGCAAGACCCTACTCTGCACACCCCCTCATGACTCTTGCCGAACTTGCCATAAGTGCGGCCCTTCTGGTTCCCTGATCTCGAATCAGCGAGCTTAGCCCGCTTGGCAGTCAGCGGGGACTGTGCCGGTCGCCAATCCCTTCCCTGAGACTCCGCCTCATCCCTGGCCCGAGTCTCTAGCTCAATCTCCCTCTTCTGGGCATTTGCCTGAAGCTCGGCAAATGTCCGGTACGTCGAGTTCGCCACGAACTCGCAGATGTCTCTCCTCAAAATACTCAAATACCGACTCATACGTGCATGCTCGGAAGACACGTGCTCAGGGCAGAACATCGCCCTCTCATGAAACATCCTGGTGATCACAGTAACAGACTCAGTACCCTGCTTGAGGGTCAAGAACTCTTGGGCCAAACACTCCCTTTCCAACGGGGAATGTACTCATCACGAAACACGGCAGTGAACCTCTCCCAGGTCACCGCAGCAAGCTCTGCAGCAGAATAGTGCGCTGTCACAAACTTCCACCAGTCCTTCGCCCCCAAGCGAAGCTGGTTCAGCGCAAACCGAACTCTCAGATTCTCCGGACATGAACATGTGTAGAAGCACCCCTCAATGTCAGAGATCTACCTCATCACGGCTATCAGATCCTGGGTCCCATCAAACTCTGGGGTCTTCATGTTGCTGAACTCCCGGTACAACAACGCGTTACCCCCCTGCGGCCTGGGTGCAACAACGACTACAGTGGCTACAGCAACAACAACATCAGTAAGAGCAGCATACCACTCATCAAAAGTGTCAATCAATGTGGTCTTGATAGACTCGAACATCTCTGGAATCTCAGCGCGGATGGCAGCAGCCACCTCATCATGAATCATCTGGCAGAGCTCCTCATCACTCACACACCCCTCTCTAGTCCCTAGCCTGTGGCGTGTCCCAACCATGATGTCTCACTGAAATACAATACAAGATATCATAGACTCGCTCGAGCGTACACACACTCGATATCCCATTCCTACTTGATCCCTGGTACCCTAAGGATTCTTACTTGGGATGCGCACTGATCCGGTGTCTTCGGTAGTACGGGCCTAATGCTACCGTCCACACCGCATCAATATTCACCCCAAGTCCTCCTCCTAGGATCCCAAGTCCCAAGTACTATACTCTCTCTATACATAGTCTACTCTCTAGCAGATCTCTCATAAGCTTCTCGCTGCTATCTATTCATTCTCAAGCATCTCCTAGCAGTAAAACCCCTAGGCTAAGGCATCACAAATCAGGCCACTCTAGTCCTAATAAGAATACCTAGCCTACTCTAGAATGCATATCATATCATAACATATCTCATAACTCATAATGTAAGGGTATTTTGGGAAATCACCGTTCGGGCGTTGGCTGATAGTACACACTGCTCTGCTTTTCTCTTTTCAAAAACTTTTTACTCTTCAGAAAATTTTGTGAATTTCATTTTGAAAATCCCACAAATCCTCAGTTTGAGTCCAGATACGCCCGAAGGTTCACCTGAATCCCTCAAATCAAGGCTCTGATACCAACTTGTAACACCCAAAATTTTCAATTAATTTTTCACAATTTTAAAACATACTTCCATTCACAAAATAGTAATAAACATAGTGTATCCACTGTTATCATAGAAAAACATATCCTAGAATCATATAAACAAAAGCTCCATGAGTATGTACAGATCATGCCGACGCCTTTCCGCAATCATCACTAATACCTGAAACACATACACAAAACTCTGTAAGCATAAATGCTTAGTGAGTTCCACAAAATACCACATAAACACATATCAGCCACTCAAGGTTGTAACTCTGATCACCCTCTGGTCAAATATCTATGTGTGACCCTCTTAGTCCCATAACTCTGTGGACCCACTAGTCCTAACTCTGTAAACTCTAAATCATGCATATCACATATCACATAGAAGCACAACACATAAATAGCATACAAGATACATTGTCACATAGCTCTGATTACCACTCTAGGTACAGTATAGTGAGAAGACTCACCTCTGGAATCTCGGTAAAATTTCAATATCAGAATACTGCCCTAGCCTCCACCAAGTCATAATAATAAATTTCACTAAATAAATGTCTCTTCATATTTTGGATATTCTCTCATGCAAATCCCTGGAAGGTTAAAAGACCATTCTACCCCTTTACAAGCCCGATGCCCATTTGTTAACAAACCCTAAAAGTCAACTGTCCATTTTGACCAGACTCGTCGAGTGCATACGACGACTCGGCGAGTCCTATCGTCCCCACATACTCTTCCCTTTCTAAGCCTCACTCGACTCACTGAGTCACCCCTTAACTCATCAAGTCACCACTAGAGTCAGACCGCGGGGCAACCCGGTCCGACTCGTCGAGTCTACATATGGACTCGGTGAGTTTCCTCCATGGACTTGCTCACACAACCTCCTGAGGTCAGATCTGCTTAGCCAAATCATAGATCTAACCCTTAAACACTCAAAAGTCACGTAAAGGTGCAACCTTTACGTGCATGCAACCCAAAACAAGCCTCAAATGGAGAAATAGCACTAGAAATGGCAAAATAGTCTCCAATTGCTTATTTCCTTATAAAAAGCTAGAAGAAAATGACTCTGGGGACCTCTCATGGTCCAGATCTGATGTCATAATCCCAAAGAGGACCTCATACTCACTAGATCTTGCATAATATGAGGGTAAAAACCCTAAAATCAAGAATTCCAACCAATATAACACAAAATGGAAAGGATTATACCTCCAAAGATGATATCACGAGATGATTAGCTCAGATCCAGTCCCCTTCACATTCTAGATTTGTGCTCCTATATTCCTTCAAGCAAAACCACACAAAAGATGAAGAAATAGCCTCCTCTTGCCCTTAAACTCACTATCTCGACTCTCTAGGGTTTCTCTGGAACAAGTTGGCCGCAAATGAAGGCCATAAAGGTCTTTAAATAGGCTCCCAAACCCGGGGATTAGGGTTTTCCTAATCAGCACCGACTCGGCGAGTCGGGTCCCAACTCGTTGAGTCCATTCGCGAAAATGCGCCAATAGATCAGACTCTACTCGACGAGTTGAGGCATCAACTCGTCAAGTTCCTCAATAAAACAATAAATAAATAATTAAATTAGCATACCCGAATTCAGGATGTTACAATTTGGATTGAAATTAATATTAGGCCCACAGTATCTATAATAGTAAGACCAAAATTGATGCCCCTTTTTTTTTGATGCCCTAGGTTGTGGCCCAGCTCGCCCAACCCTTGGTCCGGCCTTATTTCTAGTCCTCATTTAATTTCCTATCTAGATATATGTACCCTTTTACCACCACAGGAGTATGATCAGCTGCAGGTATGGGCTCATGCTAGGGGAATCTATGTCTCTAGGACATCTAAGGAGAGATCCTTCAGATCTCCTATCTTCAGGTTGATTCATCTCCTGGTTGATTCTGGTATCTATCACCATGAGGACTATAACAAGCTTCCTTTAGGCAACCTTTTCTACGTGTGGTTCCTGATCGACACTGAGGTTTGCCTCAACCTCCCTTATTCTCTAACTTAGTACTTATCTACTTTGGCTATAGGCTCTATGACAAAGAGCCAGATATCAGCAGGTCATTGGGTTACTTTTCTGGCCCATTCCTATAGGATAGACACTAGTGGGATGGTTCGATTTCCCATCAGAAAGTTAGTTGCGACCGCTCTAAGGAAGATGCGGGTGGTGGTACGTGGAACTGATCAAATGTTAAGTATACCTCATGACAATATCATCCATTCTCTTAGAGAGGTAAAGTAGGAGCCTGTTCCTGAGCATGAATTCGAGAGGCGAAAGAGAGCTAGGTGAGCACCAGAGGCTGCTCAACAGGGGCATGAGTCTGAGGTCGAGCTACACTACATGTCTTGATGTATGGATGTCTTGAGTAGGGAACACCAAATCATCTTGCGAGGTTAGCAATGGATCGTGGCATATCTTACTAAGACTATGGAGATTCATCGGATGAATTTTCCACCCTTCCCACAATCAGACCATGATGCTGGTCCTTCAGGCACACAGCAAGTGATGCCAGGGATGATGAAATCGATGAGGATATAGAGGAGGAGGACAATTTCGAGAGTGGTGATGGTGGAAGTGACAAGGAGGTTTGATTTGGTGATTTCATTGTATTTTGATACTTATTCCACGGATCTGTCTTAATACATATTGTGTATGTAATAATTTAATCTTTTGCTGTAATATATGTTTATCTCAGTTTATCAATCACCAAATCTAAATTTAGTTGGTAAAATGGTCAAGACAAAATTAAACATAGGTGATCTATCTACGTTTAGTAGTGGTTTGACATATGCAATTTGGCTTTAGTTAAGATAGTCGATCATTATATATGATGCTTTTGATTTGTAGACTTAAATGTTCTAGATTTGCGATTTTATGTTTGTTATGTAATTCTAGGCTATCAAATAAGGATCGGTCAGGTGAGAAGTGTTGAAGGGCAGGACCATTTTAGCATATAGCCTTTTTCAAATCCAGTAACCGAAGCGATAGTACAAACTAGTCACTTCTTCTGTAAGAATTCTATCAGTAGTAATACTTTTATAGGTTTAAGGACAAACCTTATCGGAGTATATGCCCTGGGTAATAGTCGTAATTTCCAAAGGAAATCCTAGTTCACTATAACCTTCGGCTCTAATACCATTCTCTGACTATGACAACCCAAAACTTTTCTCGTTATCTTGAACCAAACTCCGTTATTAAAATTTAAATTTTATTTCATTTCCGTCAAATTCCTTGGTTTGAAAAAGTTATATATATATATATATATATATATATATATATATATATATATATATATATATTAGATTACGTACGAGTCGGAACTAGAAATCACACGAAAACTCAAAATTTTCTCGAAAAACAGTATGTTTGCGGCCAAAACGAGTTTACGGCCGTAAACCCGTTTACGGTTGGTGCCAGGTGGACCCCACCACCTCCCATGAAAATCCCCTATAAATACGAGTCCCTACCCTTCATTTAGACTTTTCTACCCAGAAACTCTCTCCTTTTCTCTCTAAACTCTTGACCGTAAACTCCCAAAAACACCTCTTTTCTCCCGAAAATCATAAAAAATCGTCATTTGGGGTCGATTTGGAGCATTTGGAACACATTTTCTTCGAAATCAAATACCCTTGTTCAAGAGTTTACGGCCGTACACCCTTCAAACCTTCAAAGTTTGTAAACCCTTCGAAGGGCAGTTCACAACTGTAAACCCAATTCACGGCCATAAACTCTATTCATGACCGTAAACCCCCATTCACGGCCGTACACACCTCCTAAGTGGTGAAAAACCCGTTTCCTCGATTCAACCATGTCCGCTAACATTCCTTAACCGAAAGAAAGTGTTTTTCTAACACTTTATCAAATGAAATAGCTAATTTAGATACATATATGTATTTATTTAATATTAGGATTCCTTCAAGTAACAACTCGAGGATCTTCGTTTCCAGTACGATGCTTTCCCACAACAAATAGTGAGTTCATACCGCTACACTATTATGGTTTTTATAGTTTTCAGGGGGGAATACAAGCCAAACACAAATTGTCACACCCCAAAACCAAGAACGGTGGAAACGTTCTGGGGCGAAGGATGTCATGTACAATATCACAACAATGAAAAGTAGTAAACAAACAACAACATCATCCATTGCATTAATAATATAATTTTAATACAAGTGTTCTGACAAATTATGATAGACACTAAAGTATAATCAAAATGAAAGATGAGTCTTGAATGAGCTCCATCTTCTCTAAACCTTGCATCGGTACCTGTCTATTGATGACCTGAGGATAGAAGTAATTTTGAAAGCGAGTATCAGCTTAAAGCTGATGAGATCATAAGTATTTTAGTGTCTTAATTTGTATGTAACTATTTGTATGCATACGAATTGTAAGTATTGAAAATGTATATGAACTGTAAGTATAAAAATGTTTTGTAAAACAACTGTAAATGTTTGAAAAACCCTAGAAATCCCTATGATTCCTACTATTATATAAAGGGTGTCTTCTACCAAGACATAATTGCTCTGAATGTAGACTTCTACCAAGACCTAACTGCTCTGAATGTAGCCTTCTACCAAGACCTAACTGCTCTGAATGTAGCCTTCTACCAAGACCTAACTGCTCTGAATGTAGCCTTCTACCAAGACCTAACTGCTCTGAATGTAGCCTTCTACCAAGACCCGAGTGTTCTGAATGTAGTCTTCTACCAAGACATAACTGTTCTGAATGTAGTCTTCTACCAAGACCCGACTAATCTTAATGTAGTCTTCTACCAAGACTTAACTGTTCTAAATGTTCGTTTCTTGTAAAAGTGTGAAATTTCCCAAGTGTAAGTATCATTAACAAAATATAGTTTTTACATTTAATGTTTAAGTGAAAAGATCACTAAATATATGTAAAGGGCAAATTAATGTAGTACTGTAGTGTAGTGCTATAGGAACTACAACTGTACTAACTATCTTAAACCGGATTTATATTAAGGCATCATGTGATTAATTGTACCATACCATCGACTGGGTAACAACGAAAAATGTAGGTCGTAAAAAGGTATGACGTTTGGCACCCGCAGACCTACAGGTCCGGTTGTAGCTAGCAGCAAGGTGTAGGATACTCAATCCAGTATAGATCTATACGCAAACTCACGCTCTCCCTCAAAGAGACTCCGGCTACAACTCGGGCCATGACATTTAAGGCGTGCTCCGATACAGTGGATCACAATTATGTCAACATATTCATGTATATGTAATGTACTGAAATGTTCTATGTGTGCTAGCTGTATTGTGTGTTCTCTCTCTATCTAGCAGGTATAGTAATGTACTGTAATGTTCTAGCTATAATTGTTGGATTTGTGTCTAAGTCCATAAGTATTTTGGTATGTACTTGACCCGATGGTGCATGGTCCTTTTGGGTTGCCTTCACCAAAGCAACTTGATAGGATGAATTATGGAGAGAAAGGATTAAATATGATTTATTAATATATTATGAGAATAATATATTAAAGGAGAAATCATATTGTTTAATTAATATTAGTCAAGAATTAATAAGAATTAAGTTTGTGACTAAAAGAGATTAATTAAACTTAAGGGACTGGAATTGTAATCATAAGATAATTGCAATTGGGCTATGGATTGCCTTATATTATAAGGTTGGACGAATTCTATGTGGAAACCCATTAGAAATCGTCCAAGGCCTTTAAGGAAAGGAGTCCATGGGTTGCTTAGGGCTTAAGCATCCAAATTAGGGTTTCCTTGTTAGATAACCCTAATAGCCTCACTATATATAGAACCCTTATGCCCCAAAAACGTGGTGAACTAATGGTCTAGGGTTTCCATACGTTTTGGGCAGCCTCCTTCTCTCCTCTTCTTCATCCTCTTGCTCTTGGTGTTTGTGAACCATTAGAGGAGTGACATTTGTGACTCTAAGCTTTCTAAAGTCATTACAAGGAGGAATTGTGATTGTTATTGCTACATAACAATCAAGGTAATACCTTAAACCCATTCTTATGTTAATATGATTACTTGTATGCTAGAATTAGGGTTTATAGTCTTGGATAACTTGCATGTACAATAGAGAAAGCTAGATCCAAGCATTAGGGTTTGTATGAGCACATAGGATGTTCTTATAGCTAAAACCCACCAGTGGTATCAGAGCCTTGATTGGTTTCTATTGTATTGATGCATTATGTAGCTGAAAATCGTATTCTGGCCTACTGTTCGAGCTGACTCGGCGAGTCACTACTTGGACTCGGCGAGTCAGCCCTACTCGGCGAGTTCCAGAGTGTGACTCGGCGATTCAGAGCGTCAGACAGAGGAAATTTCGGATTTTGTTGCTGTTTTGCTTAAGGATAATTACCATATTCGTTTTAAACCTATAAAATACGAATTTTATTGTTTCTTAATGAATATCCTTACCAAAACACAAGATAATTACCAATTGATTAGATAGTAACTTCCTTATATGATTAAAGTTGATTATTTGTATTAATTGGGTAACTTATTTTGCAAGAAATTGAAATTAGGTCAAATATAGATAATGATGAAATTAATTGTTTAATTTATATTATTTGTTATTTGATCCTTGTGTTGTGAAAAGTTTCAATTTCCCCCCTTTAGGTTTTATAGTTTAAATTTGAACTCAAAAGTTTAGTTTTGAAATTTAAATAGTTGAAACCCTAATGTTTTGAAAAAGGTTTCAAAACTTGCCCTCAAGTTTTGGAATTTAAATTTTGATTAAAAGTTATTTTGATTTATATTTAAATTCTAAACCCTAATATTTTGAAATGTTTCAAAACTTGCCCTCAAGTTTTGGAATTTAAAAGTTGATTAAAAGGTTTAATTTAGGAATGTTAAATTCTAAAACCCTAGTATTGTTTTGAAAAGTTCAAATCACACCCTTATGGTTTTATTAATTAATTAAGGTGTATAATTAAAGGAGGTTTAATAAATCCATAAATTTTTGGTTTAAAATTTAATTGAATTAAAAGTATAATTGTTAAATTTGACCACCTAATATTTTAAAAGTGTAAAATACACCATATACTATATATAACATTAAAAGTCTAACATTATATATATGTATGAGTAAAAGTCAGTCTTACCGTTAGTAGGCCTCATCCACCAGGCTAGTCTATAAGGGGTGTTTAAGGAAATTGCCTATAAAATGGCGATTGAATGAGTATCCACTCTTACCCACCGCACTCTTGACTAGTGGAGGGTCGTTAGCCGAACGGGTAGGATAGGACAGAAACCTTCCATTATAAGTATAATGAAGTACAAAAGTAACTAAATGTTTTTACAAATTCCCAATATTATTTACTTAGGCAAAAGTGAATTGATGCAATTCCATGAAATTATACTTTGTGCCCTTGCAAAGACGTTAGTGGAGCATGTGTGGTTAACCGCACACTAAATGGTTCTAAGCAAAGGTAGCAAAGGGTGACTCAATGTTTTTCATAGTTCGGTGGAGCGTGTGTGGTTTACCGGCACATCGAATAGGTGACTGTAACATGTGAGGGCACCATGTAAGTTTGCATGGTTATTCACACCCGCTTTGTGATCCTCGACATCCCAGTCACAAACAAGAGGGGCATATCGAGATTTAAACATGCCATTGAAATGTTCAATAAATCTCAAAGGATCTAGGAGTTTTCATAGATTTAAAACTTAAATTTCTTTTTCATTTTTCATGGTGGAAATTAGTGAATCGTCATTCACTTACCTTCAAATATTCTACAACTAGATTACGACATCCCTTTTCTAGGTTGTAGCATAGTGTGTTGGATCCTAGCCTTAGTATTTCATTTGGGTGATTTACTAAGGACTCAATCAATCAACTAACTTCAATTCGTTTTCTCCCGTTTTGTAGATGTCAAAGTATGACAACTATGGTCTTCCCAAATTCCGTGGAACAAGAATTCCTCTTGAAGATCATACTCCACAATACGATCGAGGAACAAGAGATCATACTTCTCTTCCTCCACCTCCTCCAATTATTCTCCCTAACCCACAAGATCGAAGGCTTGAAAAGTTCAAGCTCACTCAAGCCCTTTTGGCAAGTAAACATAAAGAAGGAAAGTCGGTGTGTGCACACGTCCTAGGGATGAAGTCACACATTGATAGGTTAAGAATGTAGGGATTCGTTGTCTGTGAGGAGATGGCTGTTGACTGGGTTCTTCAGTCACTTCCTAACTCATATAGTGAGTTCGTAAGAGAGTACTATATGATGAACTACGACGTGACCCTTACAGATCTCACCTATATGCTTATTGATGCTAAATTAGAAATGGTTTGGCGCAATAGAGAAAGCAAAGTTGATTGGTGAATCTGCCTTCAAGACCTCTATGGATATAGACAATGATAATGAAAGACATGCTATGATCGAAAAGTTTGATCATAAGAGAAAGGCAATGTCTGAAGTAGTTCCATGTCATGTTCCAAAAGAGTCAATTTGCTTTTATTGCCAAGAGAAGGGGCATTGGAGACGAAGCTGTCCTATTTACCTAAGATATCTAAGAGATGGGAGAGTCAAAACGTATGGCTCTGCTTTAGGTTAAATCCATTGACTAACTCTTTTAAGCTCCTATTCTAGATTCTTAATACATAATGTGATAAGATTACAATTGATGTTTTGTAGGATCAAAGAGAGGAAGCTTAAGGGAAGAAGTGAGCAGAATCTAACCGTGAAGGAATGGATTTCGATCACATTACTTGAAGATTAGATTCCTGAGCTGCTACTTAGAGTTAGAATTAGATTGCTAAGAAAGATGTATTAGCATAGTTTTTCAAAGAATTGCATTGTAAGGACAATTTTTTCCGCAATAAAATAAATTTTGACTTTATATTATCCTTGCAATGGCATGCATGAAAATTGATGTTTGAAGGTTTCTAATACTAGCAATAATGGATTTGATTCTTAATTATGTTTTCTATGGAAATGTCAAGAATTTACCAAATAGGGAGAGTTTCTCATCGCCCAAGTTGCAATTGGATAGAAACTTGGAATCGTGCAACATGGTTGCACGATGAATGAGAAATTTCATATTTGGAAATTAGACTAATTCATTGACAAAGTGTCAAGTGAAGCACTAGGAAATCAAGTACACAAAGTTGTGTGTTGATCAAGTCCACCAGAAGAATAATAAAGATATTCGTCATGATTTACTAAATGTTTAGTAAATGTGATTATACTTACAAGATTAAGTGTAATTATGAATTGATTAAAGGGTTTAGATCAATAGCAGAACGAATAAGAAGAATCAAGTAGGCAGAAAGATAAAAGTTTCTCCATTCTAAGAAGAAGAGAGAGTACCTTTTATCCTTTATGATAGGTCTTAGTGATTAAGAACCATATCTCAATTGATCCTCTAGGTGAGTCTTAGTACAATTGTATGTCTAAGAAGAGGAATCAAGAGTTGAAGAAATGGTTAAAATCAGAAAGTCAATCATACTTTGTTCCAAAGCAAGTCTTAGAGTTAAGATTGTGACATTAAGTGACAAGTATTAGAAAGGTTTATAACATTCATCAAATGTGGAAAGTTGTGATGTCTTGGATAAGACAAAGATCAACTAGGACCAATTTATGAACTGTTTTGATAAAAACTACACTAACTCTTGAATATTTGTCAAGAAATGTTTATTGACAAAAGAATCTTATATGTCAAGGAGTCAGTGGGAGTTTTAATAGTCTTGAAAGGTTTCAAGAACAAATCAAAATAAACCTTATCGATCATCACTAGCGCACGAGTTGAGGTTTACAACCTATCGTGTTGACATTATTTTGTTTCTGTGCCATTCCAATTAAGGTAATTATGCATGTGAGTTCTATGAGTTCTCATTTGAATGCATAAAAGGCAAGGACCTTGATCAATGAAAAGTATATTGATAGGAAAAGGTGAGCTGCTTAACTACTTGGAAGACATGGTGGGCAGCTGTGTTTCCATAAGGCAAATAAATCAAGATTAAGAAAGTTCGGTCCATATGAGTTTGAATTTGTCGTAAACTTTGGTTTTAACAAATTCACATGGATAGGAACAGATACACCATTAAAATCTAAGTGTCATAAGATTCCCTCCTTCATGAAAATGACTGTGAAGAAATGCTTTCACTAAGAGAGATTTTAAGAAGATAGTGATTGTGAAATTGTATTCTCGAATTCGATTATGGTTACGATATCCCTTTCCATAATTTGAATTGTGAGATTTGACAATTAGTCTAAATTGTTTAGACACACATATGAACTATCTAAGGGAAAGGTGTATAAGCTTAGATAAAGGATTATCAAAGCATTAGGTATTAGAAACACGAACTTAAGAAATTCAATAAGTATTGTTTTTCTGGAAGATAAGCTGGTTTCTGAATACATGTCAAAGCTAGTGGGAGCATAAGTGTTATGTTTATAATAATCATCATGATAGTAGGAGCATAAATGTTATGATAGTATGATTATTATGGATAGTATTGCAAGTTAGCAATATTAATTATAGAAAACAAGAGTTATACTTTGCAAAGTCGCAATAGTTGAAAAGTTGTTTTGCTATAATTAAGGGAGAGGATATTATGCCTCATTTCAAATCTAAAGGCTTAGGTTGTGGAATGTTAATAATTTAGTCAAGGATACATAGTGTGTTCTTAAATTTCGATTATGATTACGACATTCCTCTTCATAATTCGAATTATAAGAACGTAGCACATAAAATATTATGGCAGAAGATTGATAAAGTATCAAATCTTTATGTAAGACATTATGCATCATGTCCCATACGCTTCGGGTATAGGTTCAATTGTAAATGCTATAATATTTGACCATTCTAAAATTTTCCAAATGTATAGCGCATTTAGAGGGAAAAAGGACAAGAATTGGTTTTGACTAAAATAATTAAACAACTATCAAAGGACAATCCAAAGTTCGCTGAGGATTGGTCGCTTGTGAGTAGTTGGAAGCATGATATTGGATGGACCATATCGACATTATTATGAATAGATAAGATTCTATTGAGAATGAGTTGTCATATGGTATGTATGGAAAGTTTTCCATATTGGGAGTTTGATATAGAGAATCAATGTCTAGATTAGAAACTTTTATGCAAAAGGATGTTCAAAGGAATGTACTTTGAGTGAGAGACATCACATCTATGGAATTGTCTTGTAACAATCTACGATAGAGGACTTTGTAATTTCATTGGCAATAGTCATTGTGACTTTAGTGCAGTGACATTACAAAAGGATCATTGCATAAAATGTTAGAATCTAGCATATTCCATAAGTGGCAAGAATTTGATATTCTTTCACTTGTGAAAAAGGATTGGGAGTTGTGAAATGAGTATGATTGGAAATGTTTTCATTTGATCTATTTCACAAAGTAAGAACCATAGGTAAACATTGTGTGCATGCTAAGAGCATGGGACAAGTGTTGTAATAATTCAAGTAAAAAGTTGATTACCCTAAACAACAAATAATGAGTAATCGATATGGTGATAAATAAAAGGTGTTTTATTTATGCTCAAAGGTTTGAGGCCATATGGGATTAGTATTATTCCTGTGTTTCACTTTGCATGTTTTGACTTCCTGAATAATTTAATTGGTTTAGAACAGTCAAATTATTCGAACGGGCCATAGTCGTTCATATGTTGGAAGTAGGTATCAATAAAGACTGTCGTGAATTGGTGTGTGGATTGTCTAAAGAGTATTAGACATAAGCTAATGTTTGCTGCAACGTTCATGAGTGCTTATGAATTTGATTTGAGCATTGGATTGAACCCACGCTCACTTGTATCACTCCATGAATTGTATCATGAGTGATTGGTGAGACGATAACATCTTATATTCTTGAAACCAAGATGTGTGAGTTGTATATTGCAAATCAGTTCCACATTGATAATATGTAAATGCACCGGTAACTTGGTGTCATAAAACATATTGTTGTGTGTGATTCAGTGAGTGAGTGCAAGCGAGCATTGAATCAAAGTTTATCCGTTCCTTTTATCCAAAGTAGGATAAAAGCGATATCTTTGGGCCCCTCGATGATTTAGTGATGACAAACGTAAATGCTCGGCCGGGCTAGGGCTAATTTGAGTTGTTCAATTAGTCAGTTGTCATAAATCGGAAGTCGAGAAACAGTATAGAAAGAATGATTAGAAATCATGTCTTAAACGATATCTAGAATGGAGGAATATGATCCCTTATCTAAAGGACACGCGTATCTGATAGGATTAGAGTTGACAGCGGCTTTGGAAAGCTACGATTGCAGATCAGGATCTGAAGTCATACGCATAATAGTTATTAGACTTATCCAAGTGGGAGACTGTTGGATTAGTGTCTAAGTCCATAACTATTTTGGTATGTACTTGACCCGATGGTGCATGGTCCTTTTGGGTTGCCTTCACCAAAGCAACTTGATAGGATGAATTATAGAGAGAAAGGATTAAATATAATTTATTAATATATTATGAGAATAATATATTAAAGGAGAAATCATATTGTTTAATTAATATTAGTCAAGAATTAATAAGAATTAAGTTTGTGATTAAAAGAGATTAATTAAACTTAAAGGATTGGAATTGTAATTATAAGATAATTGCAATTGGGCTATGGATTGCCTTATATTATAAGGTTGGACGAATTCTATGGGGAAACCCATTAGAAATCATCCAATGCCTTTAAGGAAAGGAGTCCATAGGTTGCTTAGGGCTTAAGCATCCAAATTAGGGTTTCCTTGTTAGATAACCCTAATAGCCTCACTATATATAGAACCCTTATGCCCCAAAAACGTGGTGAACTAATGGTCTAGGGTTTCCACACGTTTTGGGCAGCCTCCTTCTCTCCTCTTCTTCATCCTCTTGCTCTTGGTGTTTGTGAACCATTAGAGGAGTGACATTTGTGACTCTAAGCTTTCTAAAGTCATTACAAGGAGGAATTGTGATTGTTATTGCTACATAACAATCAAGGTAATACCTTAACCCATTCTTATGTTAATATGATTACTTGTAAGCTAGAATTAGGGTTTATAGTCTTGGATAACTTGCATGTACAATAGAGAAACCTAGATCCAAGAATTAGGGTTTGTATGAGCACATAGGATGTTCTTATAGATAAAACCCATCAATAATGTATGTTCTCTCTATCTAGTAAGAATAGTAATGTACTAAAATGTTTTAGCTGTAATGTATGTTCTCTCTATCTAGTAAGAATAGTAATGTACTGTAATGTTCTAGCTGTAATGTATGTTCTCTCTATCTAGCAAGTATTGACTCATGAATGAACTGACTCATTGTATGATATCGCGTTCTAGTAATAGTTCTAGTATCTTCTTAAACTACCCATATGGTAGCTTACTAGTAATTTAACTGGTACGTATGGACATGGATGTATACCCTTGCTACCCAAGGGCATTGGATGAATTAGAAGGACCTTTATGACTATACATGTACATATGATATATAATCTATATTTAAACAACCTTCGGACGGATACCCGATATCCCACCAGACCACATCTCAAGCACGAAAAGGAAATAGGGTGGATAGCCTTCCTAAGTCCTTTAAACATTTCTTATATATCTATAAATATATAGGCATGCAATTGATAATATAAAATCATAAAATAAGTTTTGTAAAACCTTTAAACATAATTATTATCTAAGAAAAGATCGACTTGATGTCAATCTATAAAACGGTTTGAAGGCATGGGTTTGATAAAACAGTTTAGTATAAAGAAACATTTGTTTGAAACACAATTGTAAATAAGTTTGAAATGTAACATACAGAGTAAAATTTATAGTGTAATAAGGAGTTTTAAAAACATAAAGTGTTTATGAAAAACATTTGAACGAAACTGTTTGATAAAATGGCTAATGAATAGCCAATCATTTGAATGCTGCTTATTAATCACATGTGATTGATATAATAATTAGCATAATTCTTCTTGTATTCCCCCCCACCCCCCCCCCCCCATAAAACATTTAAAAATAGTTAAAACATTGATTAAGAGGTATGAACTCACCTGTTGCGAGTGGATCGGAAGGAAGTGTCGGATAAGTGCTTGGTGTCAAGTGAAGACTTAGACACGCACAAAGATCCTAATTACATATGAGGGCATATGTATACAAGAAATTAGTCTATAAACAACTAATAAACAAAGTTAAAACACTCTAGGACATGCTAAACACTTTATACAAATGTTATAAGTCTCAAGGGTTGCATCTACGTGTTTTAGGGAAGGGCTAGTGTGTTTGGGGTTCAAGGGTAAACTCCCTTGGAGTTTACGGTTTTCATGACCATTACCCAAGGAGTTTACGGCAGTAAACTCAAGGGTTTACAGTCGTAAACTCTACACTTTATGACCATTTGTTGCTTTGAAGTCTTCTAAGCTATTCCAAGCATTCCTACTTCATGATTTAGCCTTAGGAAGTGTTGTGTGGCATCAAAACACTCCTAAATGGAGTTTACAGTCTAAGGACCATTTCTCCATGAGTTTACTACCTTAAAATAATGAGTTTACTACCTTAAACTCACAAGTTTGGTATTTGGCGGTGTTCAAGTCCTTAGCTCAAACATGGCGCTAGTCTAGGTTAGATTCTAGGCATAAGGAACAACCATGGGCCATTTATGGGACATTTATACAAATTTTAATGTTTTTACGGTTTTGGGAGATCCCCAAACTGTAAACACATATAAATGTTGCATTTTTGTGCTTTTTGTGTGATACACTCATCAAGGATGGATCTAGACAAGTCCCTAAGGCATTGTGAAGCATCTAGACACCCTAAAGCACCCTAAGGCACTATATTTGTTGTTTACGGTTTTGGGAGCCTCCCAAAACTGTGAACACCTTGTTCTTGGTGTTCTTGGGACTTTTCCTTGGTATAAACATGCATAGCTAGCTTAAAATGACTCTAGGATAGAATTACTTACATTGTGGAAGCTTGAATTGAACTTTAAGTCCAAGAACACTAGTATGTGTTCTTGGTGTTCTTGGTGTTTTAGAAAAACTAGTCAAAACACATAAATGAATGGATTAAAGGATGTACAATCACTAGATTAAGTGATATACTAAATTGAAAGGGTTAGAAACACTTACTAGATTGAAGATTTTGAATAAAAACTTGGATGATACTTGAGAGGATATTTTAGAGTTTACTCATTTGGTGTTTGGGGAGTAAACTCAAGAATGACTAGTCTTGGGGAGTATACTCATACATAGGTATGAGTTCACGGTTTTTGGGTGATTTTTCAACCCAAACATAAAAGTTTGGTTGGGAATTTCTAAGACGCGAGGTGTTTGCGGTTTTTAAAATTCAAAACCCGTGACGGCACTTTCTTTCACCCGTTCGTTTAAAAATAATATTAAAATAATCAAACGAACTTTATATTTCATAAAAATAAGAAATAATGACATTGACTTATGATATGAAGTGGTTGACTGTTAGGTTTGACTGAATGGAAATTTCGGGTTGTCACATCATCCCCCTGTTAAAGGGAATTTCATCCCGAAATTAGAATTTAGGTAAGGAAGTAGGCATGAATGATCGAGTCGAGAGGAGGAACTTCCTAATCGATTGGTTCTAGCGCTCCTAAGTGAAATCGGGTCCTCGGTTGGTATCCCAACGAACCTTCACTAACGGGCGACTGCGTTGCTTCGTCCACTTGACCTCTATGCCTAGGGTCACTACGATTCTAATATGAATGCGAGGATCTCGTTAATCTTGATCTCGTCGAGTAGGCTTACGAGAATCCTAACAGAAAGGTACGGTTTCAAGATCAAGATGCGAAGGGTAAAATGTATGTTATTGAGTTCGCGGAGTAGGTTTAGTCTGTGAGGTACAGGACCGATTCTGGCAAGAATCTCGGAGGTCCTGACTATCTTGGATTAAGCTTTCTGTGTGTTGCGAAGCGCATTAAGCCATTCCCAGAGTGAGATTCCCTAAGGAATTTGGTCTCTCACTTGGAATTCCAAAGGTTCTTTCTCTTGTTTAACTTCCCAGTCAAGGGCCACCCCCTGCTGGGTCAAAGGCGTAAAGGTCTCTCTGATTTGCGAGGAGTTCTTGATGATCTATAACAGTAGATCTGTAAGACCTAGAATTTGGCGAATTCCTGTCGGCGTTTCTAGTGTCGACAAATTCTCAACGGTTTTGATAAATTGACAGAGTACTTAAGAATTTCCACATCACTAATAGTGTGTCTTAGGAAATTTTGACTCTTCAATTCCAAAACTCGTGTTCAAAGAACTTTGCGGAAAGTATCTCCGAAGGTAATGTTTCTGCGGGTTCCTTCTTTACTATGAGGGTAGATAAGTAAGTCGTTACATGGAGAATGACGAACTGATCCAAGTAAGAAATACGGACTCTATTCATTAAACTCACTAATGCTTCAGGCGTATTGGTCCCATTTGAGGGGTATCACTACAGACTCGAAGTGTCTGCATCGAGTTCGGAAAATAGTCTTCCGAACATCCTTCTCTAACACTCGAACTGGTGATATTCGGAAACCGGATCAATTTCTGAAAGTATTTCTTTTATTTGTGTTTGCTCAACCAATTCATCTATGCCAGGCAGAGATAACGATTTCTACTGGAAAACCTTGATGGAGTCCTCAATATCTGAGGTACATACGATGCAATCCGTCGACCTCTGGAAGAATAAGACCGGGGCTCTCCAGGGTGAGAAGCCTAGTCTTACAATTCTATTTTTGTGTAGTTCACTAAGTTGTCTGGACTATTCTTGTATCTCCGTAGGTGTTTAGACTGAAGGGAAATTTATTTACATAAGTCTTACTAGGTTCTAAGTTTGTTCACATGAGGATGCGATTACTCGTAGTCTTGGGTAGTTCTCCGTCTTGAAGTTCATTTTAGAATTCATACAGGGTTTCTCAATCACAATCTTGTGTATACGAGTCGTATATAATTAAGATTAAAAAGGTAGTCGAATAACTGATTCTTCTTTAAGCTCACATCCCATCAAGGAAAAGAAGTTAAAGTGGAATCATCAATTCTAAACCTGTAGAACCTTGTTTATATATCACTCTTATGTATACATTCTTCAGTGATAGATCAACCGTGTGAATCCTTGGGTTGAACTTGACGTACTGCATGAGTGGTACTCCGCGGATTTCTTCGGAAAAGAGAAGAACTATGAGGTACTCTACGCATGAGTGCTTTGGTGTTCTGAAATGACGACATGGAAAGGCGATTTCAAAGAAAGAGATGTACGTATGAATCTGGTATGGTGTGGATCAAATCGAATCTAGTTGTATGATAATGTCGGAATCATACGGAAACTTAAAGACATTAGATTTGAACATAAGACGTTTACAGACAAAACACAACCGTGCAACCATGAACAGAGTTACAGTACTTTTAGATTTACTACAAGACTATTGTTGCGAATAAGGTATACTACAAAAGACAAGTATACGCAGCACGAGCATCCCTATACAGACAGGATCTCGCAAAAGGTAAGACTCTAGTTGCACTAGATTTTGATGGGTTATAAGTCTTTTACAATGAAATGCCTAAATTACATTAACGAGGGTCCGACGTAGTTTCTCCTGCAGCTGTGATCCTGAGAATCTTCCCATCAGCACCCGAGTTCTTCGCTATCAGGGAATCCTTCTTGAGATGTCCAATTTCACCGCATTGGTGACATATCTGGACAACACCAACATTGGTGGTAGAAGTGAGGTGTTTAGCCAGTGTTATGTGGACACGAGTGGCTTCCTCATTACTCCACCGTGGCAAATGCTTCCTAAAGCGTTCGGCTTTATCACTACTTTTGTGTGTAGGGCTGGTCCCAATGATAGGGACTTGAGTGATGGGTCGTGTCGGTGCTCCACAACTACAAGCATGGTGCCCTATTTTTAGGCAATTACAACATTGCATCTCATGGCAAGCCCCATGATGATGGAAACTACACTTATCACACTTCGGGGGTTTTCCCTTGTATGGCCTGCTCAGTACGGGGATGGCAGGGGTTTCCACTTGTTGTTGTTGCATGGCAAGTTTTTGGGATTTCTTGCGTTCTTTTTGGGCTTGGTGCTTTTGTTTCTTGTTCTCTGTTTTTCGACTTTGCGGGCCTACGGGTGTTACCGTTTGATGACTTCCTGGATGGATACTACGATCGGAATCTTCAATCCCATCACCAATATTGATTGTGCTGATAGCGCTACGGTGTGCAAGGACAGCTGTCACGACAGCCATCACGGAAGTTGTAACTGCGGTTTGGAAGGTAGCAGCGTCCATGGGAAAAGCGGAGGTTTCGTTGTTCGACTGATTGCTTCCGGATGACGACATGATTCTATAACACAAAAGATAAGGATTTTGTGAGCGATTCTGGTTGACCCTTGATGTACTTAGATTGTTCAAGTAAAGAGTAAGAGCATGTTCTCGAAAGTTTGACCTACATCCCTATGATGCAGTCCTAGTACGGATTGGAGGTATGATCGCAAAGGTTTGACCTGCATCCCTCTGATGCAGTCCTAGTACTGAGTGGAAGCGAGTTTGTAGAATGGTCTCAAGACGTTTGTCTTTCAAGCCGAGGTATCGTTGGTTGGTGAATAACATGATCCAACCACTGAAAGAGACATGGAAATGTCTCCGGAGCTAAATTACTATAGTCAAATGACTTGACTAAAGCGTGTTTCAGATAGACTCTAATGAAAGAATGATAAGAGTACTTGAATAAAGAATGACACAGAAGTTAGTCGACTGTTAATATCTTCGATATTCATGACGTACAAGTTCGGGAAAATGACCTTGTAAAAGGTCTTACATCATATCCAGAGAAGATAGTCCTTGATAGCATAAAGACCTAACGAAAAGTACCTATGGTACAAGATAGTTTCATAGAAAATGCCACATCGGGCATAGACAGAAATCGATTATTTTCTAACAAGGAAAGTAAGGTAAAGAATCTACTACTGGCGACGGTCATCCCTCTGGTGAACTCTCAGTTCAGCCAGTTGACCTCAAGTAGGTGTTTTTCGTACACCCTCTGGCGTACTCGGAGCTCTATGACTTCGACTCTTGATTTAGCCAGTGCTTGAAGCAGGGTTTCATGGTTTCTCTCAGATATCTCACAAGCATCTTCTAGAAGAATGTTGCAGAGGGCATGCATTCTTGCATCGGCAACAACTTCGGTTATCTGATGTAGGGCTGTCCTGCCTTGAATCTCATTCCGGGCACTCTGCGGACCAAGATTGGCAAGACTCTGTCTGCTGAGCCCCCATTGCTCGAGTCATAAAAGCTTTGATCACCATTAAATGGCATGGGCTGATCTTGTCCCTGGCTCCATGTTTCCAAGCATTCCACCCACTCGGGCGTCGGTCCATGAAAAAGTCGGACGAGGGTTAGGAATCGGAAAGGGAGCTGCTCGGGGTAGGTTCTCAACCTCGGGTTCGGAGTTAGAATCGTTCGAAAGGTCTTCATCATTGTGATCATTCAAAGGGATAGGATGATCTTTATCTAGTTCTTCTCCAAACCAACCAGCAATGACTTCGTCCGGAAGATACTGGTTGTCGTGGGGATGGAGTCCAGCCATGTTATCTACGCGAGAATTGGGGTAAGAAAATAATTATTAGACGTACTATCCAGATAATTATTTAGAAAATCTTCATCAGTTACATTATTATTTGTGAAGTGCATACCAGTTATATGTAATCGAAACAGGATAGGACTTTGAATAAGTGACCTTAACTCCATATTCACACAGAATAGGGGTAAAGTGAAATTTTCACAAATTCTAAGTCTATAACATCCTGATTACATATAGCCTTAGTGTATCCACTTAGCAACTATCAACTTAGTAATGAAGATCCCGTTTTAGTTCTCAAGTATAAAGTACTTATAGTAACACCAAATACTCCTATAGTATTTTAAGTTTAATGTTATGTTCTACTGTTCTCATTGTGGTAGGGTTGGTAAGATTTTAGACTTGTTGCAACCACACAACTACACTTAGGCATTTGATAGTCAACCTTCGGATAATATAGGTGATCAGGCTATGTCTTCCCAGTTTTGACCATATGTCTCTAAGTCCACCTGTGCTGCCCAACAACCGTAATTCGTTTGTACTGTACTAGTGACACTGATTTTAGTATGAATGCAGACATGTATACTTACTTAAATATTTTATTATTTAAAGTATAAACTCTTGGTCAGAGTATTTTTAATCCCATTGTATTTATAGTTAGTATATATTTTATGGGTTGATATACTTAATTCACTATAAACAATGCTCTGATACCAATCTGTCACACCCCAAAACCAAGAACGGCGGAAACGTTTCTGGGCGGAGGACGTCATGTACAGTATCACAACAATGAAAAGTAGTAAACAAGCAACAACATCATCCATTGCATTAATAATATAATTTTAATACAAGTGTTCTGACAAGTTATGATAGACACTAAAGTATAATCAAAATGAAAGATGAGTCTTGAACGAGCTCCATCTTCTCTAAACCTTGCATCGGTACCTGTCTATTGATGATCTGAGGATACAAGTAATTTTGAAAGCGAGTTTCAGGTTAAAGCTGGTGAGATCATAAGTATTTTAGTGTCTTAATTTGTATGTAACTATTTGTATGCATACGAAATGTAAGTATTGAAAATGTATATGAACTGTAAGTAGAAAAATGTTTTGTAAAACAACTGTAAATGTTTGAAAAATCCTAGAAATCCCTATGATTCCTACTATTATATAAAGGGTGTCTTCTACCAAGACCTAACTGCTCTGAATGTAGCCTTCTACCAAGACCTAACTGCTCAGAATGTAGCCTTCTACCAAGACCTAACTGTTCTGAATGTAGCCTTCTACCAAGACCTAACTGCTCTGAATTTAGCCTTCTACCAAGACCCGACTGTTCTGAATGTAGTCTTCTACCAAGACTTAACTGTTCTGAATGTAGTCTTCTACCAAGACCCGACTGTTCTGAATGTAGTCTTCTACCAAGACTTAACTGTTCTAAATGTTCGTTTCTTGTAAAAGTGTGTAATTTCCCAAGTGTAACTATCATTAACAAAATATAGTTTTTACATTTAATGTTTAAGTGAAAAGATCACCAAATATATGTAAAGGGAAAATTAATGTAGTACTGTAGTGTAGTGCTATAGGAACTACAGCTGTACTAACTACCTTAAACTAGATTTATATTAAGGCATCATGTGATTAATTGTACCATACTATCGACTGGGTAACAACGACAAATGTAGGTCGTAAGAAGGTATGACGTTTGGCACCCGCAGACCTGCAGGTCCAGCTGTAGCTAGTAGCAAGGTTTAGGATAGTCAATCCAGTATAGATCTATACGCAAACTCACGCTCTCCCTCCAAGAGACTCGAGCTACAACTCGGGCCATGACATTTAAGGCATGCTCCGATACAGTGGATCATAATTATGTCAACGTATTCATGTATATGTAATGTACTGAAATGTTCTACGTGTAATGTACTGTAATGTTCTAGCTGTAATGTATGTTCTCTCTATATAGCAAGTATTGACTCATGAATGAACTGACTCATTGTATGATATCGCGTTCCAGTAATAGTTCTAGAATCTTCCCAAACTACCCAAATGGTAGCTTACTAGTAATTTAACTGGTACGTATGGACATGCATGTATACCATTTCTACCCAACGGCATTGGATGAAATGGACGGACCTTTATGACTATATATGTAAATATGATATATAATCCATATTTAAACAACCTTCTGACGGATACCCGATATCCCACCAGACCACATCTCAAGCGCGAAAAGGAAATAGGGTGGATAGCCTTCCTAAGTCCTTTAAACATTTCTTATATATCTATATATATACAGGCATGCAATTGATAATATAAAAGCATAAAATAAGTTTTGTAAAACCTTTGAACATAATTATTATCTAAGAAAAGATCGACTTGATGTCAATCTATAAAACGGTTTGAAGGCATGGGTTTGATAAAACAGTTTAGTATAAGGAAACATTTGTTTGAAACACAACTGTAAATAAGTTTGAAATGTAACATACATAGTAAAATGTACAGTGTAATCAGGAGTTTAAAACACATAAAGTGTTTATGAAAAACTTTTGAAGAAAACTGTTTGGTAAAACGGCTAATGAGTAGCCAATCATTTGAATGCTGCTTATTAATCACATGTGATTGATATAATAATTAGCATAATTCTACTTGTATCCCCCCCCCCCATAAAACATTTAAAAACAGTTAAAACATTGATTAAGGGGTATGAACTCACCTGTTGCGAGTGGATCGGAAGGAAGTGTCAGATAAGTGCTTGGTGTCAAGTGAAGACTTAGACACGCACAAAGATCCTAATTACATATGAGTGCATATGTATACAAACAATTAGTCTTTAAATAACTAATAAACAAAGTTAAGACACTCTAGGACATGCTAAGAACTTTATACCAGTGTTATAAGTATCAAGGGTTGCATCTAAGTGTTTTAGGGAAGGGCTAGTGTGTTTGGGGTTCAAGGGTAAACTCCCTTGGAGTTTACGGTTTTCATGACCATTACCCAAGGAGTTTACGGTAGTAAACTCAAGGTTTTACAGTCGTAAACTCTACACTTTATGACCATTTGTTGGTTTGAAGTCTTCTAGGCTATTCCAAGCATTCCTACTTCGTGATTTAGCCTTAAGAAGTGTTGTGTGGCATCAAAACACTCCTAAATGGAGTTTACGGTCTAAGGACCATTTCTCCATGAGTTTACTACCTTAAACTCATGAGTTTACTACCTTAAACTCATGAGTTTACTACCTTAAACTCATGAGTTTACTACCTTAAACTCACAACTTTGGTATTTGGCGGTTTTCAAGTCCTTAGCTCAAACATGGCACTAGTCTAGGTTAGATTCTAGGCATAAGGAACAACCATGGGCCATTTATGGGACATTTATACAACTTTTAAGGTGTTTACGGTTTTGGGAGATCCCAAAACCGTAAACACATATATATGTTGGATTTTTGTGCTTTTTGTGTGATACACTCATCAAGGATGGATCTAGACAAGTCCCTAAGGCATTGTGAAGCATCTAGACACCCTAAAGCACCCTAAGGCACTATATTTGGTTTTTACGGTTTTGGGATCCTCCGAAAACTGTGAACACCTTGTTCTTGGTGTTCTTGGGACTTTTCCTTGGTATAAACATGCATAGCTAGCTTAAAATGACTCTAAGATAGAAGTACTTACATTGTGGAAGCTTGAAATGAACTTTAAGTCTAAGAACACTAGTGTGTGTTCTTGGTGTTCTTGGTGTTTTAGAAAAACTAGTCAAAACACTTAAATGAATGGATTAAAGGATGTACAATCACTAGATTAAGTGATATACTAACTTGAAAGGGTTAGAAACACTTACTAGATTGAAGATTTTGAATAAAAACTTGGATGATACTTGAGAGGATATTTTAGAGTTTACTCTTTTGGTGTTTGGGGAGTAAACTCAAGAATGACTAGTCTTGGGGAGTAAACTCATACATAGGTATGAGTTCATGGTTTTCGAGTGATTTTTCAACCCAAACATAAAAGTTTGGTCAGGAATTTCTAAGACGCGAGGTGTTTGCGGTTTTTAAAATTCAAAACCCGTGACGACACTTTCTTTCACCCGTTCGTTTAAAAATAATATTGAAATAATCAGACGAACTTTATATTTATTAAAAATAAGAAATAATGACATTGACTTATGATACGAAGTGGTTGACTGTTAGGGTTTGACTGAATGGAAATTTTGGGTTGTCACACAAATGATTTTATGAACGGAAACAAAAATGTTTTCCACCAGTTTAAAACTTATGTAATTGATTCAGTCTACCGATTTTCATAAAATATACAGATATTTTATTCCCTTTTGTATTATGTGAAGCATAAGGGACACTTTCAAATCATAATTGCATAATTTTCAGAACAAATCATGAACTAAGAACATAACTTTTCAGACAAACTATAATAGGCATAGTTTGGGGAATACATTACTAGTTTTACTGATATGAACTACTTACTTGGTCAATTATATAAACTATGACAGATTTAGTTTACGATATTCATGACTACGTACAGATAACAAGAGTATAACACTAAATAATTATTTTACATATAATTATTTATACTCTACCAAGTATACAAACGATTTCATATATGAGAACACGATACAGAAATACATGTAAACAAGTTAATACAGGATTGTGAGACACTCTTCATTTGTACCCTTCGGGGTACTGGTTAAATCCTCAACATTTAGTATAGCTAGAGTCTCCTAGAGGGAGAGCGTGAGATTTGTGAATAGATCTATTCGGGACTGACAATCACACGCCTAAACTGCTAGCTACAGTTAGGCAGACAAGCCTGGGGTGACAAATATTATACCATATGACGCCTGAAGAAACGTCGCTGATGTCATCAGTCATATCAAGCATGGTTATACGAACTCACAATAGTATAAACTAACCTTTGTTTACGGGAATTCATTCTTCACTAATTTTATTTTAAATAATACAACTACTACACATGACACTGGAGGGTTTCCAGGAATACAATACATGGTTTTATTTTAAGTAATATAACTACTATACATATTGGTGGTAGCCAAAGTTTCCAAACAGAACATACTATACATATAGTAACGAACAAACATGTTAGAAAATATTGGATTTTCTTGGGAAACATGCATACATTTTTCAGATTCATTAACAAGTTTTCATTACAAAACATGCTTATGAACTCACCAGCTTTATGCTGATACTATTTCAAAATTGCTTGTATTCTCAGGAAATTAGTAGACATGTACCTCCTAGAGTTTTGAGAAGAGGAAGTGTATAAAGTCACGTCTTTTTCTTTTGATTATACTTTTGATGTATAAAAACAAGAATCAAACAGATGTAAATACCTTTTCATATATGTATTCAATGTATTGGTTGTGTTTACTATAATTACTATGATGTAATTGTTGTGATACTACACATGACGTCCTCCACCCCTGAACATTTCCGCCGTTTCGGTTTGGGGGTGTGACAGATTGGTATCAGAGCTATTGTTTATAGTGAACTAAGTATATCGAACATTACATGGTATCCAACTATAAACACTAAGGGACTGAAGTGCTCTGAAATAAAAGTATACTTTTAAAATATAAGTATTTTATAAGAAGTATACAAGTATACATACGTACAAGAAACAGTAACATACGTAGAACAAAACAAAAGTATTTGGATGTTGGACACTGCGGTTAAACTTGGGCAGTTATGTAATCATGTCTAGGGTCAATATAGCCTGATCAACTATATTTATTTAAGACATGACCAACATGTGCTTGGGAGTGACTGTGGTGTTGCGGCAGGCCTAGAACTTACCAAATATATATACATCAGATATCAATAGAACAAAACTTACAACTTAAAATATTATAGGAGTATTTTAGCTAGAGTCGAATGCAATATAGAGACTCATTCCAAGTGTTGCTATACATTCCTTCCTAGCGATAGTTTACTTGCATTAGTAACTTTCCTTGTTTATCACTTAGTAGCACACTTAATCTATCAAGTTGAGATATATCTTGTTTCATATCTCTTGATTCAAATCAAGGGGACTTACCATCCTCTTCTTCCTGATCATTTTTAGAACAACATGCCTCCCAAAAAGAGACCCAACAGAAAGAACAGCGATCCTCCGCCACCACCACCTCTTCAATTCCATCCTGCCATGTTCCAGGCAACAGTCACGGCCGTTGTGGCTGTCGCGATGTCGCATATAAATTCTGGCGGCTCCAATGGGTCAGGAAGTGGTACCCATCCTCTCAACCTTGATGGAAGCCAGGGACACTAGAAGGAGGGTTCCTACAAAGACTTCATGAACGCAAAGCCCAAATCCTTCGACGAGAATGCAGGTGTTATTTCCCTAACCCGCTGGATCGAGAAGATAGAATCGGTCTTCGAGATCTGTGCGTGCCCCGAAGCAAACAAGGTGAAGTTCGCCACCTGAACCTTCACTGATAGAGCTTTGACTTGGTGGAATGGTCAAGTTAAGTCCCTAACCCTACCGGTGGCAAACGCCATGGGTTGGGAAAGTTTAAAGGAACTCATACTCGTAGAGTACTGCCTGAGGGGCGAGATGCAGAAGTTAGAGCACGAGATTTGGAACCGGAAGATGAAGGGTTCTGACATTGCCTCCTTTACAACTAGATTATGTGATCTGGCTCTCCTTTTTCTGGGAATGGTGACCCCGGAAAGAAAAAATATAGAGAGGTGCATTTAGGGATAGACGCCCCCAACTCAAGGAAATGTTTTGGCTGGTAAGCCTACTACTTTTGACAGCGCCAAGTGCCTGGCGCAGACCTTGATAGATCATGGGGTTAATCTTGATGAAGTGATAGACACTCCTAAACCACCAAAGGCAAGTGGTGGGAAGAGAAAGTTATGGAACAATCATAAGGTACAGTCCTCGCAGGAGCCCTCCAAGAAACAACAAGTAGTGGCAGTTCATGCTGCTACAACTCCTACCGTTGTTCCTGGAGCTCAAGCACCTACCAGTGGATATGTTGGTACCCTTCCACGGTGCGAAAAGTGTAAATATCATCATAATCACAGGCCATGTCGTGAAATTTTGTGCAACAGCTATGGCAAGAAGGGGCACACAGCTCGTTTTTGCAAGACACCAGTCCAACCAACCAATCAGGCTATTGAAGCAGGCGTTGGTCAAGCCTGTTATGGTTGTTGGGAGGTTGGGCACTACAAGACAAATTTACCCAAGGCAACAACAGCTGGAAACACCGGGAGAGTGCTAGCAATGGGCCAGGAGGAGGCAATTGCTGATCCCACTGTTGTGACGGGTACGTTCCTTCTTGACAAGTCTTATGCATACATTCTTTTCAATTCTGGTGCAGAGAGAAGTTTTGTTAATCATGCATTTAATGATCTTCTAAAACATAAACCCCCACTCTTAACCGAAACATTCACCGTTGAGATAGCTAATGGTAAGAAAGAGAGCACTAACGACGTATTCATCGGTTGTACCCTTACCCTAAACAACCATTCCTTTCCAATAGATCTTATGCCAATTTCCATAAAGAGTTTCGATGTCATCATCGGCATGGATTGGTTGAGCCCCAATCGTGCTGATATCCTTTGCTATGAAAAATCCATTCGCCTCAATCTGCCATATGGCGAAGCCCTCATGATCTATGGCGATAAACTCAACTCAAACCTCTTTATCATTTCGTGCATTAAAGCTCAAAAATATCTGAGAAAGGAATGCCATGTGTTCTTAGCCCATATCTTTAATGAGAAACAGGAAGTTAAAGACCTCGAGAGCAACCCCGAAGTCTGCAACTTTCCTGATGTCTTTCCCGAAGAGCTTCCGGGAATCCCTCTCGAGCGCCAAGTCGAGTTCCGAATCGACATAATCCCCGGAGCTACCTCTGTAGCAAAATCACCATACTGCCTAGCACCAGCAGAAATGCAAGAGTTATCCAGCCAGCTCAATGAGGTACTCAGCAAAGGATTCATCAGACCGAGTTCCTTAACCTGGGGAGCCCCAGTCTTATTTTTGAAAAAGAAGGATGGATCGTTTCGGATGTGCATCGATTACCTTGAACTGAACAAGCTTACCGTCAAAATTATTATCCTCTTCCTCTAATCGACGACCTCTTCGATCAACTTCAAGGAGCCAACTACTTTTCGAAAATAGAGCTAAGATCAGCGTACCACCATCTACGAGTCCAAGAGGGTGATGTTCCTAAGACAACATTTCGAACTCAATATGGTCACTACGATTTTGTACTAATGCCCTTTGGTCTAACCAACACACTGGCGGTATTCATGGATCTGATGAATCGGGTGTACCACCCTTTCCTAGACAAGTTCGTGATAGTGTTCATTCATGATATATACTTGTTTATTCCCGAAGCGGGGAAGATCATAGACAACACTTGAGACTAGTGCTAGAAACTCTAAGGGCCGAGAAGTTGTATGCAAAATTCTCTAAGTGCGAATTTTGGATCTGAAAAGTAACTTTCCTTGGGCACTTGGTAAGTAAGGAAGGCATAAACGTGGACCCGTCCAAAATCAAAGCGATTGAGAATTGGTCAACACCGAAGACGCCCACGAAAATCCGTCAATTCTTGGGCCTCGCTGGCTACTATCGTAGGTTCATCCATAATTTCTCTAGGATTGCTAAGCCTCTAACCACCCTAACACAGAAAGGTGTACCCTTTAGTTGGGGTGAAAAGCAAGACGCTGCGTTCCAAACATTGAAGCAGGCCCTGTGCAGTGCACCTATCTTGTCTCTGCCTGAAGGGACATAGGACTTTGTGGTCTACTGTGATGTATCAAATCAGGGCCTAGGTTGTGTGCTCATGCAGTGAGGAAAGGTCATTGCTTACGCCTCAAGGCAGCTGAAAGCACATGAAGTCAATTATACAACTCACGATTTGGAGTTGGGAGCAATGATCTTCGTATTAAAGATATGGAGACATTATCTCTACGAAACCAAGTGCACCATCTTCACGTACCATAAAAAGCCTACAACACATTTTTGACCAAAAAGAGTTGAACATGAGGGAACGGTGATGGTTAGAACTACTCAGCGATTATGAGTGCAAAATACGCTACCATCCCAACAAGGCAAATGTGGTAGCAGATGCCCTCAGCCGTAAAGAGTACTCAGGTCGTAGAGTGAAGGCACTGACAATGATCATCTATTCCCATTTGTCCGCTTAAATCAGAGAGGCTCAGCTGGAAGCCTTAAAACCAGAGAACATGCCAAATGAAGACCTGGGGGAATGGAAAAGAACTTAGAGATAAAGGGAGTCAGAGTCTATTATTTCATGGACCGGATCTGGACCCCAAATTTCGGTGGTTACATGGAGGTTGTCATGAACGAAGCACACAAAACTAAATACTCCGTTCACCCAGTTTCGGATAAGATGTATCTGGATTTCAAGAAGTTATATTGGTGGCCAAACATGAAAGCAGAGATCGCTACCTTCGTGGGCAAGTGTCTAACTTGACCCAAGGTGAAGGTCGAATATCAAAAGCCCTCAGGTTTGCTTCAGCAGCCAGAAATACCTGAGTGGAAGTGGGAGAGGATTACAATGGATTTTATCACTAAATTGCCCATATCTCCGAGTGGGTATGATACCATATGGGTAATTGTCGATCGACTAACCAAATCTGCCCACTTCCTGCCAATCAAAGAAACTTTCAAGATGGAAAGACTTACATGAACCTACATCCAAGACACAATACGTCTGCATAGTGTGCCTGTGTCCATCATCTCCGATCGGGATAGCAGATTCACCTCGATATTTTGGCGGTCACTGTAGAAAGCTCTTGGAACTAAGCTGGATATGAGCACAGATTACCATCCACAAACAGACGGGCAGAGTGAAAGGACCATTCAGACCTTGGAATAAATGTTGAGAGCATGTGTGATAGATTTTGGTAAGTCGTGGGACACCCATTTGCCTTTGGTCGAATTCTTGTACAACAATAGTTATCATACCAATATCAAGGTTGCACCATTTGAATCCATGTATGATCGTAAGTGCAGATCCCCTCTGTGATGGGCTGAGGTGGGCGACAAGTAGCTAGTCAAGGGGCAAGTCCCCGACAGCACCCTCACAGACCCAGAAATCATCCGCGAAACCACAGAAAATATCATAGAAATTCGGGAACTACTAAAGGCTTCGAAAGAAAGACAAAAGAGCTACGCCGACAAGAGATGAAAACCCTTGGAATTCTAGGTTGGTGACCGTGTTCTATTGAAGGTCTCGCCCTGGAAAGCATGATACGCTTTGGAAAGCGTGCAAAGATAAATCCAAGATACATAGGACCATTCGAGATCCTTGCTAGGATCGGTCCCGTAGCATACAAACTCCGTTTACCGCAAGAGCTCAACAATATTCATCCTGTCTTCGACGTCGCAAATCTTAAAAAGTGTTAATCCGATGAAACCCTTGTGATCCCTCTTGAGGAGATCGAGATCAACGAAAACCTTAACTTCGTGGAGGAACTAGTCGAAATCATGGATCGAGAGATCAAACGAACAAACAAAGTCGCATACCAATAGTGAAGATTCGCTGGGATGCAAAGCGGGGACCTGAATTCACTTGGGAGCGCGAAGATTTGATTAAACAGAAATATCTACCTCTCTTTCCGAGTCCATGATTTGTATTCTATGTTTGAATTTCGGGACGAAATTCCCTCTAACGGGGGGATGATGTTGATGGGTTTTGATCATTCTAACACTTCCTAAGTGTACATGCAACCCTAATAACCTTGGATCTATGTTTGTCTAATTATCATGCAAAGTTTATTTCCAAGGTTATGAACCTATCTAGCATACACGGGGAACAATTTTTCTTTGTATAAAAGATAGAACTACATACCTCTTTGATGATAGTATTCCTTGAAACCTTGTGAGCCTAGCACCTCAAGTGTGATGCCTCAAATGCTTCACACAACACCAAATGCAAAGTATAAAGTTGAGAGAATACTCTAACACACTCAAAATCGGCCAAGCCCTCTTGTTTCACTTGTGTATCACTCGTGTAGCCGATTTTGGGGAGAGGCAGGGTCCTTATATAGTGTGTTGCATTAGGTAAGACCCTAATGTAACATGACTCTTCATTTCTCAATCCATGGGTTAACTCCATGGAGCATCCATGGAGCATCCTATGGGTGGAACCCAACTTGATAATCCATGGAGCCTTTTAGCCCACTATATAAGATATGGAAGATTTACATAATCTACCCATATATTTAATTAGTTATTCTTTTGATCACTTAATTAATTCTAAATTAATTCTTGATCAAAACTAATTAAATAATATTATTAATATATTAGAACTTATAATATATTAATAAACCATATGTGTTATTTCTCTCATTTAGTTTATCCAATTGCATGGTGCCATGCAACCCAAATGGACCATGCCGGGTTGGGTCAAGTAGTTACCAGAAATAGTTATGGACTTAGACACCTTATCCAATAGTCTCCCACTTGGATAAGTCTGATAACTATAACTGCAATACTTCAGGAACCGATCGGCAATCGTAGCTCTTTCAAGGTCTCTCGGAACTGAGAAGATGTTGATACGCCATTTAAGATAAGTGATCATATAATCCTCTATTCTAGATATCAGCCGGACAACTACATGGAACAATGTCTTACTTATTGTCCAGCAGTTTGTTTCCCGATTTCCGATTTGTTTGACAAAGAACTAAATTCAACACATCAACTTAGTTCCGACCGCACCCGGTACATAGGTCAAAACAAAATCATTGAGGGGCCCAGATATCAGCTTCTAATCCAAGAAGGAACAAATAAACTTCGACTCATATGTTTTTCTACCACTCATTGAATTATACACAAAAGCACGTTTTATAACATCAAGTTACCAATGCGTTTTCGTACAATCAATGTATAACCAACTCGTAAGTAACAAATCATATCTCTAGGTTTGAAGACTTATATGATATTACCGTCTCACGATCACTCGAGATAAAATTCCATGAAGTGATTCCAGTGAGCGTGGGTTGATTCCAATACTCAGAACTTATGAGCACTCATGATTGTTGTAGCCATGTCCAACACCTTAGACCTCTACAACCAATCATGACAGTCTTGATTCATATCTACTTCTAACATATGACCGACTGTGGAGGTTTGAATAATATGTGAAACCACAACATACTATTCTGGAAGTCAAAACATGAAACAAAAAATTATAGTAAACGATTGACAAAAGATAGTAACACTTTACTCATAAATAAACACAACTTTTATTCATCATCAAATGTCAATTACACTTTACAAATTTTGAAATTATCTAACTACTAAAACTAATATCATCCTTCAGCCCTATGCTCCGAGCATGTTGTAGATGCTCAACCCTAGTCAGTCCCTTCGTGAGGGGATCTGTTGGGTTCTCATCCAATGATACCCTCTTTGCCACGAGGATTCCTTCTTCTATGCGATGTCTGATAAAGTGATATTTTCTGTCGATGTGTCTGGATCTCCCGTGATCCCTTGGTTCCTTGGCTAAGGCAACAACACATTCACTATCACAGAAAATTTCCATAGGCTCCTTTATAGCTGGTACAACTCCAAGGTCTCCAATGAAGTTCTTCAGCCATATAGCCTCCTTTGTTGCCTCGCTTGCTGCTATATACTCTGATTCACAAGTAGAATCAGCCACTGTCTCCTGCTTGGAACTCTTCCAAGTGATTGCTCCTCCATTTAGGGTAAAGACCCAGCCCGACTGAGAGCGGAAATTATCCATATCAGTCTGGAAGCTAGCATCACTATACCCTACAACTCTCAAGTCATCACTCCCACCGAGGGTAAGGACCCAATCCTTAGTGGAAGAGGTAGCCAAAGGATCTTTGTGGGTAGCCGATGAAAATACACCTCTTGCTTTGGGGCTCAAGCTTATCATGAGTCTCACGTCTCACGAAAGCTTCACAACCCCAAATCTTGATGTGGTCTAGTTTGGGTACTTTACCAGTCCACATCTCGTGAGGATTTTTGGCAACTTTCTTTGTAGGCACTAGATTAAGGATATGGGCGGTAGTCTCTAAGGCATACCCCCAAAATGAGATTGGTAGCGAAGTTCGACTCATCATGGAACGAACCATATCCAACAAGGTTCGATTATGCCTCTCAGCTACACCATTCACCTGTGGTGTCCTGGGAGGTGTCCATTGTGAGACAATCCCACATTCCCTAAGATACTCACTACCTCGATCGGATCAAAGCGTCTTAAAGTTCCTGCCCAATTGATTCTCGACTTCCTGTTTAAATTCCTTAAACCTTTCGAAAGTCTCTGACTTATGCTTGATTAAGTAGACATATCCATATCTACTGTAATCATCAGTAAAAGTCAAATAATAACGATTAGCATCCCTTGTGGCATGTTTGAATGGTCCACACACATCCGTGTGTACAAGGTCCAACAAACCTTCACCCCTCTCACAAGAACCTGTGAAGGGTGACTTTGTCATTTTTCCAAGTAAGCATGATTCACAACTATCATCTGACTTTAGGTCAAATGACTCCAAGACTCCATCCTTTTGGAGTTGGCCTATACGTTTCTTGCTTATATGTCCAAGACGACAATGCCATAATGATGCTTTATCCAAGTTATTATTATTAATAGAATCAATACACATCACATTATTTCCCAAGTTATCTACAACAGACACAGCTTCATATACACCATCACAAGGTAATGCTTTAAAATAAAGAACATTATTAAAGAAAGCATCAATAGAACCAACTTCATTATTAAATGAAAAGGTAAAACCTTGTTTATACAATGCATGAAAGGAAATAATATTTCTTGCCATTTCTGGCGAGTAACAACATTTATTCAAATCTAAATTAAACCCACTACTTAGCGATAAAGTATAAACTCTAATCTTGGTGACAGGTGTAACTTTCCTATTCCCCATGATTAAGTTTATTCTTCCTTGCTCCACATTCTCACTTCTTCTTAGTCCCTGAAAGTCACAACAAATATGAATACCACAACCGATATCAAGGACCCATGAGTTAGAATGGGGTGATTTATTAGAAAAGATATTGTAAATACATGCATGGTTGGGTTTAACTTTCCCATCCTTCACATCTTGCTGGTACTTTGGGCAGTTCCACTTCCAATGTGCCTTTTCATGACAATAGAAGCATTCAGCCTCTTTTGGGTCAGAAGAAGGAGTGATGAAACCTTTCTTGGTTCCACTTGAAGAAGAGCCATCAAGGGTCCTAACCTTGGTACCCTTCGAAGAACTCTTTCTCTTCTTCCCTCGTCCTTTCCCGATTTCCAAGACAGGGGCGGAGTTGGTAGGAGTAGGAGTAACAATCGCCTTACCCTTAAGACCACTTTCCGCTGTCTTTAAGAGCCCTTGAAGTTTGCTGAGAGTTATCTCTTCCTTGTTCATGTGGTATGTCACGCAGAATTGATCATAACATGAAGGTAAGGAGTGCAAAATAATATCTATTGCAAGCTCCTCGGGGAAGTTCACATTAAGCTTCAGCAAACGGTCCACGAATCTTTGCATTTTCTGCATGTGGCCCGTGATGGGTTCACCATCCTTCATGCGAGTTGTTATCATGGAGGAGATGATTTCATACCTCACTTGACGAGCACTTTGATGGTATCTTTCCATCAAGTCTTGGTGCATCTCATAGGGGTAGAAATCTTCATAGGATTTTTGGAGATTCGCGGTCATAGTGGCCATCATGATGCATGCCACCTTGGTGGCATCCCTTTCATGTGCCCTAAACTCAGCGATCTCTTGAGGAGTAGCAACTTTCTCATCAATCTCCTTAAGCTCCTTATCGAGGACATATTCTTTGTCCTCGTAGCGGGTAATCATTCGGATGTTTCTGATCCACTCATTAAAGTTGGATCCATCAAAAGTGACTTTCCCACACAAGTTCATAAGAGAAAAGGAGCCACTAGGATTAGAGCCAAAAGCAGAGTTGTTTGAAGACATCTAAAAGAGAAGAAATAAAGGATTAGTTTAGATATAGAGATAGTCCTTAATAAAACACCCAAATGTAGTATTAAGGCTAGAACCTAATCACAATATATTATACTTAGAAGAGGTATGCCGTAATCTAAGTAATAACATATTTGAAAGGTAGGTGAATGACAATTCACCAATTTCCACCAAAGACGAAATATATATAAAATATTTAATTTGGTTCTTAGAAACTCCTAGATTCTTTTGAGATTCAATGAACTTTTCAAAGGCATGTTTCAATCTCGAGTGTGCCCTCCAAGTTTTGTGACTGGGATGCCGAGGATCACAAAACGAGGTGTGAAGTAACCATGCAAATCACTTGGTACCCTTAATGTTTACCCCTCAATCGATGTTCCGGTTAACCACACACGCTCCATCGATACTATGATAAATATTAAGTCACCCTTTACCTACCTTGTTAAGTCCAAGTTAGTGTGCCGGTTAACCACACACGCTCCACTAACGACTTAGACAAAGTGTAAAGTGTAATTTCATGGATTAGCACCTTATTCACATTTTTCCTAAAGTAACTAAGATTGGGAATTTAATAAAAAAATTTGTTACTTTATAATATTCATCATACTTTTAATGAGAATTTATAAGTCCTTGTCTTACCCGTTTGGCTAACAACCCTCCACCAGTCAAGCAAGCGGTGGGTGAGAGTGGAGACCCATTAAGTTGCCATTTTATAAGCAACAACCTTATACCCACCTTATAGACCGGCTTCGTGAATGAGGCGTACTAGCGGTAAGACGACTTTAATCTTATACATACATATTATTATTAACTTATAATATTATAAGTATAACGGTTGAATTTTAACTTTTAAAATTCTAAGGGTTGGAACTAAAGTTTTAATCAAGACTTTACTTGTTCCAAAACTTGAGGGCAAGTTTTGTAAACTTTCAAAACTTTTCATTTCTTGTAACTTATGAGTTAATTAGAGTATTAAAAATGAAGACTCTTCATTTTTATAACCCATGTGTTCTTTTAATGGTTTTTAAACAAAAAGACTTTTGGTTTTCCATAACTTGCGGACAAGTTATGGACTCCATTAAAACCCATAAAGATCATGAATTAATCTACCACATAGGTTACAAATAATTCCTATGATCATCTAAACATCATAAGATCAAGAACATGAATATGAACACTTTCATGAATCAAAAATTACATTTTAAAACTTGTAATTTTGATAACTTATTGTTGTAAATGGATTAGCAAAGACATTACACCAACTAAAACAAGTTTTAAAACACCAAAACAGTTTAGGGTAATGTTTCTAGTCCATTTCTAGCAACAAAGATCGAAATTCTGAAAACTGCAGCATCTACTCGTCGAGTGCATGAACTGACTCGACGAGTAGCTTGCATTTGGTCATGGACTCGTCGAGTCCCCCATGGACTCGGCGAGTTCATACGGGCAGAAAACAAAAAACTCGATTTTTCAAGCAGTTTGCACAAAAATCAAACAAGCAAGCCTAGGCTCTGATACCACTGATGGGTTTTGAGCATTCTAACACTTCCTAAGTGTACATGCAACCCTAATAACCTTGGATCTATGTTTGTCTAATTATCATGCAAAGTTGATTTCCAAGGTTATGAACCTATCTAGCATACATGGGGAACAAATTTTCTTTGTATAAAAGATAGAACTAAATACCTTGTTGATGATAGTGTTCCTTGAAACCTTGTGAGCCTAGCACCTCAAGTGTGATGCCTCAAATGCTTCACACAACACCAAATGCAAAGTATAAACTTGCGAGAATACTCTAACACACACAAAATCGGCCAAGCCCTCTTGTTTCACTTGTGTATCACTAGTGTAGCTGATTTTGGGGAGAGGCATGGTCCTTATATAGTGTGTTGCATTAGGTAAGACCCTAATGTAACATGACTCTTCATTTCTCAATCCATGGGTTAACTCCATGGAGCATCCATGGAGCATCCTATGGGTGGAACCCAACTTGATAATTCATGGAGCCTTTTAGCCCACTATATAAGATATGGAAGATTTACATAATCTACCGATATATTTAATTAGTTATTCTTTTGATCACTTAATTAATTCTTGATCAAAACTAATTAAATAATATTATTAATATATTAGAACTTATAATATATTAATAAACCATATGTGTTATTTCTCTCATTTAGTTTATCCAATTGCATGGTGCCATGCAACCCAAATGGACCATGCCGGGTCGGGTCAAGTATTTACCAGAAATAGTTATGGACTTAGACACCTTATCCAACAGATGTGACAACCCGAAATTTTTCCAATTATCTTGAACCAAACTCTGTTATTAAAATTTAAATTTGATTTGATTTCCATCAAATTCCTAGGTTTGGAAAAGTTATTACGTTCTCTCTCTGTGTGTGTGTGTGTGTCTATATATATATATATATATATATATATATATATATATATATATATATATATATATATATATATAATTAGATTACGTGCGAGTCAGAACCAGAAATCACGCGAAAACTCAAAATTTTCTCGAAAAACAGCATGTTTGTGGCTAGAACGAGTTTACGGTCGTAAACCTATGTACGGCAGCCCGTTTACGGTTGGTGCCAGGTGGACCCCACTACCGACCATGAAAATCCCTTATAAATACGAGTCCCTACCCTTCATTTAGACTTTTCTGGCCGGAAACTCTCTCCTTCTCTCTCTAAACTCTTGACCGTAACATCCCAAAAACACCTCTTTCCTCCTGAAAATCATCAAAAATCGTCATTTGGGGTCGATTTGGAGCATCTGGAACACAGTTTCTTGGAAATCAAACACCCTTGTTCTTGAGTTTACGACCGTAGACCCTTCAAACCTTCAAAGGCCATAAACCCTTCAAAGGACAGTTCACGGCCGTAAACCTAGTTCACGGTTGTAAACTTTGTTCACGGCTCTACATACCTCCTAAGTGGTGAAAAACTCGTTTCCTCGATTCAACCAAGTACCGGTAACATTCCTTAAACGAAAGCTAGTGTTTTTCTAACACTTTATCTAACAAAATTGCTAATTTAGATACATATATGTATTTATTTGATATTAGGATTCCATTAAGTGCCACGTACAACAACTCGAGGATCTTCGTTTCCAGTACGACGCTTTCCCACAACAAACAGTGAGTTCATACCCCTACACTTTTATAGTTTTTATATGTTTTCAGGGGGGAATACAAGCCAAACACAAATGATTTTTTGAACGGAAAAAAAATGGTTTTCCACCAGTTTAAAACTTATGCAATTGATTCAGTCCATCGATTTTCATAAAATATATGCAGAGCATAAGGGGCACTTATTACCTTTTGTATTATGCGGAGCATAAGGGACACTTTCAAATCATAATTGCACAATTTTCAGAACAAATCACGAACTAAGAACATAACTTTTCATACAAACTATAATAGGCATAGTTTGGGGAATACATTACCAGTTTTATCGATACGAACTACTTACTTGGTCAATTATACAAACTATGGCAGATTTAGTTTACGATATTCATGAATACGTAAAGATAACAAGAGTATAACACTAAATAATTATTTAACGTATCATTATTTATACTCTACCAAGTATACAAAGGGTTTCATATATGAGAACACGATACAGAACAACATGTAAACTAGTTAATACAAGATTGTGAGACATCTCTTCATTTGTACCCTTCGGGGTACTAGTTAAATCCTCAACATTTAGTATAGCCAAAGTCTCCTGGAGGGAGAGCGTGAGATTTGTGAATAGATCTATTCGGGACTAACAATCCCACACCTAAACTGCTAGCTACAGTTAGGCAAGCATGCCTGGGGTGACAAATATCACACCATACGACGCTTGAAGAAACGTCGTTGAGGTCATCATTCATATCAAGCATGGTTATACAAACTCACAATAGTATAAACTAACCTTTGTTTACGGGAATTCAACCTTCACTTGTTTTATTTTAAATAATAGAACTACTACACATGACACTGGAGGGTTTTCAGGAATACAATACATGGTTTTATTTTAAGTAATAAAAGTACTATACATATTGGTGGTAGCCAGGGTTTTCAAACAGAACATACTATACATATAGTAATGAACAAACATGTTAGAAAATATTGGATTTTCTTGGGAAACATGCATACATTTTTCAGATTCATTAACAAAATTTCATTACAAAACATGCTTATGAACTCACCAGCTTTATGCTGATACTCTTTCAAAATTGCTTGTATTCTCACGAAATCAGTAGACAGGTACCTCCTAGATTTTTGAGAAGAGAATCGTATAGAGTCATGTCTTTTTCTTTTTATTATACTTTTGATGTATAAAAACAAGAATCAAACAAATGTAAATACCTTTTAATATATGTATTCATTGTATTGGTTGTGTTTACTATGATTACTATGATGCAATTGTTGTGATACTACACATGACGTCCTCCACCCCTGAACGTTTCCGCCGTTTCGTTTTGGGGGTGTGACACTGACACACCTTGACCGGTGGTGGAAATGCCGAGCCGTGACATTGTATATTGATTATCCAAATTACATAGTAAAAAATGAACAACGTAATTCTTTTGTTAATAAACAATGAATTCATTTGACTTTTACATGGTAATAACTATTTTGTTCCATGCTTATTATCCTTCCTTGCTATGATCTTCTTTTCTTTCAGTTTCCTACCAATACATCGTTTTGAAAACGGTTAACATAATGCTGGTGAGTTCACAAGTTTTCATAGCTTTACTAAGAAAACTCTTTATATAGAACGTTTTTTTGTGATTATGATTCGTATCATGATTCATTATACTTTAAACTTGTGATTTCCTCCTATCATTTTCTTTTATTAAGATATCTTTGACAGCCAATAAGTTACTAACACGGTATTTATCTTTATATTGGGTTTACTATTAATCTATCTCTTCCTATGAATGTATTTTCATCCTATATTTTCCTTTCTTATAGCTTTATCGTTATTCTTTGATAGAATTCTTATTCTTTAAAACCTATCCTTTAACTAGGATATATGTCACTTCTTATCTTACGACCTTTCTTTTATACATTATTATCCCTTTTTCTGATCCTTTTCATACTTTGACTAATTTCAAGGCATACCTATATAGGTAGTTTTAATTAATTAAGGTTGGCGAACAATGTTACAATGAGTTCCTATAATCGAGCTATCTGACATGAAATTTCCTCGCCACGACACTTTATCAGATGTCAAAAGACAATAAAGTTATGCATGTTAAGGTTGTAGCTAGCAACCGTAGGTAGGAGTGTCAATCATGTATATACCTATCCATACCTTTAACTCTCACTTAAGATTAACAGTTATAGGCACATAGTTAGCTAAATTTTAATCACCTAAATGATGAATAATAAGACTCATTTAACAACTTGCTTTGATAAACCATTAAAGTATGATTATTTATCCTTATGATTCTTTTCTTTAGTCTTTCCTTTAATATGATATCCTTACATAACTAACCATATATATATATATATATATATATATATATATATATATATATATATATATATATATATATATATATATGTTCAGGTTCATTTGAGACCATTCTAATTTTGTGAGATCGTGAGACCAAATCTAAAAATAATTTTAAAATGCAAAATAAATTGAAAAATCCAAAAAAAAAAAATTAATATTATTTTCGAAACTTGAATTAACTAAAAAAAATTAAAAAAAAATCCGTTTTTTTTTAAAATACGTGAAATATTCTAATAGAATATTACACTGACATATTCAAAAAAATAATTTTAAAATGCAAAATAAATGGAAAAATCCAAAAATTCTTCTTTTAAATATTATTTTTGGAACTTGAATTAACTAAAAAAATAAAAAATAAATAAAAAATAAAAAAATACGTCTCACGGTCTCACAAAATTAGGTCGTCTCACATGAACCTAACCCTATATATATATATATATATATATATATATATATATATATATATATAATAACAATAATAATAATAATAATAATAACAACAACAAAAACAAAAACAACAACAAAAACAACAACAACAACAACAATAATAATAATAATAATAATAATAATAATAATAATAATAATAATAATAATCTTTGTATTGATATGCGTTGATAGGATATTAATACATAGTGCAATTAAGTACATTGCTTATCCTTAAGTTTTCCTTTAATACACTTTTCTTATATAATTATTCTGATACATACATATATATATATATATATATATATATATATATATATATATATATATATATATATATATATATATATATATATATATATATGTATGTATGTATATAGAAACACACACACTCTTCTTATCCTTACATTTAGCCAGCATAATGATTAGGTAGTAGGATATCCTAGGTAATTGGCCAACATAACAAGGTAAAATCCCCCATTGTAATTTTAGGCATTTATAACGACTTGACATAATATCATTCTTAATTTTTAGGCAGGGTAATTACCGGGCACAGTATTATCCTAATGTTTCATGTACAAACTACTGATATATTACAAATAAATATATTTTTGTAAAATTATTTGATATAATTTGATAACATGTATCCCCCTCCCCATCAAACATTGGAAAAAAGTAAAAGTCATGTTGTTAGCTCACCTTAGTAACATGAGCAAAGGGACTTTGACTATCGCATTGGTAGTTTCAAGCCATCGGGAGGAGGAAACAGGACTTCAGATTGGTTCAGAGAGAAGAGATGGTGTTTAAGGTGTGGAGATTAGAGAAGTAAAATACTCTATTGATATGTTTTATTTTAGTGTATGCGTGGTGCAAATCTCTATGCGCGTCATTCACGAAGCACGTGGCTCCATCCAAAACTGGTCATGTGTCACTTTCCCCGTGGTCCACGTCTCTTGGATCTTGAAAAATCTGTTTGTCAGAGGTGCCCGTCGTGTGTGGCGTGTATGACGCATGCACAAATAATATTTTCTAAAAATTAATACCACTCTTATATGAATCTTGTTTCTGACATTCCTTATATATTTATGTAGCTATTGATAAATACTACAACTTTCCTTTAGGTAGTTTTGGCTAATTCCTACTTTTGTTTTTATCTTGTATTTTATGTTTTTTTTTTCAAAAAAAAAATTGTATCTTCTTCATATGTACTCCGTTTTTTGGCCTTCTTTGCCTCAAAGTTCCCATGTTATGGAGTACTAGACTATCCTTTTAATGACCTTAGCCAAAACTCAACCAGTCACTAAGTATTATTTTGACGTTGTGAAATTCATTGAAGAAGTTGATTTTATCATTTTACAACAATCATAACTCTTCTAATCGAAGTTTGAATTTTATGAAGTTTATATCCTTGAGACCGTGTCGCAGAGTACTTTCCTAATATGTTATTGGTTAATGCATGTTTTTGTGCACTTGTGCGATTTACGTTAGTTTGGACTACTTTTTCTCCTATATTAGGGTTATGATCCTTGCGTTTAGATAATTATTATATTCTCTGTCTTTTACAATTGGTGACTAATGACACTTTTTGTAATTGTCATATTCACATCTACGTATTTATCTACATCATTTAAATACCTGTTCACAATTACGTTATTATTTATGGTTATTTACGTTCCCGTTTATGTTACATTTATATTTACATTCATTTACATTATTTTTTAATATTTAGGATCACTTTACATTCATTATTAACGATTATACATTTAATTAAGTCATACATATTGTTTATATATATATATATATATATATATATATATATATATGTTTGGTCAAATGTTGAATTTTAAGATGTATAAATCTCTACGGCAATATGTACAAACCTATTATGCACTGAAATCTTATTTGGTCAAATGAATATAAATGTAACTAATTCTATAGAAAAATGCTAGAAATAACCATTCAAATCAGAAAGACTCATTCAAATATGGAAGAAACTATAAATATGGATAAATGATAGGATTTGTTACTCCACGCTTAGATAAAACTCTCTCCAAATTCATCCCGACTTAAAAACACTATCGCTTAATAGGTTCAGCTGTCACCATCTCCAATTCTCCATTCATCAGAGAACACAAGTCAGTGCTCCCCACCTCCACACCACTAACAATGCCACTTCTCTTCTTCAACCTGAGTGCTCCCCACCTCCACACCACTAACAATGCCACTTCTCTTCTTCAACCTGAATTCCCCAACACGAACCTGCTCCTCCATTCTTTTCAATCCTATCTCCTTTGTCCTTTCTCTCTCACGAAGAACTAGGTTGCCGCACCATTACCTTTTAATTAATGAGCACCTGGTTCTTCTCCCCCTACACACTCTCTCGGATACTGGGTCAGCCACCACTAACATCACCACCATCAAGAAACACCGACGTCACCACTTTCTACCGTGGAAACACCACTACCACTACCAAACACGGATATTGTCAGATATGTGTGTTGTTTAAGTTTTGTTGCTTGTATTTATATATTTCTATGGGTATGTAAGTGTTTATAAACATGTTTAGGCTAGGAAGAGTGGCAACACTCCTAGCACCTTGCCGCATCATTTTTCTGAATGTGACATCCTTTTTCTCTCTTAGCACCTAATTCTTAGCATTTGGAAAGGAGTGGTAACACTCCTAACACTCTATTTTTTTATTATCCATTTTTTTATTATCCAAACTAGTAAAAAGATTATCCATCGTTAAAAATAAAAAAATACCAGGGGGTTCCTTTAATTCTATAACCAAAGAGTCTAACTAAAATTTTATGGTGAACATGAGAGCCATTAACAAGATGAGCACAATATTACACATCTCCATACCAAACTTAACCAATGACATTATCTTTTAAAAACCGATATTTTGCAACCTCTAAATCCCTCAAAGTAAACCAGTGACCCCAACCAAGGTGAGAAAACTCAGGTAGATAAAGGAGAAGAGCCACTGATGGGATTTGAAAAAGATATTTCTTTTTCCCCTGAATCAAGACCCATTTCTTCTTTATCTAAATGATTAAAAGATCTTGATTGATTTCTGATTTTTTGTCTTTGTCACTGAAGTTAAAGTTGGGATTTCTTTTGTCCAAGAACAAGAAACTCAATGAAATCAAATCTATAATCAGAGCAAAAACATAGGAACATGTTATAACAAGAAAAATCGACAATCGGCCTCAATTTCATATAATTAAGTTATTCTTTCATGTTGCATATAAATTTAGAAAATGACAAATATGTTTGTGTAATTAATGAACCTTGATGTGATCTTACTTGAACAAAAATAGAATTCCCCTTGCACATACTCGGGCGATCCACATAACTCTACATCTCCATCTTGGCATTAGATTCTACTTATCTTTCCAACCTTGTAAAGCACATTTAGTCGCAATATACTCGATTATTATACATAATCCAATTAACACAAGTCGAACCAAAGTTATAGGCACACAAATCAACCTCTTGACCCATTGGTAAACCCCTTCAATCTTTGTCATTTGGTTTGGCCCAATAATGGAAAGAAATAAAGAATCAGAGCAAGTTAAAGTAAATCGAAATTGGAACCCTAGAATCAAGAAAACAGTGAGACCTTTGAGGTGTTTTGGAGAAGGAGACTTTCTTGAGATGGAGACGCCATGGATGGGAGAAAGGAGGGTTCTAGAGAGCGATTATAGAGGGAGATTACCGCATCCACAGACCAACAACCACGAAATCTATTTCTCTCTCTTCTCGCATTGTTGTTGGCAAGCCATTGCTGGCAACCCCCTTGGTGCAAGCCAGGGGTGGTGTATAGCGCCCTTGATGACCGATGGAGACCTCCGTAGCGAGGCCCTCTCCCTAAAGCCTTATGGAAAACTCTTTTCCAATACCCTAACACCAGGTTATCAGAAGCATATGCATTGTTGTATATAACAAATACATGATGTTTATAATATTATGAAAATAATTTTATATTTAAAATACAAACCTGCAATAAGGAAACATATATATAGTTATAATTTTCAATTACCATGGTAGGTTAGTAACCATCTTAAATTGAAAGCTTGCCATGTGGGAGGGTAGATGATGGAAGTGTTTTGACGGATAGCAACATAAGAACAAAATCTTGGGTACGATTAATTTAGTTTGACCTATTGAAATTTTGACCATAGAATCTAATGGGGAAAATGTTTAAATTTTACGTGTAAGGTAAAGAAAGGCATTACTTTTATAGCTGAATTGTATTTAGTTTAAGCACATTTAAATAATCATGACTATCATTTATAATCTTATTTTTGGAACACTATATGATTATATTTTGATTATAATGGACTCATACATATACATGGAATTAGTCTTTTTCTCAACCTCTGGATGAAAGAATCTTTTGTTGATGTTTTATGGACAAACCTAGAAGATTTGGGTTTTCGACATTACAGAGATTGTGTACTGAAAGTTAATAGCAGTAGTGATAGATCATCCTTAATAGTTGCAATCAAACTTATTGATGTGGTTCAGATGATTGCTATCATTGTCGATTCAATTCAATGATGATTGGTAACTGGTAAGTTACATTTATATGAACAAAACTATTTTGATTTTCTATATCGTACAATTTGTTGGAATAATTTTTATGTTCGTAAATTGAAACATCCCAAAGATACGGTCCAAAAATTTCATTTTTAATTATTTAATAAACCATAGTTATCCAAATCATTTCAACCAAAAACATAAGTCATCATATCAAATCAGAGTATCATATCCAAACACATGACAATATATAAGAATAAAGAATCCCAGGCTAAAACAAATGGTGTGTGCACTGCAGTCATCCCGAGCTCTTCCTCTTGCTACCGGAAGTACCCGAAACCAAAACTGAAAACAGTGAGCATGAAGCTTAGTGAGTCTCCCCAAACTACCATATACCATACACATATTCACATAGTCACATAATAACATAACATTAGGCCTTACCCACTACATCGGGCCCTGCCCAGTATCGGACAAGTCCGACACCAAGCCTCGCCCGGAATCGGGCCGAAATCTGGCATACATATAAACATATCAGCAAATACATATAAACATAATCACATAACATGAACATATCAACATTCCACGGGCCCCACCCGACATCAGAGCGAAATCCGGAAACATATAAGCATTCCTCGGGTTTATCCCGACATTGGACCGAAGTCCGGAACATATAAAACAAGTACATGCAAGATTCACGAAGACATCAAGCATACAATGATTCCTCGGGCTTTCCCCAACATTGGACCGAAGTCCGGAAACATATAAACCTACATCGGGGCATGCCGGCATCGGACCTTAGTCCGGCATATACTAACATACATAAACGGGCCGACATTGGTGCCTTCGAGCCGTTCCTACAGGAGGAAACTCACCTTGCAAAGCTGACTGCGGAATCTTGTGGTAAGAAATCTCTAACGGCTGCTCCAATGACTTCCTGAATATCATTATCACAATAACACTTAGTCAAAATCCAAAAATCCTTCTTAGGGTACAATGACCATTTTACCCCCGGTCAAAGTCAACATTCTAGGTTGACTCAACTCGCCGAGTTCCATAAATCATAAAACCTTGAACTCGCGATCCAACTTGTTGAGTTCTTCACGAACTCGTCGAGTTTCTCCTATCAACAGAATCGAGACTTTCCAACTTCACTCGTCGAGTCCGCCTTGGAACTCGTCTAGTCTTACCTTCTATAGGGTCGAGGCATTTCGACCAAACTCGTTGAGTTCTCTAGTATGTTAAGCTTTCTTAATAAATTACGCCCATATCTTTCAGATCATATCTCCATACTTCATATACACACTAGAAATGTCCTTTTAAGGGTAAAGTTTCCAACTTTACTCGTTAATACCCTTCCTTAATGGGTATAGCTTAAACCCTAACTCTTTAAGACCTTGCTCTTGACCCAAAAGCTATTAATACTTCAAGTTAAGGCATACAAACTGAGATCTAGACCCTAGACACTACATGAACACGTAAAGTCTCTGACTTTCTCCTCATGCATGCCCTTTTGGAGCTTAAAAGGCCAAAGTGACACCCTAAAGCTTGCATGGGGCTCCAATGGCCATAAATTTTGCACCTTTATGCAATAAAAGCCCTTCAAGGCCCTAGATCTGGAAGTATACTCACTTGGGACATCCATTTCCCAAGGATCAACATAATTGGACCAAAAAATCAGTAAAAGTGAAGATGAAGAGATCTAGCTAATCATTGAGCAAGTTTAAGACTTGCTTAGAAGAAAATGTTGCAAATAGAGTGAACTTTTTGGATCTAATCACTTCCTCTTGGGTCCTTAAGCTTCTTCTTCTTCCATAAGCTTCAAATACACAAAGTTTCTCTCACAGCTGGGAGACATTGAAAGTGTTGTGGATCTGGCTGAGCTCCCTAAAATACCTGAAACATAAACAAAAAACCTTAAGCATGAAGCTTTGTGAGTTCCCTAAAATACCACATACCAAACATATTTGCCAGCTCAACGTTGTGTCGGGTCTATTTCACCCCCAGGTCTATTTCATCACCCATGTCTATTTCATCCCCCAGTCTATTTCAACTCATGTGTCGGCCCAAGGCTGTATCAGGTCTATTTCACCCGTGAGTATATTTCAACTCATATGTCAACACAAGGCTATACCGGGTCTATTTCACCCCCGGGTCTATTTCATCCCACATACATATAGCAAACAAGCACACAAGCATATAACACATACAACAGGAGTCACAAAGACTACAAGCACATAACATATCCTAGTGTCCTATAGTATAGTGAGCAAACTCACCTCAGTCTGTTGCCAGTCAAACAAATGATCGGGTTGCTGAACCGGAAAATCCCCGCGCTAATCAATCAACTAAAACCTCAATTAATAATTGGTCTATAAACCATAACTAGGAATCTAGTTCATTTATCCAACACTTAGGGTAAAAGACCATTTTACCCTTTACTTACTTGGCCCAAACTAATGGCACCAAAAGCCTAATATGGCCCAAATTCCTAAAAGTTACCCAAATTACTTTATGGGCCCAAATCCAAATAGGCCCAAAGCCTATCAATGACCGAAAGTCAGAAAGAACAGTGGCCCAACAAGGCCCAAAACCATAATAGTCCAACCATGGCCCAAATCACAAAGTAAACAATTGCTGAATACGCCCAACATACTTAGACTTACGCCCTGTGTACACCATCTTTGCCCAGTACACGCTGCGTACGAGCTAGGTACACTTAGCGTACTCAATAGCAGGCTTAACTTGCCATTAAGTGCTTAATTGGTTAAGCTACAAAGTCCACTTCTCAAATCCAATCGTAAATTAACTCTTAACACGTAAAGTTGGAAACTTTACTCCTTACATGTCTTGATGGGACCAAATACTTTATTTTGACCAATTAAACCCATAATTAGAACTCTAACTCATGCATGGTCCAAAATAACACATCAGATTGCATTTTTATGCATAAAGAACCCCAAAAATGATAAGATCTACCATCCATACCTTCTACAGTAGCTCATACTCTCAAGCATGACTTATGGGGATATAAAATTCACAAGAACAATCCCTAACTAGATCTAACATAAGGAACCATCGATTTCAAAGCTTTATACATGTAAAACCTTTCTAAGTTGGTGATGATTATGGATCTACAAGTTCTAACCACACCAATGAAGCTTCTAAGAGCTCGTCTTCCTTCAAGATCACCAAAAACACTCTCAAATATCACTTCCAAGCTCAAAATACTCAAATGAAAATTAGGGTTTATCTCTTATGGTCGTATGCCCTACGTACTCCACGTACGCTGTAATTTAAAAAAACATTGAAAATTTCTATAATTATTATTAAAACGGACCATTTATGTAAAATTTATAATATATATGGGACCATTTCTGTAAATTTGTTATAAAAAATGGACAATTTATTTTGAAAGATAATTATTCACGTAGACCATTGTATAAAAAGTTATAGAATAACATTATTTTTGTTGCATAAAATTGTTAAAAATCAATATATAAGTACAATGCTATAAACATAAAAGTACAATGTTATTTAAAGTTACTTTTCAGTATTATTTTTTATAATTTGGCATATATGTTTAATCTTTTGCAGCATAGTTTGCGTGGATGGGCTGCATAATGTACTTTTAAAGGGGCGTTGGGGACTGTGTTGAAAAAGTACATTAAAAAACTAAAGAGTATGCGAGTTGAATTATTTCGAGAGGTAGCTTTTGGGATCTTCATTGGTATGGCCACCCCAAATGGTGACCCGAGGCTCTGTTATTTGATGATGTTGCATGAGGTTCGTGATGTAGAGGTAGCCAGGGCTGGGAAGTTTCGGTTCGAGTTACATGGCATGCTGGTTGAATATGGCGAAACGAAATTTTTTTTATTAGTGGTTTGATATTTGGACCGTATGTTGATATAATAAATACAAAATTCAGCACAAGTTCAACATTAAGGAATCAGTTGTTCCCTAATGTGGGAGATGATGATGTACGGCTGAAAGATTTTGAAGACTACATAAAAGGGTCAGCATTCTCAACGTGTAGCGATGAGGATGCGGTAATGGTTATGCAAATGATGTTTTTGTTGAGGGGTCTCATAGGATGAGACGACAATACGTGCATTCTGTCGGCAGTGATGAGCTAGCCGACAATCAATATAATTAGAACACGTATTAATTTTATTATTTATTAGTTATATATATATATATATATATATATATATATATATATATATATATATATATATATATATATATATACTTGATGATTTATATTAATTATAATGAGTACAACATGTTTGCGTGGGGTATGTATTTGTGGAGGTATAGTGAAACATAATTACGATTATGGTTTGGTAAAATCTATAGATATTTACGAGATAATGAGAGTGTTGGTTACACGAAGATGATGAAGTCTACGGTGACCGGTTTTCAGCTTCCGTTTAAGGTTAGTTTTAGGTGCAATTACTTATATTTTTTAAGTGCTTATAAGTTTGGACAAAACATAATTTTTTCTCGTAATACTAGATATAGATTTTGGAGACATTTCCAAAAGCTTTGAGGTTTGTGCATCACATAGAAAATGAAATTCCAAGAATGAGGGCATGGAGAATAAAAACACAATTATCTCTCGAGCAATGTTTACGTATATTAGACATTTTAGTCGTATAGCTATACATTCCTTATATTAATTATATATAGTTAAAAATTACAACAATTTTAACATCCCACGTGTTTTTGAACCAACGCTTGTTGAGATCCATTTTCCATTTTTTGTACGTTATATAAATTGGACTCTAGACAAAGTGCAGTCGTCACGCAACAACAGAGTCCTCTTAAGGGGCGGTCTCCATCACCGCAACAACAGAGTCCTCCTAAGCAGCGGTCTCTATCACCTCACCCGTCTCAGTTTCAGGGAGCAGACTACACCTCAGTCTCTCATTTTTGGGGAGCAGATTACACCTCAGCCTCTCATTTTCAGGAAACATACCACAAACCTCCAAAAGATAATAAAATAGACAAGCTATTTGGCGTTGTTACTCAACTGAAAACCACAATCAAGCACTTTGGGAAGAGAATGGATAAATGGGAAAAAGATAAAGAATTTGGTGTGAAAGATATGGAAAATGTCGATGCAGGAGAAGCATTTTTTCATGGTTTGGATCCCGATTCAGGCTATACGTATGTGCAGACGCCACCTCCTGTTGTTGAAGTTGAGGATAACACATTTAAACCGTTAAAAGGGCGGTTAAAAATGGAATCGAAAATTTGTAGGGAGCCTTACACACAGGTATAAAATTATGTAATTTCTATTTATATAGTATATAATCGTTCCAAATTAATTAACATATTGATTTTTTAGGTTCCGTCGACGGAACCATTGAAGAACAGAAAAGGGAAAAACCACAGAAGTCCAATAATGTAGAAAAAAGACCATTACTATTGGATGGTTATCTAGATAGTGATAATGAATTTTGGAAATTGTGGGGAAAGAACATGGGAGCGGTATTTTTGGAGCATAGACTTTTAAAAGGTATTGAGATGAATTGGGAGTTTTGGTTAAGTTTAGTTGGTATTGGCTCGAGATGGTTGCTCTCTGAGGTAACACACATCTCTTATTTTATATTACAAAAGGTGTTGGATAATTAATTGTACAAAATGATTTTTTCTCTAACACACATCATTTGGTTATCTGGACGTCCCTACTCAAGAAATAAAGTTGTCCGCTGGTAGGTGGACTTATTAATCCTAAAGGCACGACTTTGGAACATGGGAAACAACCTTATTTGAGGCATGTATAAGCCGGGATGGTTGATGGACCACATTGGAAGGATATTGATCGGGTTAGTACATTTATTTATATATATCATATAATATTAAATTTATATATATATATATATATATATATATATATATATATATACACACACACACACACATATATATATATATATATATATATATATATATATATAAATTAAAATATGTATATATCTAATAACTTATCATTTTTTGAAGGTCTTAATTGCCATCAACATACCGCACCTGCATTGGTATTTGGCTGATTTGGATCTCCTTACATGGAAAGTGAGCATATAAGATTCAGCCGAATGGCGTGGTTTCTTGAAAACATATGCGGGTGACGGCAATTTCAAATCGTTGGGAGATAGTGTATTAAGTGAACTAGACCACATATCATATTGGCCCTATTTTCCTAATAGATAGAAACCTACTAAGGAGCAATTTATTAAAGCTAAACATGTGCCGCAGCAGGAAAAAATAGAAGAAAGAGAAAGAGGAGATTGAGGAGTTCATGTGTGCATGTTCATGGAAATGCTTGCATTGGGTGTACCACTGGAGACACGTCGGTCATCTAGAGATACAAGACTTAGTTACTGTAATAGGATTGCAGAAATTATTTGGAATAGTAGACTTTGATTGTATTATGATTATTGTTTTAAGAATATTTTCTTATGTTTTGATTATGTTATTTGGAATTGTAGACTAGTATTGTAAAGTTTTGATTAAGTTAAAATACAAGATAGTACATATAACAAAACAAACGTACAACAACAGCTACATTAAGGGTAATTACCAATTGCCATTAGGATTTTACAAAAGATATAAAATGCATCACATTACCACATTGGGCTAACTTTAAAAAAAAAAAAAAAAACCTTCACATCCCAATTCATACACCTTACACTAACAACTACACCAGAAGCTTCACATCTAACACTAATTAGCTAACTTACAACAAAACAAACATACCCAACAACTACCAACAGCTTGTACATACGTATACTCTTCTTGGAATCACACATCCCCATCTCCATGCTTGCCACTAGACTCTTCTCCTTACTCAGGAGAAACTCGAACTCCACATTCTTAGTCCTCAAGTTTTTATGACACCAAGATCCTCTTTGGAATCTAACTGTTGCTCCATGGAATAGATGAGGTTTTTTGTAGTAACCATCTTCCAGTGCAACATCTTTCCATTCAAAGTAATCACATTTCCTCAGTCTTGTTTGTATGAAACCCACATGTATAAAACATCAAAACATAATGACTAATCACCAATGTGATGGAAACTGTTCAAGGGAAGAGGAAATGAAGTGCCAATGGGTTATGAAAATAAAGTTTCGGTTACTGATAATGATACTTTTGTATCAGATAATGATAAAGAAGCAAAAGTGGGCATGACTAAATTACAACATCAAAAAAATTTCGAGTTTAGAGAAGTTCCTGAAATTGATGATCGAAGATGTGAGGAAAAATCAAATGAAGGGTGGTCGGATGATGAGTATACGGATAAATTTGTATCTGATAATGGTACTTTTGTATCAGATAATGATAAAGAAGCAAAAGTGGGCATGGCTGAATTACAACATCAAAAAATTTTCGAGTTTGGAGACGTTCCTGAAATTGATGATCGAAGATGTGAGGAAAAATCAAATGAAGGGTGGTCGGATGATGAGTACACGCAACAAAAAACTGCTTTTAATCTATGGTATTGTATTCCTTTTATTCCTGATTGTCTAGAACCTATTCTTGAACCTGGACCATTTCACAGTTTAGGTCCGAATGATAAATTAATTGTCAATCAAACCTATAACACCAAAAAAGACCTAGCATTTGCTGTTAAATTCTAAGCCATTAGAGAAAAGTTTCAGATAAAGGTTGAAAAATCTTCAAAATCTCGGTACCAAATTGTTTGTATGCAAGAAAAATGTCATTGGCGTTTATACGCATCCCTCATTAAAGGAACATAAATGTTTGAAATTAAGACGTTTAATGAAAAGCATACATGTTCTTCATTGCTTATACACCCAAATCATAAGCAAGCAAATAGAAAAGTTGTGGGAACCATAATACATGACATTATGGGTCAAGGAAGTTGGAGTGTTTGGAAGCCTAATGATATAATTAGAGATATGAATGCTTTGCTACAAATAAATATGAGTTATTCATAAGCGTGACATGCTAGAGAATTTGCATTGGGATTGATGATGGGGACCCCCGAAGAAAGTTTCTCCAAACTTCTAGTTTATTTTCACAATCTGAAGAAACATAATCCTGGTACTGTGGCATACATAAAAACTGATTCGGAGGATCATTTTGAGTATTGCTTTTTCACTATTGGATGCGCGCTAATATATTTTTGAATATATTTGTTATTTTCTTTAATGTTTATAAACAAATTATATTGTTGGTATATTTGGTTTTTATATTGTTGTTGCAGATACGTGCTTTTAGAGAGTGTTGTAGAAAATTTATTATTATGGATGGTGCTCATTTGAAGGCAAAGTATAGAGGAACCATCTTGCATGCAATAGCCATGGATGTCAACAATCAGATCTTGCCTATTGCATATGGAATTTTCCCAAAAGAGACTACAAATTCTTGGACATGGTTTCTTGAAAAACTACATCAATGCACTGGTGATGTGGAACGTCTGACAATGGTCATAGATAGGGCACCCGCAATTGCTATAAGTATTCAAAATGTTTTTCCAAATGCTCGACATGGATTGTGTGGTTTTCATCTAATAGGAAACATAGTCCACACCTTTGGAAAAAACAAAAAAACAATAATTTTGTTTTGGAAGCTGGTAAGAGCTTACAAAACCATTGAGTTTGAATTCTATTGGGGAGACTTCGTAATATAAGAGATGATGTAGTGACATATCTCAGTCAAATTCCATGTGAGAAATAGACCATAATGTATTGCCCTACCACAAGGTATGATTATATGACCTCAAATAGTGTGGAGTCCATGAATGATATATTAAATAAATCAATGAAGTTGCCTATATCACCACTTCTTGAGTTCTTTCGTGCACTTATGCAGAAATGGTTTTACAAACGGCGGATGGATACATGTATTATTATGTTTAATTTTAAATTATATTATAAATGTCATATATAATAATATATGTTTGTTTTAACAGAAAAAGTACAACAATACTTACAAAGTGGGCTGAAGATATGGTTAAAAAATAAAGAGGGATTCAAGGATGGTCGATATCTAGTGTTGACAATACAACATATCAAGTGAATGACTTCAAAAGTGGCGGCATACTGAATTTGAGGGAAAAGACTTGTTCTTGCAAATATTGGCAACTAACTAGTTTGCCATCTGGTCATCTGATAATGGTTTTAACGCACTTGAAAAATGATCATTGTGGGCATATGGCAATAGATGCTTAAAAAATTGAAACATATCGAAGAAAGTACGAGCATGTCTTATACCCTCTTTTAGAACTTAATGATTGGGAGGTTCCGGATGACCTTATGGTTGTTAACCCTCCTGTGATGGAAATACGTCAAGCCGGTAGACCAAAAAACACCAATCGTATTCCATCTCAAGGTGAGGAACCAAAAATAAGAAGGTGTAGTAGATGTCATAACACAACTCATAATGCAATGACGTGTAAGGAAATCTTTCCAAAGAACCAAAGTAACACTAAAAAACTTTTTGGGCGTCAGGAAGTGGAACAAAAGTGACAGTAGAGGAACCGATACAAACAACCGAAAACCAATGGCAGTATGAGCTAAAGAACTAATGCACACAACATATCGAACATCAATGCCATCAACAGCCAGAAAACCAATGGGCACAACAGACCGAGCATCAATGCCAGCAGCAGTCAAACAACCAATGGACACAACAGACCGAACATCAATGGCAGCAGTAACTAGACAACCAATGCACACAACAGACCGAACATCAATGGCAACAGGAGCCATAGAACCAATGGACGCAAGGGACTGAATACCAACTGCAAGAAGATCCACATAACCAATGGCAGGGTTGCACCGAGTACCAATGGCAGCAAGAGCTAGATAACCAATGGACGCAAGCGACAATAAACCTAGGGACACAAGCAACAGAAAACCCATGGTCGGAATACGAAAACAGATCAAAGTTTTCGTGGTTAATTTGAATGAATGAAGTTTATTTCAAAGTATGTTTATTATGAAGTTTGTATGTTTATGTCTTCTAAAGTGTGTTTTGTAACCTGCTTAAAGTATGTTTTGTAACAACTATGCGAAATAAGTAATATAAAATCATTGGACTCGTTTAACTTACGCCTTCCATGCTGACCCTCAAACTGCCCCAGAAAACTACGACAACACCATTGACATCACAACAAAATGGTATGAATTAAAAACAAAAGTCTTGGTGTACACTGATCCACAGAAGTGTATAGTGATCCACTTATAACAGTTTCGTTTATTCCTAAACAGTTTTGTGGACTGATATTAAACATAAGTTCATTATTTTTAACATTTTTTGTTATTTTTTTTACATAATAATAGACCTGGCAAACGTGTCGTGTCGTTTCAGGTTCATGCCGTGTCAAGACATTAAACGGGTTGAGAGTGCTTGACCCTAACCCGACCCGTTTAATTATCGTGTCGTGTCATGTCAACCCGTTTATTTTCGTTTCGATTTCGTGTCGTGTTTCAGGTTAAGGTTTAAACCTTATAAATATGTTGTGTCGTGTCTGGTTGAAACATTCTAAATGTTGAAAAGTAAGAGACATGGAGGGGAAAAATGAAAAAGTGAAATGCTGGAGTTGGGAGGTGAAACGGAAAAAAAAAAATTATACTCCCTCTATCCCATATTTATTGTCCATTTTTTACTTTTCAAGTTTTTATTTTACTACTTTGACCTTAAATTGTTTTATTTGTGTTGTAAATTACTTGATAAAACTTATAACAATGAAAAGACATTTAAAACACAATCCATTCATATATTTTACATTAAGTGTTATATATCAAAAACAAAAATATTTAATGTCAAATTTAAAGAATAAAGACTTCAACAGTCAAAATTATACAATAAATATGGAACGGAGATAGTGGTAAGTTTCGAAAACAAATTGGAAAGAGTTGAGAGTTAGGAAGCAAATGAGATAAGTAGTGAGAATGAGTAAAATTAAGTCATTTTGAAAGTTTGAATTTTACTTTTAATTCTTGAATTTGGGCCACTAAAAATGTATAATAATGAAACTATTTATAAATATATATATATATATATATATATATATATATATATATATATATATATATATATATATATATATATATATATAAACGGGTCATCTTCGAGTTGAAGTCTTGACCCTTACCCTACCCGCTTAATTATCGTGTCGTGTCGTGTCAACCCGTGTACATAAACGGGTCGAAATAACTGACCCTAACCGGCTAACTTCGTGTCGGGTTGTCGTGTCGTGCAAGATTTTGACAGGTCTACATAATAATAACTTAAGGTGTTAGTGTATTAAAAGAATTAATAATAATAACCGAAAACAAAAATAAAAAAAAAACGAAAAAAAAATTAAAAAACTAAAGATCCACAGAGTTGTTCCTGTTCCTCAGAGGGTTTAATGGATCCGCAGAGCACTCTCACGGATCTTGTGGTTATTTTACAACTAGGTGTAAAACTCATGTATTACATGGATTCATTTTATAGAAAAAATATAAAATCCAAACATTTGAAAAGTTTAAATTTATAAGAAAAAAATAGAAAAATATTGAATTATTAAAATTAAATTGATTGTTTTTCTTTTAAATTAAACTAATAATATAGATAAATAAACAAAGAAAACTAATAAAAACTTTAATTTTGAATATTTTAAATTAAAAGGAAGTCAATTAATGAAAATGATATGCATTTATTATTATTATATTTATTGCAATTATTATATTTGAATATTATGTGGAAATTAATAAAATAAAGAAACCACAAAATGTCATGTGAAAAAAACTTAATTGAAAATAACAATAAAATAACATGTTGCCAAATCAACCAGAATGTAACATGTATCAAAAAGTTTTTTATTTATTACAAGGAAACTTTATTTTCATTTTTGGTTATATACCGAAAATTCTATTTGAAAAATTGTGCAGAATCATAAGGAAAGTAAAGAGCCATTAAAGTCTTTTGTATATTGTAAAATTACGAGGTGCTATCAAAAGAAAATTGTGAATGTTGTGCATCACAAATCAAGCTGACGGGCATTTTGGTTGAAGTTGATGAGACTTTCACGCTGAGGTGCTTTCTATTTGGATTCAGCTGATTTTCTCAACTAAAGTACACGCTGGCTTCAAGTTCTTGTTGTCCCACACTGATGTACGTACTCACTGATAAGATTCACGCTGGCCGTTATCCTCAGCCCTAACACTCAGTGTCTCCTTCCAACATCCTTAAGAATATCTTAATTTAGTTTTTTGTCATCTGTTTGTCTCAAATACTCAGCTTCTTTATTTTCATCCATTAGTCTTTCACACTGCAATTCAAGCTGATCAAAAGTTCACACTGATGATCGCTAATCATTCACGTTGATTGGTTTTCGTTGAATCTCACCTGTCTCCCACAAAGTTCCATCTGGCTTCACAGAATTCCACTAGCTTCATCCTTATCCGCGTCTTTTCAGAAAAGCAAGAGTCTTTGTGTGTTCGACGCCAAGGGGCAGTTTGGTCATTATACTACAGGTATTGATGAATATGTTCAGGGGCAATTTCGTAACTTCACTACAAGTCTGAGAGTCAACAACCTGTTCTGCAAAAGTCATGTGATTGTTACCACCAATGTTCAACAACCATAGCTTCAGTGTCATCTTCAGAGTATGATCTCTAATAATTCACGCTGAGCCCTTTGTTTTCTTAAGAACCTTATTCTTATTTTTCATTATGAGCTGCTTAGTATGGATGAAATTTTTTTATCTCATAGAGTCATATGTCGTATCTTTTGAGAATTCAAAATAAAGAGATGCTTCCATAAGGGTATTTTGTCCGGCCAACATAAGAAAAATAAACGAAGTGAGAAGGACGCAATGGCATGAACGTTATTTTAAAGGGATGGCTAAATATTTTCGGTTCATGATTTGATTTTGTTGAGAAAATTTCACAATGTTTGTCGCTGATTGAGATCCTCCCTCCTCTATTTCCTACCATAGATTTTGTTCAACAAAAGAAGGAAAAATGGACTGATGGTTCCTCATGATCAAGAAAAGTTCTTGTTTTCCATTACTTTACTGTTCTCAATTTTGTAAAACTATGAAATCTAAAAGTATACTTAGATGATTCATCTTCTTCTATCTTTATTGTCGAGAAGGATGTAGGGAACGAAGATATTCATCAAACAGAAATTGATGAGCGAAGTCTCTGGTATGGAGTCAATCTCGTTGAGCTGAACAACTTTGAAGAGCCAATTCTCTTGGGAGAGAAAAGCTATGGGACCCACACCAGTGAACAATTATGAAAAAAGGACAAAAAAAAAAGCAAGGGTATTTTTGGTCCATGTTATCACAAAGGTTTGAAGACTGTGATTCTTGCTTGGACCGATGGATAAATAGTCTATTCTTTGTCATGACACAACTAAAGGTGGGTGCAGTAATAGTTGAAGAAAGTCATGTTGGTTATGATAAAGTTGTCACAAAACGAACGAAAGGGAAGGTCAAAGCCTATGGTTTGCTGGTCTAACTCCTATTAAAGCTGCAATAGAGGTACAAACTCTCGTCAAGACTCATTCCAGCGTGATCTGACCTCAGAATGGTTTATTTTAGTCTTTTTGCATTCATGATTCATTAAGGGGTGTTAAGGGACTGTACGGTCTTTTATGATGTTTTTACATTTCAAACTCAAAAGAAATCAAAAGCATAGGATATGAAATGAAAAGAACAAAAAAAAAAAGTTGGCATGGGTCTAACAAGGGCATTATCGGTATTTCTGGATTCTGCTCTAATTCTTAGGTGGGCTGTTTGAATAAATTCTTTTAAGCAAACTGAAGCAGATCAAGTGGGCTAGACTATATGTGATAGTCAATGGTATTATTCTCCTTCGTTGCTATCCATCAAGAAACAGGAAGTCTCGTGAGTCCATTGAGAACCGAAGCAAAGTAGCTATATGTGATAGTCAATGGTATTATTGTCCAGTTTGTGTCAAACAATAACAAGATTATAGAAGGCTGTTATGCATTCACTCACGTACAACATTATAGAAAGGGGTAAGATGGGAAATCAACGTACTAAAGATAATTTTATTAGTTCAAGGCTTTAGGGGCATTTTAGGCATTTTATAGTAATTAGCTATTATGGCAGATACTATAAGAAGGGGGTAGTGGGCAGGGAGTGAGGTTTCTATCTTTTGTGTGAAAATTGGAATTCATTCCTATTAGGAGATTAGCTATCTCGAATCAGCTAAACTATCTTCATTCTTGTAATCATTTGGTATTATCGAGTGTTTTCAATCAATATTAGAGTCTTTGACTGTTTATGTGTTATTGAATCAGTTCTTAGAATCCAGTTCATAAAAAATGGTATCAGAGCATTCATTAGGTATTAGGGCTGGAGATAAAGGAGGGAAGGAGGCTGGAGAAGCTCAACTCAAGAGGATTGAGTTGCTAGAGATAGAATTAGGGAATTTGTACGATCCAATGGAGAATCAAGGGCATCTGATCCAACATAACACTTACACCATAGCCTCTCTCCAGCTGAAGATGGACCAGAAGTTCGAAGAGGTTTTGATGGAAATAGAAAAGAGCTGCCCAGAAGAACCAAATGGAAAGAAATCAGTGTGAGAAGAGCACAACAGCGACCCTGATTTTTCGCTGGTGGAGACGACGAAATGGACAAACCCTCTCGGTAAGGGATCTAGTAAAGGTTCAAGAAATGGAACCGGAGGTGGTTCCGGCGGCAGAGGCGGCGACCATACTACCGGAGGTGAATGCAGAGGAGGGATCAACTGGAGATTTCACAAATGTGAGATGCTCTTGTTTGATGGAACTAACACAGAGGAGTGGATTTTTAACATGGAAAGGTCATTCTATTCATATGAAGATGAAGAAATGATGGAAGTTGCTATGAGGTCTCTAGAGGGCAACACCTTAGTTTTCTATGAATGGGAGCATCGGGGCGACCCATAAAAGATTGGGAGGAGTTGAAGGGCCTTATTCGTCGTCGATTTCGCTCTTTAAGGGTTACAGCAGAATGGCAGTTTAGTGCAGTTTCCCAGGTGAAGACACCATCGAAGTATCGGAGTAGCGTGCGTCCGGAGGTAACGAATCCGTTAGATGATGGACGAGAAGAAGTGCTTTTAGGTTTTCGCAAAAATGGAATCGGAACGAACAATTGGGCCAAAATCACAACCTTAGACTCACATAAACCAGATCAGAAAATGGATCGGAAAAAGGTAACAATTGCAACCCAAGCCTTGTCATTACTAAATCAGTTAAGGGTGTAGAAAACTCAAGTCTACTGAAGATTAAAGCAACGATACCCAAATTAATCAGAATCGACAATTGCTTCACCATCACTCATGCAAGCACCACCTTCTTCGATCCTCAATTCAAACTCAAACATGGAGTTCTCGCTCCAATCACACACAGATCGTCATCAACTCGACTAGTGTTCAATTTCACTGTTTCATCCAAGATAAATCATATGGCGATAGATATCGTACATGATGCTGAAATTCAACAAGAAGTGCGACATCATGAGATAAATGATCCTTCAGAAAATTCTAAAGACGAGAAATATCATGGGGCCAATGGCATATGGAGGGAGTTGTCTGAGATAAAGCTATCAACGCTTCTTTCTATTATTAAGGTTTTGGTTGACTGTAGTAGCGTTATTGATCAGTTATGTGTGACAAAGCTCATTCTACATGATCAACAATTTTTCCAGAAGCTGATGGATTTGTTTAGAGTGTGTGAAGATTTGAAGAACTATGAGGACCTTCACATAATATACAAAATTATCAAACGGATCATCCTCATTAGTCCACAAATCCTTGAGAAAATATTTTCTGATGAACTAATAGTGGACATTGTTGGATGTCTTGAATATGACCCTGATGTACCACACGTCTGCCATTGCAACTTACTTAAAACACATGTATTTAAGGAGCCAATACCAGTTAAGAATTCCCTAGCTTCATCAAAGATGCATCAAGCATACAAAGTCAGTTACCTCAAGGATGTTGTTTTACCTAGATTATTGGATGAGGTAACAATTGCAAGCTTGAATTCCATAATCCACTCAAACAATAGAATGGTTGTGACTATGTTGAAAGATGATACCAACTTTGTGAATGATTTGTTTACGAGGAATCTTGTATCTGAAGGCATATTTGAAGTGATTGGTGATGGGATTGTTCACCAGAAAGAATCTGATGTACATGAGCACTCACTGATGATTGATTCAATAATAGATGAAAATGTTGCTTTGATTATTGACCCTTTGGCTCCTTTAATGGAAGCGGTTAAGAATGAATTTATTGAGACCGAACTTGTTGATAATATGGAGTTGCCGCCAACTCTAATTGAGAAGATTAAAGAGGAGGTTAAACTAAAGACGATGAAAGTTCACGTGTATGAGAATGATTGCTTACAGGTGGGGGACCTAAAGTATGTAGGGAATCTGACCAAACAAAGTGTGATTGAAGTTGGAGAAGTGTTTGGACATGAACATATTTATGTTACCTTATGTAGTGTGGTTGATTTTCTTGACCAACATATCAAGAAGCATGACATCAAGAAGGGTAGAATGGGTGTTCGGGTTGTCGAGAATGATGTTTTGGAGTTTTAACATCTTGACATATTGGGGGTGTTGCATACTGAGGTGATGGAGGTGCTAGGGGTTGAGAGCAAATCATCCAAGCTTGGAAAATCCAAAGAGGCAGTAACCAAGGTTGTTGTACACGTTACTACTGAAGTTATTATGACTTCAACTGAAAGAAGACCACCAATCACCTGGACCATATGGGAGGATTTGGATATTGTACAAAAGACTTTCCCTTTATCCACCTTGAGGACAAGGTGTTTCTTTCTGGGTGGGATATTTTTATGCATTCACTCACGTACAACAATATAGAAAGCGGTAAGATGCGAAATCAACATACTAAAGAGAATTTTATTAGTTCAAGGGCTTTAGCGGCATTTTAGGCATTTTATAGTAATTAGCTATTATTTCAGATAATATAAGAAAAGGGTAGTGGGCAGGGAGTGAGGTATCTATCTTTTGTGTGAAAACTAGAATTTATTCCTATTAGGAGATTGGTTATCTCGAATTAGATAAACTATCTTCATTCTTGTAATCATTTGGTATTATTGAGTGTTTTTCAATCAGTATTAGAGTCTTTGATTGTTTATGTGTTATTAAATCGGTTCTTAGAATCCAGATCATAACAGAAGAATATTTTGGTCCCATTCCGTGTAACTTAGCTGTAATGTTCAGCTGGAAGTCAAGACAAGTACAATCACATTCAAATTGGTTTTAAGCTAAAATGAATGGTTGGAATTGCTTTCACTATACAACAACTACCAACAATCAAGTTTAGTGCATAACTTCTTGGTTACTATGTCGCTGCATATGGTAGTTTTTGTTCCTCAAAGAAAATGATCCCAAGGGCAATTTCATCAAAAAGATAATTCAAAAGAGACAAAATATAAATTGTCAACAACCAGAGGAATAGGATGGTCATGTGTTCTTTTTGGTATCTTCTCAATTAAAGTAAACTACCATTAAAAAAAAAACAAATTTGAACTTTAAATTATTTAAACTCTTTCTAAGTTGATTTTATTTTGTTTAGTTTATTTTTATCTTTTATATGTATTTTAACTTTGGTTTTCTTGTTATGGTTCAAAGATAAATAGTTAAATACAAATTGTTTTCAAAAGTTTTCTTATTAGTCAAATAAAGATAAATAGATAAATATTGTTTTATTATTAGTCAGGTTTTTGTTTAAATTAAAATGTTTCTAGTTGTTGAATTTGTTTTTTTGTCTTTTATATTTACTTTGTTTCTCTTTAAATCTAAAAAAAATTCAAAAACTAGGGTTGTGTAGGTCTTTTTAGCAAGGGGTTTCACATGTATATTTTCCATCAACTGGATAGAAATATAAGGGAGAGAATGCAACGAAGTGTCAAAATGGAGTTAAACCTTCTTCCGAGGGAGAAATTTAATGTGGTGTCTGGTGTTCAAATTATCTATGAACATTAGAACTTATTTACCCCCTTAAGCTCCTAACAATTATGCATTTATTGTGTGTTCAACATTCTTTGATTTTAGGCACTGATTGGAAGTTCAATGACAGATAACATGAATGTTTGATCATGTGATGTTTTGTAATATCATTTCACCATTTTAATGAAACTAATGAGAAATGTCATGATTTGTGATCATACACTATGCTTACAAAGTGTCTTAAATAATTGAATCACAAGCGTAGGGGGAGCAATCAAGTTTGACAAAGACAACCAAGTTGAACATTGACTAGCTGGTCATAAAGTTATATGGAGCTGGTTGATTTCTGGAGTTGTCTCTTACAAGCTTCATCTGGTATGGTCATTCTTCCAAAGATCAATGTACCTTTCATGATTTGACAGTGGCATTCCGTAAGCCATGTATGTAACTATTGACCATCCTTGTCCCTAGAAGCATGTTTTTGTATGTGCCTAAATCTCTTTAAGTATCTCACCAACGAGACCATCTATTGAGATGACATTCAATCATCCACTTACGCTGACTATCTAGCATCGTCTAAACTTTCAAAATGAGATTTCCTGGTCCAAATCATAAAATTATAGAAAGGCTTGGGTGTTTATATTTTTGGTTAATCGTCTCTTACCTGACTCTCGTCCTTGGAAGCATGCTTGTCGTATTTTGCTGAAACATCGAGCATAACCTAGTGGCTTGCCTTGATTGCATAGTCATCAACATAAGAGATAATTGTTTGGTCCTTAAATGACAAAGGGTTATTCATGTACTTGACCTCCTATACTGAGGTATGACATGGTACCATTAAATAAATTAATGGTGAATCTGTGATTCTACACTACAACTAACTCTATGATGCAAGGATTAAACCACTTCTTGCAGACAACCAACTTCTTTCCCACAAGTCTTATTTATAAGAACTTGATGATTCACTATGTAAAACCACACAGTGATAAAAGTTCAAAAGTTTGTACTGATGGTTAGACTATGTAGCTTTATCACACACACTAACCCATTCTTGCCCTATCATTCTTCTTAAAAGCTTTATGATTCAGTGTCAAATGTCACACTGATGAGATCCCGAAAAATCTATGAAGATGGGTACATTCCATAGCAGAATGTATTACACGCATCATTCCATTCTCGCCCTTTACTCTTCTAATAAAAGAAGTAAATGATTCAACGTATAAAACCATAAACTGATGAGACTTCACAATTATGTGTAAATGATCAACTATTGCAACAACACAATAGTGTGATACACCTATCCTATCGTTTAACTTTATCTGATATTTTCTTTTATTTCAGGTTACCTGTTGTCTTCTTTAAAATAATCAAAAAGAAGGCAATGATTATTGATGCTGATGAAACCTCACAACACTATGTTAGTGAATGATAGTTCAAACCCATACTATCAGGAGACATCACAATCTCACTTGATTGTCAGCTGCATTCTTGATCCATTGATGGAGTAAATCAGAAACGTTGATCGATTCCGCTAGTACCATATTGATGTTGTCAAAAAGAGGGGCGAAATGTTTAGTTCTACTATGTTGTCACTTGATGATTCATACAATAGCATACACGCTTGAAAGAAGAAGGTTATTTATCTAAGGGAGAGTAGATCTCATATGGTGTTTATCTGAGGGAGAACAGATATCAACATTCTATCATATATCATTCGGTTGTAACTCATGATACGTTGATTGTTTCCACTACTCTTACTGCCTCTATTGTTGATAACCAAAATGGGGAAAAGTCATACACCTTCTTAAGGGGAGATAGTTTCAAAAACACAAGAAAGAAAGTTCTTATTCTCAGAGGGCACAAGCTGAATCATTTATTGAAGATTAGTTTTGACATCATCAGATAGAGGAGATCGTAAGGTCCCAGTTTATGATCTGATAAGTCAAACACTACACACTGACCACCAGTGCCAACGCTAACGTCAGCATCATGGCCAACACCAGTTCAAGCACTAGATCATATCAACATCAGCGTGAAGTTCATGATCTTGGTGATCATTATATATTAGGAAGATAATGTTTATATATTAGGATGTTATATTGTATATATATATATATATATATATATATATATATATATATATATATATATAATAGAAGTCTGATCCGTAATCTTAGTGATTAGGATCAGACCTTTACATAGATTAGTTTATATTTTGATTAGATACAATCTCGTGATTGAAGGGATTCACTAGAATAGATAGTAATCAACATTAGGGTGAAAACATTATTTCTTAGTGAAAGCATCTTTGTGATTAATCTTGTTCTTTGTTCTTTGTTCTTTGTTTATTGCTCGTTCTTTATTATTTATACTTGAGTGTATCCTATCAATAAAATCCTTCAAGACACACATCACAAGGTCAATGAAGTGGTGACATCAAGCTTAGAGGCACAACTTAAATATTTGACATCCATTGTTCAAAAGTTAGATGGGAGGTACTCTACAAGTGATGGTATGTGGAATTTATGCAAAAATAGGACATCCCACAAATCTATGTCCTATTCTTTAAGAATATGTGTAACATGTAAATGCCACGGTAGAATTTCAAATCTACCAAAAAAGCCATCCAATTATCAAAATGCTTACAACTCAAGTTGGAAACCTAATCCCAATATTAGTTACAAACCAAGACCATTGCCTCAAAATGCATTGGTTAGACCTTCCTACCTACCACATAAACCCTATTACCAACATCCAAAAACTCATTATCAATCCAAACCACACCCTTTAGATCATCACCAACAACCTCCTTAATCCCATCCTAGTAGCTATGGAATGTCTGTTGAATACATTGTCAAGTCTTTTGCCACTAGCATCCAACAATTCCAAAAAGTGACAAGAACTAGTATTTCCAACCTTGAAGGACAAGCCGGTGATGTAATTACATCCTTGAGCAAGTTGGAGTCTGTGGAAAATTACCTTCTCAAACCGAAAAGAACCCACATGTCAATGTGGTGACCTTGAGAAGTGGTAAACAAACTAAAGAGAGTTGCTCAAAGAAGAAGTCAAGGGAATACGAGGAAGAAATAGAGGTCACTCCCATTGAAGATCATGTTGTCAAGAATGATGCACAACCCGGTGCTCCAAAGAAGACTACCCCTCTAGTCACTCCAATAGCCACTCAACCACCATTCCACTATCGACTTGCTACTTCAAAGAAGATTGCGACGGAGAAAGAAATATTGGAAACCTTAAGAAAGGTGGAGGTAAACATTCCTTTTATTGATGCAATAAAAAAACTTCCTAGATATGCAAAAAAAATTAAAGAGCTTTGCATAAATAAATGAAAAATGAAAAGGAAGGAAAAGATTTCAATGAATAAAAATGCATCTGCGGTTTTACAAAGAAAACTCCCACCTAAATTTAAAGACCCCATAATGTTTACGATTACTTGAAAAATAGGGGATGTTACTTTTAGTAGTCCCATGCTTGATCCTGGTGCTTATATTACTGGCATTCCCTATTTGGTATACGAATTGCTAAATCTTGGTCCTTTAAAAGAAACGCGTGTCATAAATTCACTTGTGTATAAATCAAGTGTTTTTCCTAGGGGTGTCTTAGAAGATGTTTTGGTGAAAATGAATCAATTGGTCTTCTCGGAGAATTTATATGTGATTGATTTAGAGGAACAAGTTTCCTTTAAAGCGACTCTAATCTTGCTTGGAAGACCATTTTTAAAAATGGATAGGTTGAAAATTGATGTGCATGCAGGTAAATTAACAATGAAATTTGATGGTGAAACAATAAATTTTAATATCTATGATGCTATGAGATATCCTAGTGATGTATCATCTTTGTATCTTGTTGATGTTGTTGAACCACTAACCCAAGAGTTGTTTGAGTTAACAAATGGTGACATGCTAGGGATGATCTTTAGCAAAGGGTTTGATTGTGAAAAGCACTCCAAGAAGTTGGAATTGTATTCTTTGGATCCGGATGGCGAATGGTTGGTAAATAATTTGGAGGTGAAGAAATCCAGAAGGGTTGATGTCAAGCAAGTTGATTTGCCTCTAACTCACACAAAGTTACCACCTTTTATTGTTTAACCACCAAAATTGGAATTGAAAGTCTTTCATCAACACTTGATGTATGCATATTTGGGAAATAATGAAACTTTTTTGGTTATCATATCTAGTCACCTAATCGAGTTTCAAGAAGATCAATTTCTCAAGGTGTTGAAGGAACACAAAGAAGATACTGGTTAGATGATTTCGGATATCAAAGGATTAAGTCCCTCCACCTGTATGCATAAAATTTTGATGGAGAATGATTGCAAGCAAAGTTGGGATGAACAAAGAAGAATGAATCCACCGATGATGGAAGTTATGAAGAAAGAGATCTAGAAGCTTCTTGACGCGGGATGATCTATCTACTCTCAGATAGCAAGTGGGTGAGCCGGTGCACGTTGTACAAAAGAAGACGAGAATCACAATGGTTGGGAATAACAAAGGTATTATGGTCCCCACCCGTGTGCAAAATGGGTGAAGAGTATGTATTGACTACCGAAAGCTTATTGAAAGCATGAGAAAAGACCATTTCCCATTAAATTTCATTGATCAAATGTTAGAATGTTGGCCAGGAAATCTCATTATTGTTGTGTAGACGGGTATTCCTGTTTTCACCAAATCCCGGTGGCACCGGAATTCCAAGAAAAGACAAACTTTACATGTCCATTTGACACTTTTGCATACAGGACAATGCTATTTGGATTGTGTAATGCCCTGGATACTTTCCAATGTTGTATGGTTAGCATTTTCTTAAAATATTTCGAAAACATAATTAATTTTTTTTATGGATGATTTTACGGTATACGAAAACTCTTTTCAAGAGTGTTTGATCAACCTCACAAAGATTTTGAAAATATACATTGAAAAAAAAATTTGGTTTTAAATTTTAAAATGTCACTTTATGGTGAGTCAAGGTCTCATTCTAATCCACATTGTTTCAAAGAAAGGAATTGAGGTTGATAAGGAAAAAAATGATATTAAAAGCTTACCATACCTGACATGTGTTCGGGAAGTTCGTTCTTTTTTAGGTCATGCAGGTTTCTACCAAAGGTTCATAAATGACTTTACCAAGATAACAAGACCAATGTGCCAAATCTTGCATAAGGAAGTTGATTTCGAGTTCAATGAGGAATGCAAAGAGGCTTGTAAAGCTGAAGAAGTTTCTCACATCCGCCCCCATCATACAAGCACCAAATTGGGATCTCCCCTTTGAGATCACGTGTGATGCAAGCAACTATGTTATAGGCATCATTTTAGGTCAAACGAATGGAAGAGTCTCACATGCGATCTACTAAGCATCAAGGACACTAGAAAATGCTCAAAGCTACTATTCAAAAAATGAGCTATTGGCCATAGTTCTCGATTTGGAGAAGTTTAGGCAGTATCTACTTTGTACCAAAGCCATAGTGTATTCGGATCAGACAGATCTCAAGTACTTGATGAAAAAGAAAAATTTGAAGCCGAGACTCTTCCGATGGATCTTATTATTGCAAGGGTTTGATTTGGAAATTCGGGACAATAACAGATGTGAAAACCTTGTGGCCGACCATCTAAGTTGGATCATTTCAAATGAAACTCCTCTCAAATTACGGGATGAGTTTTCGGATGATCATCTCTTTTCCCTTAATCAATTTATTACTTGGTATGCAAATATTATTAACTTTTTGGTCACACAAGGTATTCTGAAACATTCATACATGCTTAAAAAGATAAATTGAAAAGTGACGCAAAATACTATGTGTGGGATGAACGTTATTTGTGGAAACATTCTCTTGATCAAATCCTTAGGAAATGTGTACCCCAACAAGAGCATCAATCCATTTTGCAGTTTTTTCATGAACTTGCTTGTGAGGGACACTTCGGTCCTAATCAAACATTGATAAAATTTCTTGAATGTGGTTTATTTTGCCCAACCGTGACACACAATTACTATTTATTTTTAAAAGTTATGAATGGTGCCAAAGGATGGGGAATATTTCTCAAAGGAATCAAATGCCACAAAATCCAATCCTTGTTTGTGAAGTTTTTGATGTATGGCGGATTGATTTTATGGGCCTATTTTCTGTCTCATTTGGCAACGTTTACATCTTGCTCACGGTTGACTAAGTTTCTTAATGACTTGAGGCCAAAGCCACAAGATCCGATGATTCTAAAACGGTTATTGAATTTTTAAAGTCTAATGTCTTTTTAAGATTTCGTGTGCCTATGGCCTTTATTAGTGATAGAGAAACACATTTTTGCAACAAGATGATGGAGGCTTTATTGAAGAAGTACAATGTGACCCATCGTGTCTCCACCGCCTATCACTCACAAACGAATGTTCAAGTGGAGGTTTCAAATTGGGAAGTCAAGTCCATCATTGAGAAAATGGTGAATCCAACGAGAAAGGATTGGAGTTTAAGGCTTTGAAGATGACTTCTGGGCCTATCGAACCGCTTACAAGACCCTGATAAGCATGTTCCCATTTAGATTGGTCTTTGGTAATCCATGTCATCTCCCCATGGAATTAGAGAACCATGCATTTCGGGCGATCAAACACTGCAATTTCAATATTAATGAAATAAGAAAACATAGGAAGCTTTAAATTCAAGTGTTGGAACAATTGAGAAACAACTCCTATGAAAACTCAAGAATTTACAAAGAGAAAACGAATCCTTTCCATGAGAAGTCCATCACCCGGAAGCATTTTGATTTGTGACACATGGTCTTACTTCACAATTCACAATTGAAGTTATTTTCAGGCAAGTTAAGATCAAGATGGATTAGGCCTTTTGTTATGATCAAGACCTTTGACCATGGAGCGACGGAGATTCAAAGTGAAGAAACATGACAAATTTTCAAATTCAATGGGCACCGTTTGAAGCCATTATATGAAGGTTTCAATGCAAATGCCTTAGACATCATTCGTTTGGATGTCCCGATGTGTCAAATCAAAGCTTGGAGGGCGTCTCGCCAAAGACGTTAAAGAGGGGTATTTTTCGAAAGAATTGTGCTTTTTGTGTTTTTAAATTCGAATAAAGAAGTTTTGAAGATGCTTTGGTGTTTCTAAGGAGTTTTCCTTGAAGCAAAAAGGAATCGAAAACTACAGTCAGCATGCACTTACGTGCCCATGCGCACCCCCTACCCGACCATGTTGCACAACCCTCATCCTGGTATGCAGCTAGCACGCATGGGTAGATCTGATCGATGAAGCTTGACATGAATTTGGATTGCTCTCGGTAAATCGTGTGCGGCTGTGTGCCCCATCTGCGCGATCTTTGACCAGCTTTGACTAGGCTTCAAATGAGTTTACTTGTGTTGACTTCGTTGACCAGGTGGATCAAAATGCAACTTCTTATTCTTCTCCCTTATATTCTCAACGTGTTCTTCCTTTCCACTCATATTTTCTCTCAAGAACATAACCCACCGTATTCAAATTAACCAGAAAAATCAAGATTCTTGTTGACCCGTTAGACAGAATTCGATGAAACTTGCTCCAATTGCTTAGTTTTTATGAGCTCTACAAACCCCAAAGTTCCACCACGAGAAATCAATGAGGAAAGTTGGGGTACATGACAGTGTGGCGACTTTGTTCCGCATAATCAGTTGGCATGGTTTTCTTATTCTATGTGATGATTCCTACGAACATCCAACGATGGAATTATTATCCATCTTCACTAGAGATAACGAGGCGGACGTCCATGCCTTCCAGTTGCAGGGTCAAATCATTGACTCTCATAGAGATGGTTGGATTTTATCATGGGAGTCGATCGATGAATCACCACACATAGTCACCAATACCTTGACTTCTTGTGCTCTCCTAATGCACACTTTTGGTCACGAATCACTAGCCTCGACTCGTTCAATCTGAGTCGATAGAGGTCCAAGCACATAGTTCATCCTTGTTGGTGAATTGCGCACCAAATTCTCTCAACAAGCATCTTCTGTCACATCGATCCCGATCAACTAAATAGATGCGATCTCTTCTTCCTACACCCCATGCTACACAACGGAGGCCCCGATTTATCCATATTCTTCCTCGATAAATGTGATTTCGTCCGTAAGCAAGCCTCCGGATAAATCTATATCGGGGGGCTTATTACAATTATGGGTCGTGCTGCCGGCCTAGACTTCCCCGACCCCAACTACATGCCCGTTGACCACCACCAGCCTAACTTCCTTCTTGATTGTGACGCTTTAGAGAGAATGAAGATGTTGGAAGATTGGGGAAATGACACATACAATTGGATTGACGGTGACAAGCATGCAGCTTACATCCTCGCAAGCTGCATTGGTGATTCATTCCTTCCGGGTAAACCCTAGACTTGGCTCCCTCCACAATAGTTAACTCCAGCGAGTGTACTGCCCGACTTTGAGAATCAAGAGCAAGAGGCAGAAGATGAAAATGAGATACCTAAGGTAGCAAACCATTTTAACCGCCACCCACATATGCAACAACCTATGTATCAGGACCACTTTCAGGTCCCTCTATAGTAGTTTGCTCAGCCACAATATTAGCCACAACAGGATGGGGACTTGAGATTTCAACATATTTCCCCCTACATTCTTCTACCAGTTCGCCACTATGTTCTATATTATCCAGCGCATAGACACTCAGACTCATGAGAACACTTGCACCATTTAGGATATGACAAACCGAGTTGGTAGGCTGGAGCAGTCCTCTCTCTCCACTTCTTGTTAAGTCCAGGACATGTGGTATTTCCAATGTCGTCAAGGAAATTTCCCACCACCCGATCCTCTGATTTAGTTCATTTTGTCCTTACCTTAAGCATTGAGGAAAATGCTTGTTCTTAAGCTTGGGGTGGGGTATTCCCTTTTGCTTTTTACTTTTTCATGCAATTTTAGTTAGGTTGCACAACATATTAGTCTTTAGCTCATTTTCATTAATTTTCTTATTTATAAACTCCATAAAGATTTTATTTTCTTCTTTTCCACTTTTTATTTTAGCATACCATTTAATTTAGGTTCATTCTCATTCACTTTTGTTATCTGTATCATTATTGGTCCAGGGCCTTGTTTGTTATCTCACACATCAAATCGTGACCACTAGGATGCAGTTTGGGACTTCATACTTGGGATCACCTATTGGAGCATAAATGGATAATTGATCATTCTTAGGGCAATTTTCATGAAGAATTATGCGTGCAATACTAACACATGTAGGATATATTATAGAAATGGTGCTTGTCCCCGAGTAGAATCCATATATGGTTTCTTTATATCACCATATTTTTTGCGATTTTCTTAGGTTTTTAGTGAGTGTTTTAGTCTACATTTACACATTTTCATTATATGTTGAAAATCATAAGTTTGGAAAGGATCCTACAACTTTATACTCCAAACATTGGTCATTTTCACACTTAGCCCATTCAGATTACAATATTTTGCTTCCACATACATACTTTTGGAACTAAATCTCAAGACGAAAAGATTTTTGATGAACAAGAAATTCAAAAAAATTTCAAATCAGAAAAAAGAATCTCAAATAATTAATTTTATGTTGCGATTACTTTAGATGGGTGACCGGTTTAATTATTCAACAAGTTTTCTTACATTTTGGTCACCCATCGATTAATATTCATGTATTTAGGTTGGTTTTATTGTATCGAGTTGTATTTTATGCAAATTGATGATGTTAGGGAGTCTGTCGAGTCAGATACTACAGGAGGTTCAATCCAACACTAAGTGAAATGATTCCTTCGAGCGATGAAACCCAATCACAAATGAGAGCATCTGTCAGACGTGAGATCAAACAACTTTTTTGATAAGAGTGTAACACCATGTTTTGGATCATTCTGTAATTTAGGAATTATGGGTCGTAAATCGGTTATGTGAAGACTTTGGGGCTTTGAGAAATTAAATTTTAGGCCTTATTGAAGGTTGACAAGTTAGGCTATGACGTCTAAACTATTGAGTCGTGAGTGGGAACCAAAGGTGAACTGGGGAGGGATAGGTGTCAAACTTCTTGCAAGGATTATGGTTTTAAGTTCGACTAGTGTTAAGCCAAATTTAACAGGATAGGATTATAGAGCTCTTCAAGATCTTTCTTTTGGTATAAAGAACACCGAAGTTGTAGTTGGAACAAATAAGTTATGGTCATTTGAATGGGAATGAGGGGAGTACACATGGTGTACTTCATTAAACGAATTGTGGGACATTACCCAGTATGGTGGGCGTACATAAATTACATTGGGTGTAATTACATAGGATGCATACCCTATTTTAGGGTTTGAGCCATATTTAAGCAACTTAACTTTTGGAAACTCTCTCCATACTTAGCCTCCATCTCTCCAAAGCATCATCTCGAAACCCTAGCCCTATTTGTGATGATTTTGAGCCTCTTAAGTGTTTTTGGATGTCTTTGGTACGTCATGAAGAAGAAGAAGTCCTCCATTGAATCTTGGTGAAGCTCAAGCTCTTGGATCTTTTACTTATTTGTCATTCCTCAACCTCAGAAGGTATAAAGCTTGAATCTTTACCACTAATTTCGCTAAATTTAGAATTGGTATATGTTTTGGTTATGTCTTGGTCGCATGGCTTGGATCTTGTGAGTATAAGTTACTTTAGATCTTTTGAGCATCATTTCTAGTCATTTTGAGGCTATTAAGTCATAAAAATTGAATCTTAGGGGTCATAGTTCACCCATCCTTGAGTTGTTGATCTTTTTATGAAGTTATGGACCTAGGGTTTGGTTTTAGGCTCCATAGAGCAATGAAAAAGCTTAAATTTGTCAAATTTATCAGTTAAGACCTTTTTAGGAGTTAGATCTGAGTATTGTACGAGTCGTGTTAGGTTTATTTAGTATGGGAGTTATGTTGGGCGTACCATCTTGGTACGCAACACATAACCGAATTGCCTCAAATTCCCTTTCCGTTGAAGCTACGTACATGGGGCATAATGGGTGGGTACATAGGGCATACTCACCAGAAAGCCATTTGGGCCATTCTTGGGCCTTGGGTCATTTTGGGTTTGGTCCATGGTTAGGTGTCTTAAGTATGGGAAGGGTAAAATGATCTTTTACCCTTGGCATGATAGAATATAATTTGGACCCTTGTTTAGGGATAATTGCTTTTAATTGGTAATCATGGTCATTTTGGTTATGATTAGTGTGAGGAGCATTCACATATGAAGCTTGTATGTGTGTGTGATTAATTATCATTAGATTGAGGTGAATCCTCTCACTATAATTGCTTGTGTGGTAATATATACATGCTGACCAACTGGGTCTAAATTTTTTGTTACTATGATATGTGTTATTGTATGTACTAAGACTTCGGGTAGTCTACAGGGTTGATGATAACCTATCGGGCATGTTGTTTGCCCATTGAGACTTCGGGTAGTCTCCAGGGTTTCTAATAACCTACAGGGCGTGCTGTTTTCCCATTGAGACTTTGGTTACTCTCCAGGGTTGTTGATAACCCATAGTTGTTATATGTGTTGTGTTGTATGTGGTATTTTGGGGAACTCACTAATATTTGTGCTTACTATTTGTGGTTTAAATGATTACAAGTTTTCTTATTTCAAAGGATGGGAATGGCTCAATTTCATTGCATCCATGGGAGATTTGTGCACATGATAACTTTTGACGATACTCTGATAAATGTTTTGCATTAAATGGTCTCATATAAGATGTTCGTAGTTCTAACTTGAATAAAAACTTAAATTTTTGATTGAAAATTTTGGGTTGAATGATCTAATCTAAGAGCTCCATTCGACCCCATCCATCTTCTTTCTTCCTACTATAGAGGCTTTCTATTGTGTGCATATTCCATTGGGGGTTGTGGTTGACCTTACTTCCTCACTAACCCGAAGGTGCCTTGATCTTATAGTTTTTTTAGCATATTTCATTCATAATTTTGATAATCATCATGCATATTTTCCTTTTTGTTATTTTATGAGTATTTTGGATACTTTCTAGTTTAGTGAGCATAATTGCAGATTTCATGAGACTAGTGGAGTGGGGAACCTTTGGGAAGCAATTTGACATAGAGGACAACAAGGATTGTCGGCTAGATAACTACTGGAGATGATGTATAGAGTGGGCTACTAGCTAGTGATTATTGAAGAAGATGGGCTTATGCTTAAAAGAAAATGGTGGAACATTTGTGCATTTGGGATTAAAATGATCGGGCGAGTATATAGGCTCTGGATGATTTGTAGAAGAAAAATTTGGCTTAAAGTGAAGGAAACTTGTAGATCTGTGGGCAACTATTTGATAGGAAGCGATCTAGTCCAGTGTGCTAAAGCTTTGAAGGCCCAAATCACAAAATAGCCCACATCAGGCACCACCCATGCAACCCACCTGCAGAGTAGCATGCGGGCCATGCATAGCCCTGCAGGGGAATTTCCAAAAATTCATCTTTTGTGCTATATGGGGAAGGTTGGTGTGCAAATTTTTCACACTTCTACACATCCGATTTTGAAGCAATTCTTTGGATATTTTGAAGGACTTTGAAGATAAAGAACACTTAAAGAACATCTCCTTTTTACTCTTAAATCTTTCTACATGCTTGGTACAATATACTTTTATTTTGTTTTCATGAGTCTAGACATGTTAGGCAAAACTAATATTAGTGGACTTTGGTGTAATTGCTTTCATGTTTGGTGGAATATTGAAGAATTCCATGAACTTGTTCATAGATATTATGAAAGTGTTTTGCATCTTAACTTATTATTGCTACTTATATGTCTTTATTCCTGAGTTTAGATGTTTATGTAGTGATTAGTTTGCTAATTTCTTAGTTAAGTGATGTATCTTCAAATTAGCAAAAAACAAATGGTTCTTGTGTTAGTTTTCACTTCACAAAATCATAAAAACATTTTCTTCAACATGGTAATGAAAGCATTTGACTCCTCTTGTATTTAGTGACTTTTTGGTTCTTAATCCTAGTTAATTTTTGCTAATTACATGCTTAATGGATATTGTGACTTTAACTAAGGAAATTTGTTATGAGGTCCTCTAGCTATTTCGATAACTAAGAAAAGTCTAGGTAATGTCAAACTTCTTGGATTACTATAGCCAAATTAGAGATTTATGAAATGTATTGCACCTTGGATTCTAGTGATGTATTACCAAGTGTTCAAGTGATGAAACCTTAAGTCAACCATCTTTCTCTCATTGATTTTACATCAAACATTTGCTTTTGTTGAATTGTGTTTTTAAATCTAAGTTTAACTCTAATTTTCTTTTAAATATCTCAAAAGACCACAATTCCCCTTTTTTATTTTTATTTTAATTTCACAAGTATTTATATACCAAGATTTTAATAGATTTATCAATTGAACCAATCTCCATGGATATGATCCCTTTAACACTATACATCATTTTAGTGTACAAAATTTACAGTTATTTATTTTGTTGGCCTTTATAACCACCATATATATATATATATATATATATATATATATATATATATATATATATATATATATATATATATATATATATATATATATATATATATATGATGCACATAAACTATTCATGGACCTCTTTTGTTTGTGTTTTGTGTTGCTTTATTAAAATGGTTGTAATATTTATATTCATATGGTATGTAATAATTAAATATATAATTTTCATTTTGTTTATTTTTGTAAGTAATAGATTCTTTTTAGAAATAGTTTTCATTTTTTTAACTTTGACCATTAACCGTTAACTTTTTAACTGGGTTGACTTGTGGTAAAATTTTTAGTTTTAATTGGCAAATTAAGGATTGGCCTTCTATGATTCATTTGGTGGTCTGTAGTATCAACTTTTTAACTTGGTGAACTTCTCATTAGCAAGGTTAGTATTCTTATTATACTATGAAAAATGCTAGATTATCTTTGTGACTCTTACTAGTATGTTGGGCGGGGACCGTTATGAATGTTGGGCGATGCCCATTATATATGTTAAGCAGGGCCCATTATGTATGTTGGGTTGGTCCCGTTATGTACATTTGATGGGGGCACGAATTGGTATATGCTATTTTGGGGATCTCACTTAAGTCTGTGCTTATTGTTTAAAGTTTTATGGTTTCAGGTACTTCAAGTAGAAAGGGAAGGGAGCAGGCATGACTGTGTTGCATCCACCAATGGTTTTTTTGCAACTTATATTTTGGGATTGCTCTAATGGTTTTATTGAAACTGTAAACTCATATTTTGGATTTACTGACTTATGGTGGTATGGAATGGGTTTTAGTACTTTAAAAATGAATTTTTTCTTACTATTTTTAGGATGTTACAACTTGGTATCAAAGCCACAGTTTAAGGGATTTAGGTTAGCACGGGGTGCGTTGGGACTCACATTGAGGGATTATAAAACCTTTTTACAAGAAAATGTTTTCCAAAAAGGTTTTTTCTTAAAAGAAAAGGGAGCGATGCAGGCAATCAACCATGGATCAAGTAAGTGTTCCTAAAATACCTATATGTTAATGTTAAGTAAGTTATTATATGAATTTCATGTTAGAAGTTCAGATAGAGATTTGTTCTGGTTGCATGCTAGGATGCCTAATTAGGAGAGATGCTTTTATGTCTGTTATGTGTTTAGGTGCTTAGGGTTTATGTTGATAATGAAATATTATTTGATGAAAGCACTATTGTGGTACATAGTTAGGATTAAATAGCTATAAAATGTTTGCTTCAACCTTACTTCATGATCTTGTTTGATGAAGGCCTTAGGACGGAGACATCTATTCGAACATCTATTTTGTCTAAATTATGTATCACTTGTATTCATGATGCAATTTTTTTGGAATTAGCAGAGACATTTTCAGCATGTTTGGGAGTGAAATCTTAGGGGGAAGCTGAGGATATATTTGAATTCTCTAATGTGTGGGAGCCAATGTGTGTGACTAAAAGGAAGCGACTTAGGATATTTAGGATGATTCTTGAGGAAAGTACGGCTAGGTGTGGAAGGTAATATGGGCCCATACTACTAAAAACATAGGATCCATACTCAAATCAAGGAAATTCACAGAGATCATAAGGAGCTTGTAGTATGAATGGTTCCATGAGTATGTTTTGATATTTTATTGCATTTTTCAGGGTCGTGATGACGCGACTGATGGGTTTTATGTACTATAACACTCCTTTGGTGCACTACAACCCTAATGCTTTAGATCTAAGTTTTCTCTAGTTATACATGCAACAAAAATTATCCAAAGCATGAAACCTATAACTTGCATCCAAAGGTGATATTTGAATCATAAAAAACTAGTTAGAAGATTACCTTTTATTTATAGCTTGTAGTTCTTGGCCGTTCAAGAGCTTGTAGTTGTTGACGGTTCATATGACACCATGAACAAAGGATCAATATGAGAGAAAAGGTATGAAGCTCAAATCGGCTACACTTACATCTTAGGAGGCTTGGATCCGATTTCGCAAGCTTAAGGGTTTAATATTGATGGGTTTTGAGCAATACATCATTCCTATGGTGTACATGCAAACCCTAATAGCTTTTGGATCTAGTTTGTCTAATGAAAATGCAATTGATAATCTAAAGCCATAAACCCTAGATCTAATAAACTATAACTGAAATTAGGGTTTAGATCTTACCTTTGATTGTTATATAGCAATAACAATCAATCCTTCGCTTCAAAATGCTTAGTGCCTCAAGTGTTGCACCACTAATGGAGTCACAAACACCACTAAGCAACTTGGATGAAGAGGGAGGAGAAAGGAGACACCAAAAACGGCTGGAAACCCTAAAGGAACACTTAGCCACGTTTTTGGGTCTCAAGGGTTCTTTAAATAGGTAGGCAATTAGGGTTATCTAACAAGGAAACCCTAATTTGACTGCTTAAGCCCTTAGCAGCCCATGGACTCCTTCTGGAACATGCCTTGGATGATTTCTAATGGACTTCCCCATATAATTCGTCCAACCTATTATTCCAAGGTGATCCATAGCCTAATTGCAATTATCTTATAATTACAATTCCAGTCCCCTAAGTTTAATTAATCTCTTTTAGCCACAAATTAATTCTTTATTAATTCTTGACTAATATTAATTAAACAATATGATTTCTCCTTTAATATATTATTCTCATAATGTATTAATAAATCATAATTAATCATTTCTCTCCATAATTCATCCTACATATTGCTATGGTGAAGGCAACCCAAAAGGACCATGATCATAATCGAGTCAAGTACATACCAAAATAGTTATGGACTTAGACACTAATCCAACAGTCTCCTACTTGGATAATTCTAATAACTATTTTGCAAAACTTCAGAACCTGATCAGCAATCGTAGCTTTAAAAAGCCGTTGTCAACTCTGATCTTATCAGATATGCATGTCCTTTAGATAAGGGATTATATATTCGTCCATTCTCAATATATCGTATAGACACGAGACATGGATTTAAATCATTCTCCCTGTCTATGTATTGTTTCCCGAAATCTGATTTATGAAAACTGACAACAGACTACAATTGAACACATCAACTTAGTCCCGACTTGGCCAACCGCTTAGGGTGTCATCACAAAATCATCGAGTGGCCCACAGATATCGCTTTTATCCCACCTTAGGTAAAAGGAATGGATAAACTTTGAATTAAATGCTTGCTTGCACCTACTAATCGAATCACACACAGCAATAAGTTTTATAACACCAAGTTACTGGTGAGTTTACTTATCATCAATGTGCAAGCGACCAACAAATAACAAATCACACGTCTCGGTTTCAAGAATATACAATGTTATCGTCTCAATAATCACTCGTGATAAATCCATCAAGTGATTCATGTGAGCGTGAGTTTAATCTAATACTTTAATCTTATCAAAGCACTCATTAATATACAAAATAAATATTCGCTCCCTTAATTATAGTAAAACAACTTTTCAACCCCTACAACTTGGCAAAGTGAATTTTTGTTTTGTATAATTAATATTGCTAACTTGCTATACTTGAAATAATAATCATGCTCCCACTAACACGATGATTATTACCATACAAGCATAACACTTATGCTCCCACTAGCTTTGACATGTATTTAGAAAACATCTAAACTTCCAGAAAGCAATGTTAATTGAATTCCTTAAGTTCATATTTCTAAATACCTGATGCTTTGATAAGCCTTTATATAAGCTTCTTAACCTCATACACCTTTGCCTTAGAAAGCTCCCATGTGTGTCTAAAGAAATTCTGAACTTATGTTACTATGTTCCAAATGTTCAGACTAATTGTCAAATCTCACAATTTGAACTATGAAGAGGGATGTCGTAATCATAATCGAATTTGAGAATACAATTTTCACAATTGCAATCTTCTTAAAATCTCTCTTAGTGGAAGCATTTCCTTACAATCATTTTCATGAAGGAGGGAAACTTCATGACAATTAGATTTTAAAGTGTATGTGTTCCTAGCCATGTGAATTTGCCAAAACCAAAGTTTGTGACAAATCCAAACTCATATGGACCGAACATGCTCAATCTCGATTTCTTGCCTCATGGTAACATGAATGCCCACCATGTCTTCCAAGCAACTCACCCTTTTATATCAATTTACCTTCCATTGATCAAAGTGCTTTGTCTTTATGCATTCAAATGAGAACTCACAGAACTCACATGCATAATTAACTCAATTGGAATGGCACAGAAAAAAAAGTATGTCATCCACGATAGGCTTTAAACCTCAAGTCGTGTGCTAGTGATGATCAACTAGGTTTAACTCTTGATTTGTTCTTGAAACCTTTCAAGACCATTAAGACTCCCACTGACTCCTTGACATATATGATTCTCTTGTTAAGAAACATTCCTTGACAAAACAAACATTCAAGAGTTAGTGTAGTTTTTATCAAGACTATCACTTCACATAATTGGTCCTAGTTGGTATTTGTCTTATCCATGACATCACAACTTACCAATCTCAAATGTGTAGGAATAAGAAGACTTTTTCCAATTCCACATTTGTTGAGTGTTATAAACCTACTAAAGACGTGTCACTCAATTCACTATCTTGGAGTATGACTCTAAGACTCGATATTGGAACGAAGTATGATTGACTTCTTGATTTAACCATTTCCACAATTCTCGATTCCTCTTCTTAGACATACAAATGCACTAAGACTCACTTAGAGAATCGATTGAGATATGGTTCTTAATCATTACGACTTATCATAAAACACAATAAAAGGTACTCTCCCTTCTTCTTAGAATGGAGAAACTTTTATCTTTCTGCCTACTTGATTCTTCTTTATTCGTTCTACTATTCATTGAAACTCTTTCAACCAACTCATAATTACACTTTATCTTATATGTAAATCATACTTACTAAAATTGAGTAAATCACGACGAATATCTTTATCACTCTTGTGGTGGACTTGATCAACGCACAACCTAGTGTACTTGATCTCCTAGTCCTTCACTTGACACTTTGTCAAAGAATTAGTCTAATTTCCAAATATGAAGTTTCTCATTCATCACACAAGCAAGTTTTATGATTTCAAGTTTCTGTCCAATTGAAACTTTGGCGTTGAGAAACTCTCCCTATTTGGTAAATTCTTGACATTTCAACAAATAGAAAAACAAGAATCATATCCAATTTAATATTGCTAAATTTAGAAATACACAAACATCCATTTTCAAACATGCCATTGTAAGGATAAATAAATAAATAAAACACTAAATTTATTTTATTGCGGAAAAACTTATCCTTAAAATGCAATTCAACTGGAAACTATGTTGTTACATCTTAGCAATCTATCTTAATTCCAAAGTAGCAGCTTAAAAATCTGATCTTTAAGCAATGCGATCGAAATCCATTTCTTCACGATCAGATTCAGCTCACTTCTTCCCTTAAGCTTCCTCTCATTTCTTTGATCCTTCAAAACATCAAAATGTAATCTTATTACATCATGTATTAAGAATCTAGAATAGGAACTTAAAAGAGTTAGACGGTGGATTTCACCCGAAGTAGATCCATACGTCTTGACTCTCCCATCTCTTAGATCTCTCAGGTAAATAGGGCAGCTACATCTCCAATGCCCCTTCTCTTGGCAATAAAAGCAAATGGACTCCTTTGGAATGGCACAAGGAACAATCTCATACTTAGTCCTTTATGGAATTCCAATGTTGCCAGTGTCCATTGAAGTTTGGGAGTTTGATTCACCAGACAAATTTGCTTTATCAGCATGCCAAATCAATGCTGATTCAGCAGCTATAAGCAAATAGGTGAGATCAATGAGGGTCACGTCGTGGTCCATCATATAGTACTCTCTAACGAACTCACTATATCATTCAGCAAGCGACTGAAGAACCCAGTTAACAGCCAATATCTCTGATATACCGACACCCATCATCCTTAACTTATGAATGTGTAACTTCATCTCTAAGATGTGTGCACACACAGGTTTCCCATCTTTGTGTTTACTTACCAAAAGGGCTTGAGTGAGCTTGAACTTTTCAAGCCTTTGAACTTGTGGGCCAGGGAGAATAATTGGAGGAGGTGGAGGAAGTGAAGCATGATCTCTGGTGTCACACCCCGAAAACCGAAGGCGGAAACATTTTCGGGGTTGACTCCACATTGAGTATCAAATCCAATGCACATAGTAAGTAAAGTAAAACAACCATTACATTACATATAGAAAAGTTTTACAATTGTTTCAAAAGTAAAGTTGTACATGTGATACATAGTATATATATATAAACAAAATGGAACGGTTCTTTTGTGCACTTAGACATCAAACAAAAGGATCTTCGGGTACCTGTCTAACGCTGACCTGAGAATACAAGCGGTTTGAAAATCAGCATAACGCTGGTGAGTTCATAAGCGGTTTTGTTTTGTGAAAAATGTACAAGTTTCCTTTCCATTTCTGAAAATGTTACACACCAAGAAAATCCCATATTTTCTTAAAAGTTGGTTATCGAATGCCAAAATGTGATGTAAAGTTGTAAACTGAAAACATGTTAACAGTTATGAAATGTAAAGTTATCCGGTTGGTTACACTTTTCTGGTTATGTATAATGTTCCCCAGGAAAATCCCATATTTTCCTGAATGTTGGTTACCAATTGTGAAAGATGTAAGCTGAAAACCCGGTTGTCGTTGTGAAATGTATTAGTTTTAAAACAAAGTAAACTAATTACTTTATTCATTATTAGTATTAAGTAAATCTCTGTTATCCTAATTGCGAGTTCCATAACCATACGATAGACTAGATATGGCAATAAGTAGTCCACATCACCTTATGACTTTCGTCACCCTTGAACCATTTCGGTTCGGCTGTAGCTAGCAGCCAGGTGTGGGGTAGTCAGCCCCGTATAGATCTATACACTCAAGTCACGCTCCCTATCTAAAAGATTCTGGTTACGGGTGCAGTCCTCCACTCGCGTATCTCTGTGGAGTGTTTGCCGAGGACGTGTCTCCAATTATATAGGACTAACAAATCTACTAGTAATAGTATGATAATCCTCCACTCGCGTATCTCTGTGGAGTGTTACCGAGGACAAAAGAGCGTACAAAGATTTATGTTTAAAGGTTCAAATGTCATGCTTTTAACTGATAAAATGTGGAAAAACCATTTGTGAAATAAATAAAACATAACAGTTTACAACTAATTTCACAAATAATATATATGATTACCCTGCAAGTTTCAAACAGTTATCAGTTATGGTTATCAGTGTTAAAAGCATATATTTTTTGAATCATACACATACAAAAAAAGTTTTAAGTACAATTATCCATTGTACTTTGCTTGTATTCCCCCCTGAAAACAGTGAAAACAGTGAAAAAGGGTAGGGGTATGAACTCACCAGACGAGAAGGCACAACTGTTTCGGACACTAAACTTTGGTTCGGGGTTTGATTACACACGAGTTTCCTATGTAATATGAAATAATGTCCAAATATATCTAATTAGATTTAAAAATAATAATTAGATAGGATACTACACTCCAATGAGCTAAAACACTTCAAAACGAGTGTTTGGAGTGACCCGGGTGACATCTACAGACGTGTAATGATGCGTGGGACTTGGGAATTGAGTTTACTCTTCAAGAGTAAACTCCTTAGGGAGTTTTCGGCCATATACCCCATACATACATGAGTTCACGGCCGTGAACTCATGATTGGGTGATTTGGGGTGCTAAATGGCTTAAATGAACATGGGGAATGATTGAATGGATTTTTCTAAAGCCTTGGAATGGATTGAATGTGCTTATATATTATTTATGGGAGTTTAAGGCAGTAAACTTGGATTTTACGGTCGTAAACTCCCCCAAGCTCAAACATAATTATTTTGGAAGGCTAGGACAATCACATGTGATTCTAACTAATTTTCCAAACCTTGGTATGAGTTTTGGGCATCATTTGACACCTATAGAGGAGTTTACGGCCCTGGAACTATTTCTTGGGAAGCTTTGGCCGTAAACTCCTAAATGGAGGGTGTTTGACATGCTTAAGGTCCCCAAACTATTTTTAGATGATTCTAGGATTTATTCCAAGGCTATTGGTGGAGTTATATGGCTTTTTAACATGCAAAAATGAGTTTACTCCCCATGTATGAGGAGTTTACGGCCCAAGCATGTTCCTTGGCTGTAAACTCTAGTTTGCTCCTCAAAATTCATGTTTAGGGTGTTCTATGTCCGGATTTATAAGCCATAAGGTCGTGCCTAAGTCCCAAAATTGGTTTGGAGGGGTTAAATTGCTTAAAACCCAAGTTTTTAGGTGTTTACGGCCCTAGCATGCTCCTTGGCCATAAACACATGCCCCAGGTCCAAATTGATAGATTAAACACGAATTTGAAGGCCTAATAGGTTAAACAACAAGTTGGGGATGTTACCTCAAAGATTTGGAGCCTTAATTCAATGTTTTGGACCTTGAATCTTTGGTTGAGGAAAGAGGTTAGAGAGAGAGTAGTGAGATGAAGCAAAAGCTTCAAATGGAAGTTTAGAACACTTTAAATAGTGTTCGGGATTTGGACACGGTGGAATTCTACCCGATACCGACTTTAGACGGGGCTTTTGGTCGCACCCGACCAAGTTGTCGTAACCCGACATGGTCGATTTTAGAAATGTTCCGATTACTAATATGGGGTGTTAGAATGAGTTCTAAATGTACTAGGACACCCATTAAGTCATATTAGATAATCTTTAATTAACGACTTAATTTAATGACGAAATCGGAAATAAATTTGGAAACGACGATTGGTTAATTGAAATGGATTACGAAAAGGGTTACAAGCAATGGTACGAATTTTTGGGTTGTTACATTATCCCCCTGTTAAAGGGAATTTCGTCCCGAAATTCAAAATTAAGATACAAGTCAAGATACAAATCATGGATCTGGAAAGAGATTCGGATACCGTTGCTTTTTCATCGAGTCTTCACGCTCCCAAGTGAACTCTGGTCCCCGCTTGGCATTCCAGCGAACCTTCACTAACGGGATGCGGCTTTGCTTTGTACGTTTGACTTCTCGATCCATGATTTCGATCGGTTCCTCCATGAAGTTGAGGCTTTCATTTATCTCGATCTCGTCTAAGGGAATCACTAGGGTTTCATCGGATAGGCACTTCTTGAGATTTGAAATATGGATGACGGGATGGATGTTACTGAGCTCATGGGGTAAACGAAGTTTATAGGCTACCGGACCGATCCTGGCAAGGATCTCGAAGGGTCCAATGTACCTAGGGTTAAATTTCCCACGCTTTCCAAAGCGTACCGTGCCTTTCCAGGGCGAGAATTTCAACAGGACACGGTCTCCGACCTGGAATTCTAGAGGTTTCCGACGGTTGTCAGTGTAACTCTTTTGGCGATCTCGTGAAGCTTTCAATCGTTCCCGGATTTGGATGATCTTCTCAGTGGTTTCGCGGATGATTTCAGGACCAGCGAGAGCACTGTCGGGAACTCGACTCTTGGCTAGCCGTGTATCCCCCACCTCGGCCCAGCATAGAGGGGATCTGCACCTACGACCATAGAGGGCTTCAAACGGGGCAGCCCTGATGCTGGTGTGGTAACTGTTGTTGTACGAGAACTCGATCAAAGGCAGGTGTGAGTCCCACGACTTTCCAAAATCAATGACACATGCTCTAAGCATGTCCTCCAGGGTTTGGATTGTTCTCTCACTTTGTCCATCGGTCTAAGGATGATACGCCGTGCTCATGTCTAGTTTGGTTCCAAGAGCCTTCTGGAGAGACTGCCAGAATCGAGAGGTAAACCTTCTATCTCGATCAGAGATAATGGATGCAGGTACACCGTGTAGTCGATCTACCTCTTGGATGTAAATTCATGCGAGTCTTTCCATCTTGAATGATTCTTTGATCGGAATGAAGTGGGCGGACTTTGTCAAACGATCGAAAATTACCCAAATGGTGTCGTACCCACTCGGACACTTGGGTAGTTTGGTGATGAAATCCATGGTAATTATCTCCCATTTCCATTCGGGTATCTCGGGCTGCTGGAGCAGACCCGAGGGTTTCTGATGCTCGACTTTAACCTTGGCGCAAGTCAGACACTTGCCCACGAACATAGCTATCTCAGCTTTCATTTTTGGCCACCAGTATTGTTTCTTGAGATCTAGGTACATCTTGTCCGAACCCGGGTGAACAGAGTATCTGGTCTTGTGCGCTTCTGTAACAGCCCAAAATCTCAAGTATTGTTAAGTTACATTTTGGGGGTGTTTTAAAGGGGAGATTCGGCGAGTTGGAGCCAGACTCGCCGAGTAGGGTCGCAGATTTGGTCGCGGGTTCACGACTGGACTCGACGAGTCCAGATATGGACTCGGCGAGTCGACGCTGTTCAGCGGAAACCCTAGCCGTTCAGTATTGGGTCGTATATAAGGGTTATTATGCCGTCATTTCACGACTTTGGATCGATTGGGAAGAACCCTAGGCGACTGGAGCGGCTAGAGCAAGGATTGAAGATCATTGGTGATTTGAGGAAGTTATTGTCCAAGAAGGAGAAGGTTTTGGCTAATGGAGCAGCAAGGGAATCACGTTTTGAGGCTTGGGGACACTGAGGGTGCATGATTCAGGTAACCTTTCGGATTATTTTCTGTAATGTGAATGTGTGCATGGATTTAGGGTTTGTGAAACCCATTTGGAGATTAGACGGATTGTTGTGTCATTACCCAATGTTTATAACCTTGTATTAGTACCCCTTAGAGGTTCAGAAGGTTCTATGGTTGTATATTCGGAAAATATGTATCTCAGGAAGCAGTTTGATCGACTGCATGGCGTGGACTCGCCGAGTCGGATGATCAGACTCGGCGAGTAGCTTGAAGATTCACTGGGACTCGCCGAGTTGTTCTTCAGACTCGGCGAGTGGAGTCGGGGTGGCCCCGCGATTCTTCCAGGAGTGACTCGTCGAGTCAAAGAGGATACTCGACGAGTAGAAGGGGAATCTTAGAGGATTGAAGGACGACCAGACTCGCCGAGTCGCCAGGGAACTCGCCGAGTCCAGTCGAGCTGACAATGGACTGTTGACCAGAGTTGACTGGTGTGATTTCTTAGGGTCAGTTAACGCGGAAGATAGAAGTATTAAAAAGAGATATATGATGAGACAGGGAGCTTGTAGCTCGGAGGATCAAGTGCAAGAGATTTCAGGAGTTGCTATCTTCCAGTGTCCGCGAGGTGAGTCTTCTCACTATACCTCACCCGGAAGGGTTTGATTGTGTGACCGGAAGGTCAAGTATGTTATGTGTTATGTTTATATGTTATAAATGGAAAGTTAGCTGCTACGCGTGATATACATGCTTATATATGGGCCGGAAGGCAAGGTATTATGTGACAGAAAGGTCAGGTATGATATATGATATATGATATATGTGCTTTATGTGTTAGAGTATTGGTATTATGTGTTATATATGTGTATGGGCCGGAAGGCGATATATATTACGGGCCGGAAGGCAATGTTATGTGGACCGAAAGGTCCGGGCCGGAAGGCAATGTTATGTGGACCGAAAGGTCCGGGCCGGAAGGCGTATGTGCGTAAGGTATATTGGGGAACTCACTAAGCTTCGTGCTTACGTTGTTTATGTTATGTTGTTTCAGGTTCTTACAGTAACGCGGGAAGGCAACGGTTCGATTGTACACACCGAAGAAAGAGTTGTGTTTTGGAGGATCCTGGTCTTCTATTATAATGAAAATGAAACTATGTTTTGTAATTCGAATGTGAATAAGATTTTAAACAAGTGTTTTTAATATTAAATTGATTATTTAAATGAAAATTTTGTTTTTGGAAATCACGGTGTTACAAATTGGTATCAGAGCCTTGGTTTGAGGGATTCGGACGCGCCTACGGGTAAATCTGGACTCAAACTGAGGAAGTAAGAAAAGGTTTTCCAAATAAATGGTTTTCTAAAGTGAATAAGAGTTCAAAGAGAAAGCAAGAAAGAGCAGTGTGTACAATCAGCCAGAGCCAAACGGTGATTTCCCAAAATACCCTTACTTTTGTGTTATGACATATCTATTATGCACTTTATGAGACATTATTGCATGCTAGAGACAGGCTAGGTATTTCATATCTTAGGACTAGAGTGGCCTGATGTGTGATGCCTTAGTCTAGGGTTTGCTGTTATATGTGCGTTATGCTTTTGTGTATATGTGAAGAGTGAGAGTATCTAGTTGGAACGCACAAGGGGTAAAGCTACGGGGTACAGAGGTACTTCCGAGGATGAGCCGAGAAGGTGGAGCTACCACAGATGGGGAGTCCTATGTATGCTTCAATGCTCGAATGCTGCTTGCTTTGTGCTTTGTGGAGTTGTCGATGATGGGAGTCAGCTACTAAGTGAGTATGACGATACTCAGGAGGTAGAGGGCTGGCATCATTAGGAACTCTTCAGCAGCTGATAGCAAAGAAGTGGGAGGACGGCGGAAGGGACTAGGGAGTAAACCTAGCCAAATGAGTGCGCTGGTAGAGTAGAGGATTTCGCTGGAAAGCGAACACGCGCGATGAGATGGGTGAAAGAGCAGGTTTATCAGCTACTTAGGAACTCTGGGATGGTCCGTGTGGAAAGTATGGGTAGATGTGGCAGGTAGTATGGGCCCGTACTACTGAAAGCAGAGGACCCATACTTGACACAGGGGGCATTCTGAAGGTCCTAAGGAGCAGATTGAGGAGTGATGTTATGGTTCGAATACCTTACATCGGAGCGGATACAGAGTGATGTTATGGTCAGGGCACCATACATCGGAACAGTTGAGATAGATGTTGTGATTCGAGTGCTATACATTGGAGCAGATTGAGGAGTGGTGCTATGGTTCAGGTACCATACACCGAAGCATGTTGAAGGGGATAGTCGGGGTTTTCAGTATCGGGACTTCTATTATGCGAAGCCTCCCACATTCGATGGAGTTCAGGACTCGATTGTTGCTATGAGATGGTTATCAGACATGGAGGGGTGTTCCTCCACGAGTTTATGCCCTGCTGATCAGAGGGTGGGTTGTGCTCTGAACCTGTTGAGGCTCGGGGCGAAGGATTGGTGAAGATTGACCACGAGGTCATTTTCCGATGCGCAGAGGGATGCGGTTCCATGGGATCAATTCAGAGGGATGTTCAGTACTCGCTATGATCCGCGGGATGAAAAGGAGAAATTGGCTCGGAAGTTCTTTAAGCTGAGGCAGGATTTGGAGTCGGTGACTGAGAGCACCGGGATGTTTATTGAGAGGGCGATGTCTTGCCCTGAGTTCGCTTCGGAGCAGGCTCAGATGTCCCGAAATCCGAGTATGCTCAAGAGGGGGGGGTATCAGACAGTTCGTGTCTGCGTAGAGACGCGAGACCGTGTTGGTATCGCAGGAGGCCGCCATGTGGCGTGAGTTAGAGGTTGAGTTGCAGTAGCGTGAGATGAGGCAGGCCCCGATGCAGTCGCAGTCGGCGCCGAAACGGTCCATGACCGTAGACGTCAGAATGGGGGATCGGAGCGGTCACACTTGTGGGAAGTGTGAGAGAGATGGCACCGGAGCTTGTTGGCCCAGTGGTGCATGCCGCAAGTGCGGAAAGGAGGGGCATGGTGCACGGGATTGTCGGCAGTCAGTGCCAATTCGGGGTTTCAGGATTGTTATCAGTGTCGGCAGGTTGGACATTTGAGGGTCAACCGTCCACAGTTTTCTGCAGAACCGGTGCAGGCTCTAGCATCGGCCACCTTGAGGAGTTCAGGAGGAGGACAGGATGGAGCAGAGCCCAAGGGCTTAGGGTCGTGCTTATCGGCTTGCGGCAGAGGGAGACGGAGCAGTGCCGGAGGCAGCTGCGGGTATGATGCTCTCTTGATGTCTTGAGTAGCTTGCGTTGATTGTGGCGTATCGTTTGTGCTGGTGTCTGGTGTGGATTTCGATGCGGTATTCGTTGTTTCGCGGGTTTGGCATGGTTATGGATTGGTGCTTCAGGTTTTCGCTTGGCATTCGTTGTTCCCTGATGGTTTAGTATGATTATAGTTTGGCGTTTTGGTACCGGTAGCCTTGTGCGGTTTTCGATGCGATATTCAACCTTTGGCAGGTTGTGGGTTTGGTTATGGGTTATTGCTTGGGAATTCCGTTGGGCATCGTTCGTGAGGGTTGATAGTGGAGATGCGGCACTGGGTTGAATGACGGGTAGCATCTGCAGTTGTGGAGTGGATAATTGAAAGATCGGAATCTTTTGAGCGGATTGATCAGGGAGGAGATGTGTTTTGCTGAGGGTTGCTTACGCTTGTGGGAAGCAGTCAGTGGGTAAATGTTCTCTTTGTGCAGGATGGTTCTGAAAGGTCGTTAATGACGATCGGTGGCAGTTAGTCAGTGCTTTAGTGGGGGAGAATTAGAAAATTCTCCGGGAGATCGATGAGTATGTGAGGGTGCTTAGCTGCCGGGATTCACTAGTGTTTGTCAGTGCAGAGTATAGGCCGATGAGAGCGAGTGTCGGGTATGCGGGGCGGGATACAGACCTAGGGCATTCGATTTTGGAGGCCTGAGAGAAGGCCGGGATCAAGATTGAGTAAGTAACCGGAATTTTGCGATCAGAGTATTGGTACGTTTGAGGTACGTGATGGGTTGTACTGCATTAATCCCACGGGATTATGTTGTGCATGTTTCTAGAGCTGGAACCGGAAGGTTCCCAGAGTTAGAACCTGAGGGTTCGCAGAGTTTGGGTGTACGGACCCACAGAGATATAGCCTCGAGTGGCTAGTATGCGTTATGAGAGTCGGTCCAGTCATACTGGAGACTCTGTTGGTATTGCTGGATTAGCTCGGGATTTGCGGATCGCGTATGTTGCAGTGTGATTGCAGTGGAAGGTCTGGCCCCGGGTTATTGATCTTGTATAGCGGAGGCAGTGATTTTGATGAGTGGAGAGAGTGCGTGGGATTGAGAGCCCCTGCAATGAGAACCAGAGTATGTGAATAGCAGTTACGCAAAAAGGGTGGTGTCGCTTGGGGCGAGCACCGTGGCACCGGTTGGAGTGGCAGTATGTTCAAGAGAGTTCCGTGGAAAAGGAAAAGAGGAGGGTATGTAACTCCGAAGGGGGTGCAAGTTCACGAAAGTGAAAGCTGCAGAGCAGAGTTATGGTTAGAGTATTTCGAGTATGGTTTTGAGCATCGTGTTCGCGGCAGTGGAGTAGGAACCCATCCGGTTGGGATGTCTGTTGAGGCTCAGAAGAGATGCATGGAGAGAGAAAATTTTAAATTCTCAGTGTGAATCTGATCAGAGTGTAGGGTGGATGTGGTGGTTCATCTTGGGAGATGTTCGAGGATATCATCAGTGTATCGGGTCTTTCCACCTGCGGGTGTTGGGACTAGTTCAGTATGTGTATGTGATGGCAAGAGGGAACTTGTGAGAGTTGATCTGAGAGGGAGAACGGATCTCTCAGTCGGTCCAGAATGGGCAAAGTGGGCTTTGGATCGGGGATCCGGTGGTTCAGGGTTTCCTAACCCTTATGGGTTGAGTGATCGTTGAGATTTGGAGCAGAGTGCATCTTGGGTAATTTCCGATTACAGAGAGTGCTGAGCAGTTCAGAGTTCGTACTTTAGTTGACAAAGCGGACTCAGCAGGTTAAAGAGAGTTAGTGATCGTCTAGAGTTAACAGGAAAGTTATGCAGGCAGACGCCGTTACGAGCATGTGATTCAGGTCAGCGACTTCGTATTTCTGACAGGGTGCTTCGATTTAGGAAGAGGGGTAAATGGGGGGCCCCGGTATGTTGGGTCTTTTCGTGAAAGTGCGAAGGTAGGAAGGGTGGCCTATCGTTTGGAGCTGTCAACGGAATTGGGACGGATCCATGACACTGGTATGTGTCGCAATTGAAGAGGTGTATAGCGGATGAGTCAGCAGTGGTTCTACTAGAGAACGATTAGGTGGATGCGAGCCTATGTTACGTCGGGAGGCCAGTGGCCGTCGGAGATAGGAATATCAAGGTTCTGAGGAACAAGAAGGTACCTCTGGTATTGGTTCAGTAGCGGCCTCGGAAGAGATCGGTGGTGTCTAGGGAAGCCGAAACGTGAGATGTGGGAGCAGCAGCCAGAGCTATTTTCAGAGTGAGACTTCGAGGGCGAAGTCTAATTCTAGTGGGAGAGAATTGTAACAGCCCAAAATCTCAAGTATTGTTAAGTTACATTTTGGGGGTGTTTTAAAGGGGAGACTCGGCGAGTTGGAGCCAGACTCGCCGAGTAGGGTCGCAGATTTGGTCGCGGGTTCACGACTGGACTCGACGAGTCCAGATATGGACTCGGCGAGTCGACGCTGTTCAGCGGAAACCCTAGCCGTTCAGTATTGGGTCGTATATAAGGGTTATTATGCCGTCATTTCACGACTTTGGATCGATTGGGAAGAACCCTAGGCGACTGGAGCGGCTAGAGCAAGGATTGAAGATCATTGGTGATTTGAGGAAGTTATTGTCCAAGAAGGAGAAGGTTTTGGCTAATGGAGCAGCAAGGGAATCACGTTTTGAGGCTTGGGGACACTGAGGGTGCATGATTCAGGTAACCTTTCGGATTATTTTCTGTAATGTGAATGTGTGCATGGATTTAGGGTTTGTGAAACCCATTTGGAGATTAGACGGATTGTTGTGTCGTTACCCAATGTTTATAACCTTGTATTAGTACCCCTTAGAGGTTCAGAAGGTCCTATGGTTGTATATTCGGAAAATATGTATCTCAGGAAGCAGTTTGATCGACTGCATGGCGTGGACTCGCCGAGTCGGATGATCAGACTCGGCGAGTAGCTTGAAGATTCACTGGGACTCGCCGAGTTGTTCTTCAGACTCGGCGAGTGGAGTCGGGGTGGCCCCGCGATTCTTCCAGGAGTGACTCGTCGAGTCAAAGAGGATACTCGACGAGTAGAAGGGGAATCTTAGAGGATTGAAGGACGACCAGACTCGCCGAGTCGCCAGGGAACTCGCCGAGTCCAGTCGAGCTGACAATGGACTGTTGACCAGAGTTGACTGGTGTGATTTCTTAGGGTCAGTTAACGCGGAAGATAGAAGTATTAAAAAGAGATATATGATGAGACAGGGAGCTTGTAGCTCGGAGGATCAAGTGCAAGAGATTTCAGGAGTTGCTATCTTCCAGTGTCCGCGAGGTGAGTCTTCTCACTATACCTCACCCGGAAGGGTTTGATTGTGTGACCAGAAGGTCAAGTATGTTATGTGTTATGTTTATATGTTATAAATGGAAAGTTAGCTGCTACGCGTGATATACATGCTTATATATGGGCCGGAAGGCAAGGTATTATGTGACAGAAAGGTCAGGTATGATATATGATATATGATATATGTGCTTTATGTGTTAGAGTATTGGTATTATGTGTTATATATGTGTATGGGCCGGAAGGCGATATATATTACGGGCCGGAAGGCAATGTTATGTGGACCGAAAGGTCCGGGCCGGAAGGCAATGTTATGTGGACCGAAAGGTCCGGGCCGGAAGGCGTATGTGCGTAAGGTATATTGGGGAACTCACTAAGCTTCGTGCTTACGTTGTTTATGTTATGTTGTTTCAGGTTGTTACAGTAACGCGGGAAGGCAACGGTTCGATTGTACACACCGAAGAAAGAGTTGTGTTTTGGAGGATCCTGGTCTTCTATTATAATGAAAATGAAACTATGTTTTGTAATTCGAATGTGAATAAGATTTTAAACAAGTGTTTTTAATATTAAATTGATTATTTAAATGAAAATTTTGTTTTTGGAAATCACGGTGTTACAGCTTCCTCCATGACAATCTCCCTGAATCCTCCGGACTTTGGAATCCAGATTTGATCCATGAAGCAGTAGACTCCGTCACCTCTAATCTCAAGTTTCTTTTCCATTCCTCTCAAGGCTTCGATTGACACGTTCTCGGGATTGAGGGCTTCTAACTAGGCTTCTCGGATTTGCATGGATAAGTGGGAATGGATAGTCATCATCAGGGTCTTTACTTTTCGGCTTGAACTCTCCTTTCGGCTAAGGGTATCTGCTACCACATTGGCCTTGCTGGGATGGTAACGGATTTCACACTCATAATCGCTGAGTAGTTCTACCTATCGTCGTTGCCTCATGTTCAAGTCTTTCTGATCAAAGATGTGCTGCAGGCTCTTGTGGTCAGTGAAGATCGTACACTTGGTTCCGTAGAGGTAATGTCTCCAAATCTTCAGTGCAAAGACTACGGCTCCTAACTCCAAGTCATGCGTGGTATAGTTAACCTCGTGTGCTTTTAGCTGTCTAGAGGCATAAGCAATTACTTTTCCTCTTTGCATAAGCACGCAGCCCAAACCTTGATTAGACGCATCGCAGTAGACAACGAAGTCCTCTGTCCCTTCGGGTAGGGACAAAACAGGTGCGCTGCACAAGGCTTTCTTCAACGTCTGGAATGCGGTTTCTTGTTTATCACTCCAACAAAAGGGTACACCTTTCTGGGTTAGAGTGGTTAAGGGTTTGGTGATTCTGGAAAAGTTCTAGATAAATCTACGATAATAGCCGGCAAGACCCAAGAATTGCCGGATTTCTGTGGGTGTCTTCAGTGCCGACCAATTCTCTATCGCTTTAATCTTGGAGGGATGTACATGAATACCCTCCTCGCTTACCACATGACCGAGGAAAGTTACCTTCTGAATCCATAATTCACACTTGGAAAATTTTGCGTACAACTTCTTGGATCTAAGGGTTTCCAACACTAGCCTCAAGTGTTGTTTGTGATCTTCTTCGCTTCGGGAATAGACAAGTATGTCATCAATGAATACAATGACGAACTTGTCTAGATAAGGACGACACACCCAGTTCATCAGGTCCATGAACACCGCTGGTGCGTTGGTTAGACCGAAGGGCATCACTACGAACTCGTAGTGTCCATATCAAGTCCTGAAAGCTGTTTTGGACACATCACTTTCATGAACTCGTAGCTGATGGTACCCTGACCGAAGGTCTATCTTAGAGAAGTAACTGGCTCCCTGGAGTTGATCGAAGAGGTCATCTATTCGCGGAAGAGGATATCAGTTTTTGACGGTCAACTTGTTCAGCTCGCGATAGTCGATACACATCCGAAAGGATCCATCTTTCTTCTTGACAAATAATACCGGAGCTCCCCAGGGTGAGGAACTCGTAATGAGTCCTTTACTGACCAACTCATTGAGTTGGCTGGATAACTCCTGCATTTCTGCTGGAGCTAAGTGATACGGAGACTTCGCTACGGGGGTAGCTCCAAGAATTAGGTCAATACGGAACTCGACCTGACGCTCGGGAGAAATTCCTGGGAGCTCTTCGGGAAATACATCAGGAAAGTTACAGACTTCGGGGATGCTCGCGAGGTCTTTAAATTCCTGTTTCTCGTTGATTACATGGGCTAAGAATGCAATGCACTCCTTTTGCAGGAGCTTCTAAGCTTTGATTCAGGAAATGATACGAAGGTTGGAACTGAGTTTATCGCCATAGATTACGAGAGTCTGACCCGAAGGAAGGTTGAGACGGATGGCTTTTTCGAAACAAAGGTGTAACATCCCGGAATTTCAGGTATCTCTTTAAATTATTTTTGGGGCACATTTAGGAGGGGACTCGGCGAGTTGGTGCACGACTCGCCGAGTAGGGCCATGGTCTTGGTCGCAGACGCGCGACTGGACTCGACGAGTCCAATAAGGGACTCGGCGAGTCGACGCTGTTTCAGCTGAACCCTAGCCGTTTCATTTCTGATCGTATATAACGATCTTATGGCCGTCATGTCGCGTCTTTTGGCCGGTTGAAGATCCCCTGGGAGTGTGTGAGCATCTGAAGCAAGAGAGAGGACTTGAGAAGGCTTGAAGAGATTGTTAGACAAGGAGGAGCAAGGTGGTGATCAAAGGAATCGAGTATTGGAGGTTTGGAGACACAGGGAACACGTTTCCAGGTAATCTTCGGATCGAAATCTGTAACTTTTACGTTGTATGCGAGTTTAGGGTTTAGGAAACCCAATCAAGGGTTAGTTGGATTATATTGTTGTTATTAGTGTTAAAAACCCCTGTAATAGTATATGTGAAAGCCCAGGAAGCCCTATATCTATATACTTCGAAATCATGCGAAATACAGGAGGCAGCGGATTGACTGCATGGCGAGGACTCGCCGAGTCCAATGATCAGACTCGGCGAGTAGCTTGAAGATTCACTAGAACTCGCCGAGTTGTTCTTCAGACTCGGCGAGTAGCTTGAAGGTTCACTAGGACTCGTCGAGTTGTTCTTCAGACTCGGCGAGTAGCTTGAAGATCTACTGGAACTCGTCGAGTCGTTCTTCAGACTCGGCGAGTGGTGTCAGGATGTCTATACTCGTCGAGTTACCCTTTGTACTCGACGTGTCCAGTCAAGATTGACCGTTGACCTGTATATATCTTAGAGGGGTCAGTTGTCTTGTTTGATAAGATCATTAACTAGGGCTGTGGTATTATAGGGAACCTGCGGACTAGCGGATTGTGTGCGAGTAGCTCGAAGAGGTTATAGCCTGCGTACTACGAGGTGAGTCTTCTCACTATACTTCACCCGGAAGGGTTTGACTGTTAGACCGGAAGGTCGTGTGTGTTATATTCATACTATGTCTAGAGAGGTAGATGCTTTATATGTGATGTGTGCTTATATGCGATATATGTTATGTGGACCGAAAGGTCCGGGCCGGAAGGCAATGTTATGTGGATCGAAAGATCCGGGCCGGAAGGCAATGTTATGTGGATCGAAAGATCCGGGCCGGAAGGCAATGTTATGTGGACCGAAAGGTCCGGGCCGGAAGGCAATGTTATGTGGATCGAAAGGTCCGGGCCGGAAGGCGTATGTGGGTAAGTCGTATACTGGGGAACTCACTAAGCATTTATGCTTACTAGTTGTTTATGTTTTTCAGGTACTAGTGATGACCGTGGAAAGGCGCCGGCGTGACACGTACACACTGCCACTGTTGAAGATCCTGGAGATTTATTATTTATATTTTGAAACAAACTTGGAATAAACCCTTTTGTCGAATAATGATGTTTTGTTTTAATGAAAAATTTATTTGAAAATTTGAGATGTTACAAAAGGATATCTGCATGATTGAGACTCAACCAATCCATGCCAATGATGACATCAAAGCTCTTTATGGAAATTGGCATGAGATCGATGGGAAATGAATGGTCATTCAGGGTAAGGGTACAACCTATGAACACCTCGCTAGCGTTTTCTTTCTCACCGTTAGCCATCTTGACGGTAAACGTTTCAGTTAACGGTTGGGGATTATGTTTTAGGTTATGTTTGAACGCATGACTAACAAAACTCCTTTCAGCACCCGAATCGAAAAGAATACTAGCATAGGAGTTGTCGAGAAGGAACATACTCGAGACAACAGTAGGATCAACGACTGCCTCCTCCCTTCCCATGGCTAGGACTCTTCCAGTGTTATCAGCTGTAGACTTCTTGGGGAAGTTCCTTTTAAAATGTCCAACCTCTCCACAGTTATAACAGGCTTGACCAAAACCTGCTCCAGATGATTGATTGGCCGATTGGGCCGGAGCTTTGCAGAATCGGACCGTGTGCCCCTTCTTACCACAATTGGTACAAGATAGTTCTCGGCAAGGGCCGGGGTTGTGGTGATATTTTCACTTGTCACACTGAGGAAGATTACCAGCATATCTGCTAGTAGGAGTTGGAGTTGCGGATCCCACAACAGAAGCAACAGCAACGGGGGTAGTAGCAGCATGGACTGCTACCGTCTGTTGTTTCTTGGAGGACCCTTGGGAAGGTTGACCCTTCTTCTTCTTCCAGAACTTTCTCTTCTCACCACTCCTCTTGGTCGGCTCAGGAGTGGTAGTGGTTTCCTCGACATCATCACTATGATCAATTAGGGTTTGGGCTAATGTCTTGGCACTATCATAGGTATCCAGACGTGCAGCTAAGACATTTCCCTTTGTTGGCTGGGTCAACCCCCAAATGAATTTTTCAATCTTCTTACTTTCAGGAGTGACCAATCCCGGGCAAAGAAGTGCGAGATCATCGAATCGAGAAGTGTATGCAGCAATATCAGAACCTTTCATCTTTAGGTTCCAGAGCACGTGCTCTAGTTTCTGCATTTCACCACGGGGACAGTACTCATCAATGAGGAGTTCTTTCATGGCTTCCCAGCCCATGGCATTGGCTACAGGTAGGGTTAGAGATTTGACTCGGCCGTTCCACCAAGTCATGGCTTTATCAATGAATGTACAAGCTGCGAACTTTATCGGACTCGGAACAGGCACAAATTTCAAAGATGGATTCGATTTTCTCGAACCATCGGGATAAGGAAATGACACCTCCAGTGCCTTCGAAGGATGTTGGTTTTACATTCATGAAGTCCTTATAGGAACCCTCCTTTCGGTGTCCCTGGTTGCTTTCCCGGTTCTAGTTTTGATTGCCACCTCCTGAACCACCGGAACCACCAGTGTTTAGTTGAGACATAGCAGCTGCCACCGCGGCGGTAACAGCTGCCTGGAATACCATGGGATCAATTTCAGGAGGAGGTGGTGGCGGAGGGTTTTTGGTCTTGGAGCTGGGTCTCTTTCTGGGAGGCATCTTGATCTAATAAGATCAAGAAAGAGAGAGGATGGTAAGTCCTCTAAATCGAATCAAGATATTTCACAGATATACAAATATTCCGAATAAGCGATAAGATAGGAGGGAGTTATCGAAGCAGATAAATTATCGCTAAAAGAATGATCAAGGAACAATGAATGAATGGAGATTTCTACAAAGGATTGGCTTGAGAAATACTCCCATAGTATTTCGTGACTCGCTACGACACTGGTTCGATGTTTGTGGTATTAGGGTAAGTTTTAGGCATGCCACATACCACAGTCACTCCCAAGCACATGTTGGCCGTGTCTCGAATGAATATAGTTGGCCAGGCTATATTGATCCTAGACACGACTACATAACTGCCCAGGTTTAACCGCAGTACACAACACCCATTTACTTATGTTTTGTTCTACTTGTAGTTACGGATCTCGATGGTTCGGTATACTTGGATACTTTTCAAAATACTTATAGTTTGAAGATACTTTTAATTCAGAGCACTTAGGCCCTTTAGTGTTTATAGTTTTATACCATGTAAGGTTTGGTATACTTTATTCAATATAAACCTGGATCTGATACCAATCTGTCACACCCCGAAGACCGAAGGCGGAAACACTTCCGGGGTTAACTCCACGTTGAATATCAAATCCAATGCACATAGTAAGTAAAGTAAAACAACCATTACATTACATATAGAAAAGTTTACAATTGTTTCAAAAGTAAAGTTGTACATGTGATACATAGTATATATATATATATATATATATATATATATATATATATATATATATATATATATATATATATATATATATATATATATATATAAACAAAATGGAACGGTTCTTTTGCGCACTCGGACTTCAAACAAAAGGATCTTCGGGTACCTGTCTAACGCTGACCTGAGAATACAAGCGGTTTGAAAATCAGCATAATGCTGGTGAGTTCATAAGCGGTTTTGTTTTGTGAAAAATGTACAAGTTTCCTTTCCGTTTCTGAAAATGTTACACACCAAGAAAATCCCATATTTTCTTAAAAGTTGGTTATCGAATGCGAAAATGTGATGTAAAGTTGTACACTGAAAACATGTTAACGGTTATGAAATGTAAAGTTATCCGGTTGGTTACACTTTTCTGGTTATGTATAATGTTCCCCAGGAAAATCCCATATTTTCCTAAATGTTGGTTACCAATTGTGAAAGATGTAAGCTAAAAACCCGGTTATCGTTGTGAAATGTATTAGTTATAAAACAAAGTAAACTAATTACTTTATTCATTATTACTATTAAGTAAATCCTTGTTATCCTAATTGCGAGTTCCATAACCATACGATAGACTAGATATGGCAATAAGTAGTCCACATCACCTTATGACTTTCGTCACACTTGAACCATTTCGGTTCGGCTGTAGCTAGCAGCCAGGTGTGGGATAGTCAGCCCCGTATAGATCTATACACTCAAGTCACGCTCCGTATCTAAGAGATTCTGGTTACGGGAGCAGTCGTCCACTCGCGTATCTCTGTGGAGTGTTTGCCGAGGACGTGTCTCCAATTATATAGGACTAACAAATCTACTAGTAATAGTATGATAATCCTCCACTCGCGTATCTCTGTGGAGTGTTACCGAGGACAAAACAGCGTACAAAGTTTTATGTTCAAAGGTTCTAATGTCATGCTTTTAACTGATAAAATGTGGAAAAACCATTTGTGAAATAAATAAAACATAACAGTTTACAACTAATTTCACAAATAATGTATATGATTACCCTGCAAGTTTCAAACAGTTCTCAGTTGTGGTTATCAGTGTTAAAAGCATATAAGTTTTGAAACATACACATGCAAAACAAGTTTTAAGTACAATTATCCATTGTACTTTGCTTGTATTCCCGCTGAAAACAGTGAAAAAGGGTAGGGGTATGAACTCACCAGATGAGAAGGCACAACTGTTTCGGACACTAAACGTTGGTTCGGGGTTTGATTACACACAAGTTTCCTATGTAATATGAAATAATGTCCAAATATATCTAATTAGATTTAAAAATAATAATTAGATAGGATACTACACTCCAATGAGCTAAAACACTTCAAAACGAGTGTTTGGAGTGACCCGGGTGACATCTACAGACGTGTAATGATGCGTGGGACTTGGGAATTGAGTTTACTCTTCAGGAGTAAACTCCTTAGGGAGTTTTCGGCCATATACCCCATACATACATGAGTTCACGGCCGTGAACTCATGATTGGGTGATTTGGGGTGCTAAATGGCTTAAATGAACATGGGGAATGATTGAATGGATTTTTCTAAAGCCTTGGAATGGATTGAATGTGCTTATATATTATTTATGGGAGTTTAAGGCAGTAAACTTGGATTTTACGGTCGTAAACTCCCCCAAGCTCAAACATAATTATTTTGGAAGGCTAGGACAATCACATGTGATTCTAACTAATTTTCCAAACCTTGGTATGAGTTTTGGGCATCATTTGACACCTATAGAGGAGTTTACGGCCCTGGAACTATTTCTTGGGAAGCTTTGGCCGTAAACTCCTAAATGGAGGGTGTTTGACATGCTTAAGGTCCCCAAACTATTTTTAGATGATTCTAGGATTTATTCCAAGGCTATTGGTGGAGTTATATGGCTTTTTAACATGCAAAAATGAGTTTACTCCCCATGTATGAGGAGTTTACGGCCCAAGCATGTTCCTTGGCTGTAAACTCTAGTTTGCTCCTCAAAATTCATGTTTAGGGTGTTCTATGTCCGGATTTATAAGCCATAAGGTCGTGCCTAAGTCCCAAAATTGGTTTGGAGGGGTTAAATTGCTTAAAACCCAAGTTTTTAGGTGTTTACGGCCCTAGCATGCTCCTTGGCCATAAACACATGCCCCAGGTCCAAATTGATAGATTAAACACGAATTTGAAGGCCTAATAGGTTAAACAACAAGTTGGGGATGTTACCTCAAAGATTTGGAGCCTTAATTCAATGTTTTGGACCTTGAATCTTTGGTTGAGGAAAGAGGTTAGAGAGAGAGTAGTGAGATGAAGCAAAAGCTTCAAATGGAAGTTTAGAACACTTTAAATAGTGTTCGGGATTTGGACACGGTGGAATTCTACCCGATACCGACTTTAGACGGGGCTTTTGGTCGCACCCGACCAAGTTGTCGTAACCCGACATGGTCGATTTTAGAAATGTTCCGATTACTAATATGGGGTGTTAGAATGAGTTCTAAATGTACTAGGACACCCATTAAGTCATATTAGATAATCTTTAATTAACGACTTAATTTAATGACGAAATCGGAAATAAATTTGGAAACGACGATTGGTTAATTGAAATGGATTACGAAAAGGGTTACAAGCAATGGTACGAAATTTCGGGTTGTTACATCAGGTTCCTCGATCATATCGTGGAATATCATATCCATTTTGAAAACTTGTTCCATGGGATTTGGGAAGACCATTGTAAGATTTTGATATCTACAAAACAGGAGAAGTTCCAGTCAAGTTGATTAGAATCCTTGATGTAACACCCAAATGAAACATCAAGGCTAGGATCCAACACAATACTCTACAACCTAGAAGAGGGATGTCGTAATCTAGTTGGAGAATATTTGAAGGTAGGTAAATGAAGATTTAGCAATTTCCACCATGAAAAACGAAAAAGAAAATTTAAGTTTTAAATGAATTGAAACTCCTAGATCTTTTGAGATTCATTTAACTTTTCAATGGCATGTTTAATCTCGATTATGCCCTACTATTTGTGACTGGGATGTCGAGGATCACAAACAAGGTGTGAATAACCAAGGGAATCTCGTGGTGCACTCAATGCTACTATCACCTAATCCATGTGTTGGTTAGCCACACACGCTCCATTGATCTATGATAAACATCGAGCCACCCTTCGCTACCAATGCCAACCCCAAATTAGTGTGATGGTTAACCACAAACGCTCCACTAATGTCTCGACAAGGGTACAAAGTGTCATTCCATGGATTAGCATACAATTTCACATTTTTCCTAAAGTAACTATGACTTGGGAATTTGAAAAAAACTTAGTTACTTTGTACTTCATTATACTTATAATGGAAGGTTTCTGTCCTATCCTACCCGTTCGGATAACGACCCTCCACCAGTCAAGAGTGCAGTGGGTAAGAGTGGATACCCATTCAATCGCCATTTTATAGGCAATTTCCTTAAACACCCCTTATAGACCAACTTTGTGAATGAGGCCTATTAACGGTAAGACTGACTCTTTACTCATATATATATATATATATATATATATATATATATATATATATATATAATATTAGACTTTTAATGTTACATATAGATAGTATATGGTGTATTTTACACTTTTAAAATACTAGGTGGTTTTATTAACTTGCTCTTTTAGTTAAACTTTTAATTAACTTAACAAAACCATGAGGGTGTAATTTGAACTTTTCAAAATATTAGAGTTTTAGAATTTAAATACTACATAATTAAACTATTAATAAAAATTTTAAATTCCAAAAATTGAGGGCAAGTTTTGAAACATTTCAAAACATTAGGGTTTAGAATTTAAATATTTCAAAATTAAACTTTTAATCAAAATTTAAATTCCAAAACTTGAGGGCAAGTTTTGAAACTTTTCAAAACATTAGGGTTTAACTATTTAAATTTCAAAACCAAAATTCTTAAGTTCAAATTTAAACCATAAAACCTAAAGGGGAAAATTGAAACTTTTCAAATAAGACAATTATCTAATTTTGACCTAGTCAAATATCTTGTAGGATAATTCATCAAATTACTCAAATAATTAAACATTATCTTATAAGGTAACAAATATTTGATTAAATGGTAATTATCTACTATTTTGGTAAGGATATTCACCCAAAATCTATAAAAATCAGATTTTGTTAATTAAAAAACGTTTATGGTAAGTATCCCAAGCCAAAACAGCAAGAAAATCGCCAAAAAAACACTTCCAGACCCTCGGACTCGCCGAGTCAAAGACTGGACTCGCCGAGTTCATCTACTGACTCAACGAGTCAGTTAAGCAGAAGGGCAAAAAATGATTTTTTCAGCCATTAAACTATCAAATAAGAATCAATTTACTAAAAAACAGCCCTAGGCTTTGATACCACTAATGGGTTGTGAGCAATACATCATTCCTATTGTGTACATGCAAACCCTAATAGTTTTTGGATCTAGTTTGTCTAATGAACATGCAGTTGATAATCTAAAGCCATAAACAGTAGATCTAATAAACTATAGCTGAAATTAGGGTTTAGATCTTACCTTTGATTGTTATATAGCAATAACAATCAATCATTGGCTTCAGAAAGCTTAGTGCCTCAAGTGTGACATCCCCAAAATCTCGGCCAGAAAAGACCGATTTTCATTTATGCTTTTAAAATAATTTCAGAGTAAATCCTTTTGATTTGAAAGAGTTGTGGAATTTGTTCCCAAAAACAAAATGTAATAAAAAAATGTTTACCAAAGCATTTCATAAAAGAAATGTATTTTCGTTATATAACCAAAACTCGGGATGTTATGTTCCGATACAGACCATAAAGCATAAACGATAACATTACAAGTCATTCAACAAATATATACATATACAGACTTGTAAACAAAACAACTTGATGGTTCATCCATCTTAGGCCCTTGCGCCACTTCCTATAATACAAATAAAACTGAGTGGGTCAGGCTTGGGAGCCTAGCGAGCATATAGTGTTTTCAACCCACAATAAATAATTATATTTAATTTCCACCAACCAACAATAACCCAATTACCCATTCCCGTTATTCTCACTTTACATCCCTAAGACAACTGACATAAGGGACCTAGTCTAAGAATATTTCATCGGGGCGACAACACATGCTTCGAGGGTTCCTCAGCAATATAAGTCAAATAAGGTAACCATGAGAGGGATGGAGTACAGCGAATGAACACCCAAGTTCATTAACACCTACAGGTAGCGAGCCTGCTAGTGTTCCACATAACTGTCTAGAAAAGTCTGTGGTCGTCATCTAAACTCCGCTAGATGACTAAATCAAAACAACAACGAGGCCTCTCATCTGTTTATTACTCACCAACTATCTACCCATGTTCTACCCAACATATTAGTAGATAAGAATATACATTTTTATACATAGTTTAAAAAAACTGTATAGCATGCTTTAATCAATACATATTCCACATAACAGATGAGACACACACACATACCACGTATTTCGTAGAAAACAAATCAGATCTATGAGATAGAAGAAGGTGAATATACATTCACACATATAACACAAAATATACACATAACACGTATTTCGTATAAAATACTTTATAATTATGCGTTAGAAGAAAGTAACCACACACTCACTTGATCAGAAGATGATCGGACAGCACTACGACTTATAGAAGTAGTATTCTTTGGCAGATCTGGAAGATCTTCACAAAAAACCGGACTCCTCGCGGGCAGAGCTTCGGTTCGGGAATCACACTTCTCGGGATCTTCGGGGCTTCGGGACTTGCTTCGGGGTCGGGAATGATATCGGGGATTCAGGATAATTCTTGCACGAAAAATGATGCAAAACGGGAGAGAGAAGAGAGAAAAAGAGCAAACGAGCCGGCTGCCCTCGCATCCTATTTATAGGAGGCTAGAGCCTCGGAGTACGCTGGGCATACAGCAGTACGCGAGGCGTACGCGTCCGAATCATCATGGCATGCGTCATCCGAAGAACTCGAGTGCGAGGGACGTCACGCTTCGCTGTATGCTGGGCGTACACCAATACGTTGGGCGTACTTCGGATGAGTCTGATGACTCCCCTTCGGATAATACCAGATTTTATAATTAATTTTAAATATTAATTATTTAATAAACTTTGAAAATTCATATCTCCTTCATACGAACTCCGTTTTTGACGTTCTTTATATACACGCGTAGGTGAGACTACGCTCTACAACTTTCGTTTAGACTCCATCGGCTAATTTTGAATTTATTTTTTATTAATTATTTTTAGTAGGTTGGGACCGAAAACTTCGTTATAAATTCATAACTTCTTCGTTTGACGTCCGTTCCCGCCTAACTTTTCATCGCTTCGATACCAACAAGGAGATCTTCGATTCTCGTTTAGATTGATTCGACTAAAAACCGCTCGATCTCAAAGCGAGTATTTCGGGGTGCATACCGCTAAGTCAAAACTTCAGAAAATCATAACTTCCTCATACGAAGTCAGATTTGGGCGTTCTATATATATTTGGAGACCTCGTTTCAACTACTACAACATTATCCAAAGATAACGAGTTTATTTTACACTTAAATTTTGACGCTTATTTTTATTCTTAATTAATCAAACCATATAATTAAGCAATTAAGCACAAAACACATAATACTCAAATAATACACTTCTGTTATTTCAAAATGGGTTACAAAGGTTAACCTAGACTATTACATCAACGAAAATGCCTAGCCTGGAAACGCAGGCGTTACAATTCTCTCCCCCTTAGGATGATTCCGTCCCCGGAATCACACATCAACAAACAAATGCGGATAGCGACTCAACATGTCACTCTCCGTTTCCCCGTTAAGATTTGGCCCATTCGAATGTTTCCAACGAACAAGCACTAATTCGACCATCTTGCGTCGAAGCTTCTTAGTCTTTCGGTCAACAATTACCTCTGGTTCTTCAATTAACTTCTTGTTTTCATCAATTCTCAATTCAAAAATTGGAATTATATCGGGAACTTCTCCCGTGAACTTCCTCAAATAACACACATGAAAAGTGTTGTGAATTCCATTCAGTTCCTCTGGTAGTTCAAGCTTGTATGCTTGGTTCCCAATCCTCTGAAGAACTTTAAACGGTCCAATAAACCTTGGACTCAACTTTCCCCTTTTACCAAATCTTATAAGTCCCTTCCATGGCGAGACTTTAAGCAAAACCGAATCTCCAACTTCGAAGGTCATTGGCCTTCGCTTCTTGTCAGCATAGCTCTTTTGACGATCTTGAGCTGCTAACATTCTTTCTCTAATTATTTTCAACTTTTCAGCGGTTTGATGGACCATCTCGGGACCCATAAACTGCTTTTCTCCAGCCTCAAGCCAAGAAGACGGCGTACGACACTTCTGTCCGTACAAAGCTTGATAAGGTGCCATCTTTATGCTCGAGTGGAAACTATTATTGTAGGAAAATTCTACCAAAGGTAAATGTTTATCCCAGTTACCTAAGAATTCCAGGGTACATGCTCTCAGCATATCTTCAAGTGTTTGTATTGTTCTTTCACTCTGGCCATCATTCTGCGGATGGTAAGCTGTACTTAAACACAACTTGGTAACCAATTCCTCTTGTAGACTTTTCCAAAACCTCGAGGTGAAACGGCTATCACAATCTGAGACAATCGTTAATGGAACACCGTGAAGCCTCACAATTTCCTTCACGTAAGAATTTGCAAGCTTCTCCATAGACCATTTCTCCTTGGCTGCTATGAAATACGCACTCTTAGTGAATCGATCAACGAACACCCAAATCATGTCGTGACCATTCTTTGTTCTGGAAAGTTTAGTGACAAAATCCATAGCAATGTCTTCCCACTTACCCATAGGAACAGGTAATGGTTCTAAACTCCCGTACGGTTTCTGATGTTGTGTCTTTACTCTCGCACAAGTCACACACTCAGCCACATACTTTGCAACATCAAGCTTCATCGTCGGCCACCAGTAGTAGGGTTTTAGGTCCCTATACATTTTAGTGCTACCGGGATGAATCGAGTACATGGTTTTGTGAGCTTCTTCCATCAGAAGATCTCTGACTCCTCCTGTCTTAGGTATCCAAATCCGATCTTAGAACACCTTCAGTCCATGACTGTTTACACCGAACACCAATGTTTTGCCCAAACGTTCCTCCTTTCGGTCATTCTTCTCAGAAGCTTCGCTTTGAGCTTTCTTTATACTTTCCAAAATAGTCGAGACAACTTCAATTCTCAACGCTCTTGGCCTTTTCCTTTCAAGATTGACTTTCCGACTGAGAGCATCAGCAACAATATTAGCTTTACCGAGATGGTAAAGTATCTCACAGTCGTAGTCCTTGAGTAACTCTAGCCAGCGTCGTTGCCTCATATTCAATTCTTTCTGATTAAAGAGATATTGGAGACTCTTATGATCAGTGAAAAGTTTGCACTTCGTGCCATAGAGGTAATGCCTCCATATTTTCACAGCGAAAACTACCGCTGCCAACTCCAAATCATGAGTCGGGTAATTCTTTTCATGCTCCTTCAGCTGTCGAGACGCATATGCTATCACCTTTTCTCTTTGGGTCAAAACACAACCCAATCCAACCCTAGACGCATCGCTATAAACAACGACGTCTTCAACTCCATCGGGTAAAGAAAGTATCGATGCCTTGCATAGCTTCTACTTTAGCTTCTCGAATGCTTCTTTATGCTTATCACTCCAAGCATAAGTAGCTCCTTTGTGGGTCAAAGCTGTTAATGGAGTAGCAATCGAAGAAAAGCCTTGGATAAACCTTCGGTAATATCCGGCTAATCCTAAAAAGCTTCGGATCTCCGTGGGACTTTTCAGTTGCTCCCACTTCATTACAGCTTCAATCTTTGCTGGATCAACCATTATCCCTTCTTGGTTGACCACGTGACCCAAGAATTGGACTTCACGAATCCAAAAATCACACTTAGAGAACTTTGCATACAACTTCTCCTTCTTCAAGACTTTTAACACTTCTCATAAGTGTCTGACATGCTCCTCTTGGCTTTTTGAGTAAATCAGAATGTCGTCTATGAATACTATCACGGATTTATCAAGGAACGGATTACAAACCCTATTCATTAAATCCATGAATGCTGCCGGAGCATTGGTTAGTCCAAACGACATAACCAAGAACTTGTAATGTCCATATCTAGTTCTGAATGCAGTCTTCTCGATATCTTGCTCTCTTACTTTTAGCTGATGATATCCTGACCATAGATCGATCTTCGAGAAATAGCTCGAACCTTGCAATTGATCAAATAGGTCATCAATCCTTGGCAACGGGTATCTATTCTTTATTGTTGCCTTGTTCAGCTCTCTGTAATCAATGCACATTCTCATACTTCCATCTTTCTTCTTCACAAATAACATCGGAGCTCCCCAGGGTGATGAACTAGGTCTAATGAAACCTTTATCCAATAACTCTTGAAGTTGCATCATCAGATCCTTCATCTCCGTTGGTGCTATTCGATATGGTGCTTTTGCTATTGGCGTGGTTCCTGGTAACAACTCTATTCTGAACTCTACTTGTCTATCAGGAGGTAATCCAGGAAGATCTTCGGGAAATACTTTCGGATAATCACACACCACTGGTATACTCTGTATCACCTTCTTTTCCTTCTTAGCATCGATCACGAATGCTAGATATGATGTACATCCCTTGGTCAAACACTCCTGGCTTTCATTAGGGAAATTATTCCAGAATTTACTCGCCATTTGTCCCCGTACACCATAAATGAATCCTTCCCAGGCGGGTTTACTTTAACTATCTTCTTCTTGCATAAAATTTCGGCATCATTGGCGTTAAGCCAATCCATTCCCAGAACGATGTCGAAACCATTAAGTTCTATAGGCAATAATTCCTCGTGAAACTTATTCCCATTAAGGTCGATTAAGATGTTTTTCATACGATCGCTAACAGGTACAAACTTGCCACTAGCAACTTTGACTAATAAAGCATTATCTAGTCTATCAACAAGCAAGGCTAGTTTTCTACCAAACTCATGCGAAATAAAGGAGTAGTTGGCTCCAGAATCAAACAAAATTTGAGCAGGTAATTCGTTTATGAGAAAGGTACCTGAAGCGACATCAGCTTCATCTTTCGCAGCTTCGAGTGTCATCTAGAAGGCTCTCGCCTTCGGCTTTGGTGGAATGTTGGGCTTAGCTGCATCCTTCTTCTTTGGACAGTCTTTCAAAATGTGCCCCTCTTCATTGCAACCAAAACACATCCTTTTGTTTTTCGGACACTCATTGGCAAAATGCCCAATTTTTCCGCACTTGTAGCAGGTTACATCCTCACTACATTTCCTAAAGTGCTTTTTCTTACACTTATCACACCATTTCGCTTCGCCTCCTTTTCCTCCACCACACTTTTTCGAATCAGATTTCGAAAATTTGCTTTTCTTACCAGAACCAGATGTTCCCTCAAACTTTCTCTTCTCACCAACCTCAACCTTTTCGGTGGTTCTCCCCTTAGTCGTGTTCTCAACAGACTTGGCAGCCCAGATAGCTGCCTCTAGAGTATGTGCCTGACGTACTGGCACCTCGTACTCCCATGGGAGTCCCTTCGCATACCGGTCAACCTTTGTCAGCTCGTCTGGGACGATACGCAAGGCAAACTCCATCTTATCAGTGAAGTTATTGGTGTAATCATCAACTGACATGCTGCCTTTCGTCAATGCCAAAAACTTATTCTCCAACTCCAACAGATTTTGAGCCGAGCAGAACTTGCGCTTGAACTGCACCAAGAACTCTGCCCATGTCAATTGCAGTGGCTCATTAGGGCTTAACGTCTTCCCTAGAGTGTTCCACCAACGAACGGCTCCACCTCGGAATTGACGCACTACATAGATAGTCTGCAACTTGCCTCTGTAGCCACAAGTCATGAAGGCTAACTCCATTTCAGAGATCCAATCCATAACTCCAATCGGATCCTCCTTTCCATTGAAGGTCGATGGTTTGCAAGTTAGAAAGTCCTGGTACTTGCATCCCATTCCATCATTCCTTCCATCATGGTTGTTTTGCCTAACTATCGGTGGGTTGGCTTGACCAACAGACCCATTGAAGTTTCCACCTTCCGAGTGCCCTTCATTTAATTCAGGCTCTTCCACATGAATTGACAGTTCTTAACGATTCTATTGAAGCAACCGCCTCGTTTCATCCATCTGACGATCCAACATTGTTTGAATCATCATTTGCACACCAGCCATGGTTATTGGCTCAAGTGCTGCTGCTACGACAGGTATTTGCGCAATCATTGGTGGTTGATTCCAGTTTTCATCAGCATTTCCAACTCCACTCCTTGTTCTCACCATTTTTGATATATACACCAAATAAGGTGAAATTAGATCCTCATTCACAATAGATATTCAAATCATCCTTATCACTTTGAAACGTTTACATGCTAGTTCTAATATCGTAGACGTATGCTTAGAATCCTACACACATAAAGTTTCTAGATCCGGTCGGCAACAGACCATAGATCCGAACAAATAATATCATATATGGCAACATATAACATTTAGCACATAAAGCATTTTAGGCAAGTTTCCTAAAATAAACTAGTGCTCATGTCTAAAATATCACAGACACACATCTCAAAATTTCACTTAGCATTCTAAGTTTAAGTCTAGAAATCCTACAAATTCCTAGTTCGCTTAAACTAATGCTCTGATACCAACTGTGACATACTCAAAATCTCTGCTAGATGACTGAATCAAAACAACAACTAGGCCTCTCATTTGTTTATTACACACCAACTATCTACCCATGTTCTACCTAACATATTAGTAGATAAGAATATACATTTTTATACATAGTTTATAAAAACTGTATAGCATGCTTTAATCAATACATATTCCACATAACAGATGAGGCACACACACATACCACGTATTTCGTAGAAAACAAATCAGATCTATGAGATAGAAGAGGGTGAATATACATTCACACATATAACACAAAATATACACATAACACGTATTTCGTATAAAATAATTTATAATTATGCGTTAGAAGAAAGTAACCACACACTCACTTGATCAGAAGATAATCGGACAACACTACGGCTTATAGAAGTAGTATTCTTTGGCAGATCTGGAAGATCTTCACAAAAAACCGGACTCCTCGCGGCAGAGCTTCGGCTCGGGAATTGCACTTCTCGGGATCTTCGGGGCTTCGGGACTTGCTTCGGGGCTCGGGAATGATACCGGGGCTTCGGGATAATTCTTGCACGAAAAACGATGCAAAACGGGAGAGAGAAGAGAGAAAAAGAGCAAATGAGCCGGCTGCCCTCGCATCCTATTTATAGGAGGCTGGAGCCTCGGAGTACGCTGGACGTACAGCAGTACGCGGGGCGTACGCATCCGAATCGTCATGGCATGCGTCATCCGAAGAACTCGAGTGCGAGGGACGTCACGCTTCGTTGTACGCTGGGCGTACAGCAGTACGTTGGGCGTACTTTGGATGAGTCCGATGACTCCCCTTCGGATAATACAGGATTTTATAATTAATTTTAAATATTAATTATTTAATAAACTTTGAAAATTCATATCTCTTTCATACGAACTCCGTTTTCGACGTTCTTTATATCCACGCATACGTGAGACTACGGTCTATAACTTTCGTTTAGACTTCGTCGGCTAATTTTGATTTATTTTTTATTAATTATTTTTAGTAGGCCGGGAGAGAAAAACTTCGTTATAAATTCATAACTTCTTCGTTTGACGTCCGTTCCCACCTAACTTTTCATCGCTTCGATACCAACAACGAGATCTTCGATTCTCCTTTAGATTGATTCGACTAAAAACCACTCGATCTCAAAGCATGTATTTCGGGCTGCATACCGCTAAGTCGAAACTTCAGAAAATCATAACTTCCTCATATGAAGTTAGATTTGGGCGTTCTATATATATTTGGTAACCTCGTTTCAACTACTACAACATTATCCAAAGATAACGAGTTTATTTTACACTTAAATTTTGACGCTTATTTTTATTCTTAATTAATCAAACCACATAATTAAGCAATTAAGCACAAAACACATAATACTCAAATAATACACTTCTATTATTTCAAAATGGGTTACAAAGGTTAACCTAGACTACTACGTCAACGAAAATGCCTAGCCTGGAAACGCGGGCGTTACATCAAGTGATGCCCCTCTCATGGAGTTACAAACACCACTAAGCAACTTGGATAAAGAGGGAGGAGAAAGGAGGCACCAAAAATGGTTGGAAACCCTAAAGGAACACTTATCCACGTTTTTGGGTCTCAAGGGTTCTTTAAATAGGTAGGCAATTAGGGTTATCTAACAAGGAAACCCTAATTTGACTCCTTAAGCCCTAAGCAACCCATGGACCCCTTCTGGAACATGCCTTGGACGATTTCTATGGGCTTCCCCATAGAACTCGTCCAACCTATTATTCCAAGGACATCCATAGCCCAATTGCAATTATCTTATAATTACAATTCCAGTCCCCTAAGTTTAATTAATCTCTTTTAGCCACATAATTAATTATTTATTAATTCTTGACTAATATTAATTAAAGAATATGATTTCTCCTTTAATATATTATTCTCATAATATATTAAGAAATCATAATTAATCATTTCTCTCCTTAATTCATCCTACATATTGCTATGGTGAAGGCAACCCAAAAGGACCATGCTCATAATCGGGTCAAGTACATACCAAAATAGTTATGGACTTAGACACTAATCCAACAAATATATAGTTTGGAATTCCTAGGGTTTCAACTTGTAAACCCTAATTCACTAGGGCGTTTAATCCATTAAGCCATTAGCCTTATGGACTAACACTTCATGGACTCTCACATAAACTTAGTCCATCACTAATCAATCATGGATCATTGCCCAAACTATATGTATCATTGATTTACATAATCAGTCCCCATTAATTTAATTAGTCTCTTTTGTTCATTAAATTAATTCCAAATTAATTCTTGATCAATACTAATTAAATAATATGATTTCTCAATTAATGTATTATACTTGTAGTATATTAATAAATCACAAATAACTTCTTCTCAAATATCAATCCTATCAAATTGTTCTGGTGAATGCAACCCGAAATAGACCATGCTACTATCGGGTCAAGTAAATGCCAATTATAGTTATGGGCTTAGACACCTAATCCAACATCGACATGGAGGTGGGTATTGTTTTGGTTTTTGCTCCTGCTCTTAGTTGAGGCATGTTGAGTTGCATGAGTTTATTGCCACTGAGGTTTTAAGAGTCCTTCTGGAGGACATGCCTGACCTGTTTGGTACGGTCAAGGAGAGGTTGACTGAGTTGATGGATGAGCATATGCGGATTCTCTAAGTGGATCTGGGAGTTTGTCAGTTTAGGGCACACACTCTCACTGTTGTGGCAGGCATGGGAGATCACATGAGAGGCCTTTTCGTGCGAGGGGAGGTGGCTCCTTTAAGTGTGGCCGTACAATAGATATTAGAAGCGACTACAGTCAAGTGGTACTAATATGTTTCCACTGCAACTAGGTAGGCAATAAGAAGGCCAATTGTTCGAGTTTATCTAAGGAGCGGTGAAGGCACCCACTCATCCCACCTTCGGGATTACTAATGACTATTAGGGCAAAGTGGAGGCTCCTGTAGTGAAGATCCGAGCAATTTAGTAGACAGATGAGGAGGCTAGAGCAATATCAAATGTGGTTACCGGTATGTCTTCTATTTACTTATTTCCTATTTTCGTGATTATGCTTTTTTTGTTTTCAATGTGATTAGATATTTTCCAAGTCAACACTATGCTCGTTCTTGTCCTTTTTGATTCGGGTGCTACTCGATCATTTGTGTATCTTGCCATTATCAATAAGTTTGAAGTTGTTTCATGAGCTCTAGATTTCGCTTTGGAGGTAGAGATCACCGATGATCGCACTATGAGTTCTTTGAGGGTTCATTGAGATTGTGTGTTGGAGATGTTCTAAGTCGGTTTCTTCTTGATCTCATTCATATTTATTTGAGGGGGAAAGGATTATTGTTGGCATGGATTGTTTGAGCTGGTTTGGGGCTATGGTCGACTACTAACATCAGTTAGTGCAGGTTCAAACCCCAAGTAGGGAGAAGTTATCAGCCATAGTGAGCAAGCATAGGGAGCTCCAAATATTTATTCAACTACGACGTGTAGGATGTACTTGCAACATGGATTTTTATGGTTTTCGGCCTATATCAGGGATATTGGGATGAGGAATGGAAGTTTATTGATGACGTGCTAGTTGTATGTGACTTCTCTCATGTGTTTCCTAAGCATTTTCTGGAATTGCGTCCTAAGAAGGAGGTGGAGTTCAGGATTGACCTAGTTTCGGGTATGGATCTGATAGCCAAAGCACCTTATCGTCTTGCACCTCCTGAAATGTTGGAGTTATACATACAACATCAGGAACTGTTGGACAAGAGGTTCATCAGGTCGACCAGTTCTCCGTGAGGGGCTCCCATTTTGTTTGTGAATAAGACGGACGGATCCCGCCAGATGTATATTGATTATAGGGAGCTGATTAAGCTAACGGTGAAGAACCATTATCCAATCGAAAGGATCTAAAATTTATTTGATCAGCTTCATGGTGAATCATGGTTTTCCATGATTGATTTGAGATCAAGTTATCAGTTGATGAGGGGTGCGAGGATATTTAGAAAATAGCCTTCAAGGCTTGTTATAGGCATTATGAGTTTATGGTAACGCCATTTGGGATCACAAATACACCAACAACATTCATGGACCTCATGAACCGAGTATGCAGGCCAATGTATGCACTAGTAGGATGAATGTCACCTAACCGCTTGGGTGTTATCTTTTTATGGTCAGGTGTATTCACGGTTTCTATAACCAAGTTATAGGACGATTACACAAGTTCTTCAAATTAGATGTATATCTAATGTTCCAATAGGTTATGCAAATATTCCAACAATAGAGTGATAATTTTTTATGCTAGTTCAAACAATGGAATAATCAGCGGCCAAAAAGATCTACCTTGTGTGATCTAAGAGACCCATAGTTTATGGAATGGACACCTTTAAGCCCACGAAATCCAAGAAGGCCCATATAAATCAATCATTCTTCTTTGTATTGAACAAGACACTAGAAGAGGAACTACTCATTTTATCTGAAAAGAAACTCTAGAGAGACTAGTACTTCAGGTATCAACTAGATAGAACTCATACTTTGCATTTAACACACAAGTACTTGGTTCTTAATGTCAATTTAATATTTATAAATGGATTGCAGATATTTACAGAAGAATAATCAACTAAGCACAAACAAGTTGGAACTAAGAGACCTCGAGTATAGCTTATTTTGTAAATGGATTGCACATATTCCAACAATATAGTGATATTTTTGTTTTATGCTAGTTCAGATAATGGAATAATGAACGGTCAAAAAGAGTCACCCTTTGTGATCTAAGAAACCCATAGTTTATGGAATGGACACCTTTTAGCCCAAGAAAACCAAGAAGGCCCACATAGATAGATCATTCTTCTTTGTATAGAAACAAGATACTGGAAGAGGAACTACTCCTCTTATCTAAAAAGAAAGTGTAGAGAGAAAAGTACTTCATTTATCAACTAGATAGAACTCATACCTTTCATTTAACACTGAATTACTTGGGTCAATCTAATATTTGTAAATGGTTCTTAGTGTCAATCTACCATTTGTAAATGGCTTGCAAATATTCCAACAATACAGTGATATTTTTGTTTTACGCTAGATCGAACAATGGAATAATGACCAGACAAAAAGAGTCACCCTATGTGATCTAAGAGACCCATAGTTTATTGAATGGACACGTTTAAGCCCAAGAAATCCAAGAAAACCAACATAGATGAATCATTCTTCTTTGTATAGAAACATGACACTAGAAGAGGAACTACTTCTCTTAGCTGAAAAGAAAGTCTATAGAGACTAGTACTTCAGGTATCAACTAGATAGAACTCATATTTTTCATTTAACACTGAATCCTTGGTTGTTAATGTCAATTTAATATTTCTATATGGCTTGTAGATATTTATAGAAGAGTAACCAGCTGAGCGCAAAAAGTTGGAAATGCACTCTATGAGTATAGCTTATTATCTATGCTTAAAACATAATGTACTTGTTATCCTTATTATATAAATGACATTCACATATTCTAACTCTAGAAAATGAACTTTTAATGGAAAATAATATAGTTTATTTGACATATGTGAATCATATTTATATATAAATAATTCATAATGATATTTTCACTAAACTGTAGAGAAAATAATTATTAAGGAACTATACATTGTAATGTATGACTTCCTGTATAATAAATGTCTAAGATTCAACAGAAGATACCAAATCAATTTGATCAACAACTATAGTCACTGTAATTATATTTTACATGTTAAAACATAATTATGAAATCTTTGTTGAATTTTTCAAAGATAATGTTGAGATACAAATTAGTAGAACCATCTAAAGCCTTTGAGATTATAAAAGATGAATTAAACCTTACTAGATATGGTTTACTTTCTAATCATTGGAAATTATCTTCCTTTATTCTTTTTGGGATTATACATTAATCACTATCACTTGTATCTTGAATACAAATACCAAATAATAAGTAGATAAAACACTTTATAAGATTTAGTATGGAAAGGCTCCATTCTTATATTACTAAATGTTTTGAGGATTTGAAGCCTATGTTAGAATAAAGCTTCTAAACCCTAAACATACTAATTACATATTTGTAGAATACTCTAAAATTTGATTAGATTATTTATACAAATCCACTAAGAATCAGTCCTCTTATTCTTCTGACAGGTGAGTTAACAGAAACCAAGCTTCTAATGACAAAGCTAGTCAGCGGCAGATGGAACTTGAAGCAACTCAAGAACCATAGCCTAATGTAGTTGCAGTTGGCACCAGTTTCACCAAGGAATTATTGAACATAAATAACAATTATTCAAAAACACAAACAGTTCGCATATATGGTAGAAATCATCTGTAACTAGAGAAATGTGGAATCTCTTACTGATGAGTTCTTCTTGATCATTTTTGGCAAATCCATCAACTACCAAAATGTTATATCAGATCTTGAATCTAGTTAATAACTAAAAATCATGAACACTAAGATATAATTTTAGAGAATAAATCTCTAGATCGTTTAGATCTTTCACAGGAATATTAATAGGTAACAAACTATTCAATCAGAACACGTCGAAGAACACAATATAGAATCAATATGAAGCTTATGATTCAAACGTAGTCACACCTCAGCAGAGCTCGATAAAGAACTTCCACTGTAGAGGCGAGCTAGGGTTTACAGTACTATGATGAGAAAATTATTAAAGCATCTCCTAACTAAGGATGCATGCATGCACCTTAAATACTAAAACCCTATGCACGGTTGGACAAGACCAAACCGGCTACAAAACTGGGCTAAAAGGAATGAGCCCAAGATGCAACATCCTAATTCCAACAATCTCCCCCTTTACGTCAATTGGGGCAAGACCTTCACTTTGGTTGTGTCGCCTTGACTTGCTTCACGACTTTGAACAACCGAGGAATAATGGCAAGAAGCGTCTGCCGAAACTGAATATACCAACGAAGCATATCAGTAAACAACTTCTTTTCAGCTTCACTATTCTGATTACACCAATGGATGATCTCCAAAATATGCACCAAACAAGCAGTAGAGAACAAGTGTTTATCAATAAGAGCGAACATCACAGTATGATACTTTGTGCCAATCTTGCCCTTGATCATCGTGTTTACATTGCCAGCTCTTCCAATTGATTTGACATTAGTACGCTTATGAATGGTAGCTGCAATCTCTTGATCCATTTTTGCTACTTCATGAATGTAGCAAACAAGCATTCGCTTGATATGATCAATGATCGGCTGATACTCCTGAGGATTGCATAGCATAATATTGTTGAGGAGTATCCGGTCGTGTGGGTTTAGATTTCGAAGGTCAGCTAGGGAAATGGTATGGATCGAGCTATCTTAGCCTCGGGTCACTTTGAATTTGACATTAATGAATTTCCCAGTTGAAGAGGGCTTCAATACCGTGACCGTTGTAATTTTCTTCAAGATCCAGGTCAGGTATTGTGGTTGAGCAAATTCCAGATAAAATTCCAGCAGATCGTGATCAACCTTCGGGTCTGGAGAAGGATCGACATCAGTAGAGGCGAAGTAGTGAAAGATGAATGCGTTTCGGTTGATCGGCATGTCGAACTGAGCGTCCTTCGAGTTCTCAAGGCTAAACAATAAAACAGGTTCAAGCCAATGACTACTCGGTTCATCAATGACTTCCTTTTGGAGTGATTCAATAGTCCACTCGGGAAACATTGACTTCTTTTTATCAAGAAGTTCCTTCTCTTTCATTTCTTTCTCCAACCGATCCATCTTCTCCCGAAGCTCTTGCTCAGAAGGCTTGTATTTTGGATCAGGCTTGGAAGGAGCTCCTGTAACAATATCGTCAATATCATCCTCTTCATCTTCATCATCATCTTCGCTAATGATCTTCTTTTTCTTTTGACTTTTACTGGCCGAAGCTTCATTATCCTTCGGTCCAGCAGTAGCTTTTGGTTCTGGAGGAGGCGGAGGTTGTGTTTTGTCAAATATGCCTCCTTAGGATTTCTTTTCTCCCCCTTGTTTCGAAAGAACGACAGTGTCTAAAACACCTTCAATTTGACTGAGAATATCAAAGGTTGGACGTAGTTTCTCAACCAAGTGACGGTAAATGGAGATCGTTAAGATTGAGTCATGAGCGTCCAGAAGATGAAGCAGGATTGAATGGACATCACCAACAGAACTGCTAATCACCTGTCTTTAAGATTTTAGATCATTAATCTCTTGAGTTGCAGTATGGAGCTTTAGGTTCTGAATTTTGAGCTGAGAGGTTCGCTTGTCCAACTCATCCATAAGTTTATTTTCAACTGCTAGCTCTGCCTTAAGAGTTGTCAACCGGTCATCAACTTTGGTATGAAGCTGTTCATTAGCAGATTCAATAGCTTTACGAGCCACACCAAGTTATGATAGTTCGGCCTCTAGTAAGCGTTTAAGAGAATTAACTGAAGCAGTCACGGTGTTTGCAATTTTCTATGCAGCAGCTTGAAGGGAATCTAGAAAGATTTGAGCTTCTAAGATTAGTTTTTTTACTTTTGCGGTCGCATCCTTGCAGTCTTTAGTAGAGGCTTCCACTGTAAGTGAAGCCTTTTGTCATTGAGAAGTGGAGGCATCAATGGCCTTCGCTGCATTGGAGATAGAGGTGTCATGCTCCTTAACAGCAAAAGAGAAGAGGGCCTTGAGAGCAGCTTCTGAGTAGGGATTAGCATAGGAAGAAGAAAGTAACTGATCAAGATTATTAGTCACAGCCTTAAAATATCGCTTGGTGAGAGGAGCGTCATCATCATCATCGCTCTGAACACGATAAGGACTGAAGTAAGTTGAATCAAACTCCAAGTCCTCACCTCCAAGAACAGTGTTGGTTTCGATTGAACAGGTAGGAGATGGCTGTTTAGTAGTGACAGTGGTTTCGGGTGGAGAAGAACGAACCCCCATATTAGATACGTTGGTCTGAACTCCTGTTGTTGTGGTAGTAGTAGCGTCGACAAAAATGGGTGTTGGAATGGGAATCGTGAAAGAAGTTTGAGATGTGATAACAGGGAAGGTTATGGGTAGGGAAATAGCAATAGAAGCAGGTGGAGGAGAAGGTGCTTTATATCAAACAGGTACCTCTGGAGTCGGCGAGCGAGGAAGGGTATCACCACGAACTGAAACCTCCTTATCAAAGCTTTCACTCCTAGACACAATAGGAGATGGTCATTTATGTCCAATAGGGACATAATCAGAATCTGAATCACTCGAGGACTGAAGAATAAGCCGCCGAGTAGGTTTCTTCGCCTTTTTCTGCTTGGCTTGTGAGGGTGCTGCCTTCTCAGTCTTTCATTTCTTTGGAGTTTTCCCCTTAGCTCCTTTGATGACCAGTCCTTCATTCTGTTTATCCTGTTTCTTTCCCCTCTCGGATGGTTTATCTGCTTCCTCAATGGAACAAACCATTGCTGGTGTGAGTTCCCTTGGGCCCATAGATGGAAGTTTCTTGTAGTCTTGAATGATTGCACTTTGGTCAGAAAAACAGGCATACATGGATGACGGAATCGATCCAAACAAAAGATACTTAGATGGATCAATGACCAGAATCTTGGTTGTATGAAACGTTGCAATACAAGAGAGAAGCGAATCTGCTATGATTGGGACATGGAGATGATCCATCGCCCATTTTGTGATAATAGACCAGAACCTTCCACAAGAGACTTCAGAATGTCGTGAAGACAGGATAAGCTTTGAACAAGTTGTTGCCATAAAACTGAGCCATAATCTAAATGTACTCCATTGTACAAACCATAAAGCATGGCCATAAAGGACTTGCTTACACCGTCATATCCAGCGCTTCGCTTAGAAAGACCTTTGAGCAACAAGGTGAAGAGGTCGTTCCATTGAGGAGGAAGGCAGGATTTCTTGAACTTCGTTACTGTGGTTAGGGTTTCAGTGTACCCCATATTGTAGAACATGGAGAACAATTGACCAGTGGTGATGGAATCGGGGTTTACCATGGTTGTTTTATGAGCAAGACCAAGTAGGTTGCAGAAGCGATTCTTTGAAATCGAGGTCTTCTCATTGTGAATGTCAAAGTGTAGTCTCTAAGCAACTTTGTCGTAGTATGCATTGGAGTAGATGTGAGAAAGGCAAGACATGGGAACAACTTGCACTTGGGATAGAGCGAAAATGAGTGGAGAGTATTTGAGGCATTCCACAATTTGCAGCATGTAGGATTCATAGGCTGAAGGCGTAAGGTCGATAATGAGATTCTGATTGGGTTTAATGGCCAGAAGGTTGGAGTGAACAGATATATCTTGAACAGAAGACGATTCCGCCATTGATGAAGCTTGAGAAGAAGATGATGAACAGTGAGAGAAATCGCCTTTTTCTTTTAGAGTATTTGTAAGTGGTAAAAGAGTAAAGTTGATCTTGAGATACCCTTTTATACGTGATAGTAGGAGAGAGAAAGATCCGCCTAAATTCTCTTCCTTTTGTGAAACGATTCCAGATGCGATGGGGAGTAGACAGTTGGCAACCCCGATGATGACGCAGGAGAGAGAAAAGACGTTTCACTTTTTACGTGCCTTTCCATAGAAAGTACCCTTTTCAAATCGACGAAACGATTGGATAATTGCTGACTCATCCTTCGTGCTTTATCTAAAACTTCACCGACATAATGTACATGAACCGTCATCAACCTTATAATATCCACCATAATTCCTGTTAGAACTCAAGCTACAAAAAAATAGCTCATATATAAATTAGAACCAGACTTTTGAAAAATCAAAGATTTTCGTGCATAGAGTGTGAAAGAAAAAGAAATAAATCAAACTTTATGGGATATTGTGATGTTAATTAAGAGATGAAACAGTAGATCCCAGACACGAATCTCCTCCTTTCAAGTCAAGAGAGACTTCAAAGTGTCTGTGTGGTTTCCCGTTAAAATACGATCAAAGACTTTTGAAGAAGCAATGAAAGGCATCTTTTTAGATATATGGCTTGTAAGGAAGGCTTTCGCTTCAATTCAAATTTTGGTACTTGATATAAGACCAAAAGAGAATGAGGTACTTGTGAGATCAATGTGGCTTGTTTAACAAGTAGGTTTCATATGTATTTAGTTGTTGGTTGAAACTGAGAAATCTCAAAAAAAATATAACTGGATCCTTAGGGAAGAAAAGTCTTGGTGATAGACATTTTCAAAAGGATCTTTCAGAATAAAAAAGAGATTTCATTGGTGATAGCTAGAATATAGTAATTGTTCACCGTCAAGGCGTTAAAGGTATTGAATTGTGGGTTTCACTTAGTACGTAGTGACATGAGACTAAGATCATAAACATAGATTTTTGTGTAACCATAAACCTCAGTGGTAAGTGCTGAGAGTCTGAAGGGTTACTTGAGTGAGATGAAGTGTAATGGAGAAAAATGATGGAGGTGGTTTAAGAAGTGAATTTACCTCTGCTATAAAAGTAGGACCTCATAGAAAACTCTAAACTTAATATGAGAATAGTAAGGTAGCTCTCGATTAGAGTGAATGTAACAGTCTATTTTGGAAAACATGATTTGTATTTATCACATTATTAAGGCTTCACTTAAAATCTTTTGAGGTTTTGGTCAACATGCAGCAGCATGCATCTAGGGACACTAAAGTAGTCTTATGAAAAGAATTTATACTTGTTGTAGCTCCACCATTTAGAGTATCTTTGATACGAAGAAAATTGAATAAAAATGAAAAATATTTTTGGATTTTGTGAAAATTTTCGAAAGAAAAACAAAAACAAAAAGAAAATTATTTTTGGATTTTATGTAAAAAAAATTTGAAAAGAAAAACATAAATATAAGTATGAAAAAGAGTATACAAAAAAACAAAATTCCTTTTAATGAAAAAGAAGCGAACGAGCTCAAAAGGATCGAACCCAAAATAGACCGAGCGTTCGGTTCATTTCGGTTTCTGGGTGAACCGAACTTGAAATAGACCGAGCGTTCGCTCTATTTCGCTTCTTACCTTTAATGGAGCGAAGGAGATTTTGCTACTGATTCTGCTTCCATCATTCCTAGGCCTTGTAAGATCTTATTGAAACTTGCTTCAGGTAAAGCCTTAGTGAATATATCTGCTAATTGATCAATGGTCCTAACGAAATGAATCTCTACATTACCATCTTCCACTTGATCTTTGATGAAGTGATAACGTAGTGCTATGTGCTTTGTCTTCAAGTGTTGCACTGGGTTATGACAAATCCTAATTTCACTTTCTGAGTCGCAATATAGTGGGATTTTCTTCATGTTCAGCCCATAGTCATTGAGCTGACTCAGTATCCAAACTACCTGAGATGTGCATGAGGCGGCGGCAATATATTCAGCTTCAGCAGTGGAGAGAGAAACACAGGTTTGTTTCTTTGATTTCCAGCTAACCAATTTACCATCAATAAATTGGCATTCTCCAGTGGTGCTTTTACGATCCAATCCACAACCTTCTAAGTCAGTATCTGAGAATGCTTGGACAAAGAAACCTGAGTTGGTTGGATACCATAGTCCGAGGGACGAAGTTCGCTTCAGATAGCGAAAGATGTTCTTCACTGCTAGCATGTGAGGTTCATGTGGGTTAGCTTGGAATCGGGCACAATAGCAGACTGAGAACATGATGTGTGGCCTGCTAGATGTGTGATACATTAGTGACCCAATCATCTGATGATAAAGCGTCATGTCAATAACTGGCTTTTCCAAAGATGGTGTAAGCTTAGTTCCAAAAGCCATAGGGACTTTCACTTTAGTGTCGCCTAACATCCCAAACTTGGAAAGTGACGACTTTATATATGCCTCTTGATTGATAAAAATGCCTTCGGGTCCCTGTCTAATATTTAAGCCAAGGAAAAAATTAATTGGACCCATTGAGCTCATCTCAAATTTAGTTTCCATCAACTTCCTGAAATCAGCTATTATGCTGGGATTCGTGGAGCCGAAGATGATGTCATCAACATAAATTTGGGCTATCATAAGGTGGTTACCCTTTCTCTTACGAAAGAAGGTTGGGTCAACCGAACCTTGTTTAAATTTGGAGATTTTTAAGAATCGAGTTAGGGTTTCATACCATGCTCTGGGAGCCTGCTTCAGGCCATATACTGCTTTGTCTAGAATGTAGCAGTGATTTGGATGCTTCTCGTTCATGAAGCCTAGCGGTTGCTCAACATACACAGTTTCTTCAAGTTCTCCATTGAGAAAGGCACACTTTACATCCATTTGATAGACCTCAAAGTTCTTGTGTGCAGCATAAGCAAGAAAGATTCGAACCGACTCTAATCTTGCAATTGGAGCGAAGGTCTCTTCATAATCTATACCTTCCTCTTGACAGTATCCTTTCACCACCAACCGGGCCTTGTTGCGAATCACATTCCCTTCCTTCTCCATCTTATTTCTGAATACCCACTTGAGACCGACAACAGAAGCATCTTTTGGAGTTAGAATCAGACGCCATAATTTGTTTCTTTCAAACTCGTTCAGCTCGTCTTGCATGGCTTGTACCCAATCAGAATGATCAAGAGCTGAATTCACCATCTTCGGTTCAACTTTGGAGACGAAAGAGTTGAACATGCAAAATTCTACTTGAGAGAATAATGTAACTTGCTTCGCTTTCAGCTATGATCGAGTTAATACTTTTTCATAAGATTCTCCAATGGTTTGACTTTGAGGATGGTCTTTGGTCCATTTAATGAGAGGAGGGAAATTTGGATCACAAGAAGGATCCAGTTCTGCATTGATTTCTTCTTCCAATTCTGATTGTGTATCATCGTCATTGACATTCGTATTCTCCCCCTCGAATGATGACACGAGTTCAATTTATGGATCAGAATGCTCCCCCTCGTTGGACTTTCGGTTGAACTTGATGATTGTCACGTTGAATTCTCCCCCTGAAATGACGAACCTTGATCATTTAGTAAAGACAAACCCTCCCCCTGGATAGAAGAACAGTCACCAGAAGGTTCACTTGAGTCATGCCTTTCAGTTGCCTTTGGTTGTTTAGTTGGCATCTTCTGTGCAGCATCGTCAATAATTTTCTTTAAATGATCGACTTTGTTATCTTCAGCCTTGGATTTAGAATCAATAGCTTTTTCTGGTTCATTGAAGAGAAGTATATATTGCTCGAAAAGATTTGAGATAGGCACAATGGCTTGACTAGACTTTGGAAAGATTTCCTACATTGCACCTTCAATTGTCTTCAACTTCTTAACATAACCGTCATCGAAAGTGACATAGTATGTCTCTTCAATCTTCTTTGAGCGTTTATTTAGAACTCTATACGCCTTACAGTTCAAGGAGTAGCCCAGAAAGATCCCTTCATCGGCCTTAGCATCAAACTTGTTTCGATTCTCCTTTAAGTTGAAGATGAAGCATCTTGAACTGAACATGCGAAAGAACTTTACATTAGGCTTGCGGTAGTTCAAGATCTCTTAAGGAGTGATAGAAAATCGCTTGTTTAGATACGATCTATTCTAAGTGTAACATGCAGCAGCAATAGCATCAGCCCAAAAATATAAAGCCAAGGATGCGAAGCTCTGCATAGTTCGAGCCGCTTCGCACAGAGAACGATTTCGCCTTTCGACGATTCCATTCTATTGTGGAGTATATGGAGCAGAGAAATTGTGAGTGGTTCCCTTCTCAGCTAGAAAATCTTCGAAATCCTTGTTCTTAAACTCCAAGACGTTGTTGCTTCTCACGTTACGAACCACTTTTCACAGTTGAACCTCTACTTTCTTTTTGAAGAGTTTGAGCTTGGGAGTTGCCTCTGATTTTTGCTTCAAGAAAAATATCCATGTGAAGCGAGAGAAGTCGTCTACGATGACAAGAATGTACTTGTTTCCACCAATGCTTTCAATAGAGGAAGGACCACATAGATAGATATGCAACAGCTCTAATGGTTTTATCACATTTGTGTTGATAATAAAAGGATGACTTTGGCGACTTTTCTTTCCCATTTCACAAGCTACACATAGATGTTCTTTGTCAAATTTGAGAATAGGAAGGCCTCGAATCTGATCTCCAAGTACCAGCTTGTTGATATATTTGAAATTAAGATGAGAGAGCCTTCGATGCCATAACCAGCTTTCATCTGAGTGTGCCTTCGTTAGCAAGCAAACAGCTGGTTTCCCTCTAATTGGATTGAGATTTAAAGGGTACATTTCTCCCTTTCGCTTCGATTTCAGCAGAATATTATTTGACTTCTTTTCAACAATCTCTGAGCCTTCGTCATCAAAGGAGACCTTCAATCCGGTCCCAACTACCAGTTGTGAGACACTGATGAGGTTGTGCTGCAATCCTTCAACATATGCAACCTTTCTGATCGAGAAGTCACCATTTGTAATCATTCCATAGCCTTTGATAGTTCCAAATTAATTGTTTCCATACTTCACTGTTCCATCATCCTTGAGAGGCCGAAACTCCCTTAGTTCTTCCCTTCGTCCTGTCATGTGACGCGAGCAACCACTATCAATGTACCATTCTTCGTCAAACTGCTCGACACGTATAACCTGCAAAATATTAAGCAGATTTAGGAACCCAAAGTTTCTTGGGTCCTTGTGAGCCTTTTACATGACAGGGAATAGTAAGAGAAACATCAACCAGATAAGTTCTTTTTATTAGAGTTGTTTCGTCTTTTCTTTTTTATTGAAAAAACTTTGATTTTGTTTGACTTAGACTCATTTGATTTAGACGTAGGATTTGTAGTTTTGACGTCTGCATGCTTTTGGGTCTCTTTCGGGCATCTCTCGTCTCCTGGAAAGAGCTTTGCTTTCCCCTTTGCATGTTTAGAAGAATAAGAATTAGAATAAAAATGAGAAGAATGAGGTTTAGAATATTGATTAGATCGTTGATTATTGCTCTTCTTTGGTTGATTATGAAGACTTTCTTCCCTTCTGTTCTTCTGACAATTGGATCTGGGACTGAACCCATCCTTTCGGCTGCTATTATGTAGAGGACCGAAACCTTCCTTTCGGTTACTTACATGTCGAGGATCGAAACCTTCCTTTCATTTTCTTATATTTTGAGGACCGAAACCTTCCTTTCGGTTGCTTACATGTTGAGGACCGAAACCTTCCTTTCGGTTGCTTACATGTTGAGGACCGAAACCTGCCTTTCGGTTGGCCCTTGGTTCTCCTCGTGACTTATTTATCTTTTCATACCTAACGTAATGAGGATTATGGGATTGCCAAAACTGTTTTCTTTCTGAGATATTCTCCTTGTATCTCAGATTACGTTAGTGTTTACGTTCTGCCACCTGTTTTGGATTTTTATGAATATTGGCCTTTTTTCTGCGCTTGAGCATGGCTTTCGCTCTTTGATGAACACGTGTCGCTGGATGCTGTCATTGGTTTACCCGAAAATGTTTTGGTGCCGCTTTTTCTTGGTACATCATATCTTGTAGGTTCATTAAGTGGTTCTTCCACATACCTACTCCTCACTCTCCATGAGGTTTTCTGAGATAGGTCGTATGTTTCATCAATGTTATCTATTGGTGCTGACCAGAAGAACTCCTCACATCCATTAGCATTATCTTCTTCTACCAATGCTATCAGTTTTGTTGTTTGTTGTGGTATGCTTGCTTGAACTATATAAACTTGATTTGGAGTGGTTTGAACCTTTTTGATATAAAACAGCTTTAGCCTTGAGGATTTTGGTCTTGTCTGTCGATGTGCGAGCGCTCTCAACAGAGTTTTCAGATATAAGATTTTTACTAGTTTCGGGTCACTCTTGACAAATTCAGAACAATCCACCACGTCCTCTACAAAGATTTCACTCATGTCATCATCCCCAATAAGTTCAGTTGCATTTTCAACATCAATTTTATTTTCTGAACTTAATTTGGCATTCAACGAGTCAAATTTTTGTACAGTTTTGGTTCTCAGTTTCAATTTATCATTTTCATCTAACAGATTTTTGAGCATGTCCTTATGGTCTTTTGACTTTATGTAGGACTCTATTTTGTCAAGACCAATTTTGTAGGCAGGAGATATTTCATCAGAAGATACAACATTTTCACAGTTGTAAGCTTCGGCATCGACTTCATCCTCCTTCAACTCAAGGAAGGTTAAAATCATGCGATGTATCTTCATTCCTATTTCACAATCGAGATGTAACTAAGTGATATTAAAATATAATCTTTTTGCAATCAAACAAAAATGTTTCGTTGTTTTAAAAGCTTAAGATTGGCTCGTTGCAAATAGATTGACTCATCCCTAGACCTAATTAATTCCTTCTCCTTCTGCTCAATCTAGATTCTCCTCTCCTCACTCTTCGACGGTATCCTGCTAATTTGATCAGTCAGGTTAGAGTTTGCGACACGAGTTTGGGTAAGACTACTACTTAAACTAGAAAATTTAGATTTTAAGCTATTCAGTTCCTTTTCATAGTTATTAATAGGAATTTTAAGAGAAGTGAGAATATTTTGTACCTTCTTGATCACCTCATCACATTCGTTGATTTGTGCAATGACAGGTTTCGCAGCGAAACACCTGTCCTCTCGCTCCGTCTCGTTATCCAGCCCACCATATGTTGCGTATCCTCTCATCTGAGATACACCTTCCATCACCATCAAACATCTTCCCTCAACCTTTTCTTCTTTCACCAGCAGAGCCTTGCCATGAGTGGGCTTCCTTACTTCTTCATCCTCTGAATTTGTGGACCACACCTGCACTCCACCAAATTCATCATTATCACCTATATCATATACAATCAAAGCATTCATGGTGTTATTGTTAGCTGTTGATTTCTTTTTCTTGATCTCCTCCAATCATCTTAGGAGGTTCGCTTCCTCATTGTCTTCATCAACCTTTTCAGACTTCTTCTTCAGCATGCAGTCTTTTGCAAAGTGGTTCTTGCCTCCACAATAATGACAATCAAAACCTGAGTCACCACCAATCTTTGTTTCCTTCCTAGATTCTTCATACCTTGAACCCATCTTTGGTTCTTCCTTCATCTTTTCTGAACTATAGCTTCCCTGCCAGTTTCGGTTCTTGTTGGCAGGGAACTTCCTTTTGATAAACTTTCTTGGATTGGAAACCATCAAGGCATACTCTTCACCAGTTAGATCATAGTCAGCTAGATCTAATTCTTCTTCTTCTTCAACATCACTCTTTCCTTTGGAGATAAGAGCCAACGAACCCAAGTTGGAAACCACATCCGTTTCCTTTGACACCGCACTTTCATGGGACTTTAGGATTCCGACTAGTTTCGCCAGAGAGTATGATTTGAACTGTTTGTGTGCCTTCACTGTGGACACAACTGCCATCTATTCAGTTTTAAGACCATTCATGAAGGTGACCTTCTGCTCAATAACCTTCCTTTCGATCCGTGCTTTATCATCTTACTGAGGAGATGATTAAACCGATCAAAGGCCTGAATGAGTTTCTCTTCGGGCTTCTATTTGAAATCACCAAATTCAGAAAGCAGCAAGGTTTGAATCGAATGTTCCAGATCTTCATCAGTGGAGTACAATTCCTTTAGCCTATCCCATATTTCTTTTGTTGTAGCACATGAACTCACCAATTTAAACGTGTCTAATTGTAAAGCAAACCTAATCATTCTTAAGGCTTTAATGTTGCACTGAAACTTTTCTTTCTCGTCTTGAGGAATGTCTTTCACATCATTCACAAGCTGATTGTACTCCTTTTGAGTTTTGACAATCTTTGAAGTGCTTGAGTGAGCAAGCAGACCAACTATGATTGCTTCCGAGATCAAGTACCTATTATCCTCTGAGCCGATTATATAATCTTCGAAGTGGTGCGTGCAAACTTCATAATCTTGAGTGTATAAGATTGTAATCCTTTTTGTTGATCCAATACTGTTGGAGATGTTGACTGGATTGGATTGCGAATCGTCCATAGACATTGTGATGATGTTTGATCGATAACCTGTTTTAGATCAGACTTGTAATTTATCGTTAGGGCAAGATCGACAACTAATGAGATACGCCAATTTGGAATGATGGCTCAATTAATATCAATCAATGCGGAAAAACCCTAATAACTTCTTCAACAGAAGAGATGTGTATGAATTACACAGCCTCCTGCTCTGATACCAATTGCAGAGAATAAATCTCTAGATCGTTTAGATCTTTCACATGTATATTAATAAAGAACAAACTATTCTATCAGAACACGTCAAAGAACACAATGTGGAATTAATATGAAGCTTATGATTCAAACGTAGTCACGCCTCAGCAGAGCTCGATAAACAACTTCCACTGTAGAGGCGAGCTAGGGTTTACAATACTATGATGAGAAAATTATTAAAGCCTCTCCTAACTAAGGATACATGCATGCACCTTAAATACTAAAACCCTAGAATAAAATAATGCACGGTTTGACAGGCCCAAACCGGCTACAAAACTGGGCTAAAAGGAACGAGCCCAAGACGTAACATCATAATCCCAACAATAATCCATGTATAATAATCAAGTATGGTCTTGATTAATCTTCCTTTCTATAACAAGGCTATACGGAGGAAGTAATTCTTTTATAAAGAATCCAAACACGGATATTTATACACTTTAAGAAAGACTTGTTATAAAAAGATTTTCTCATACTCATGCCATTGACTATGATTCTTATCGTACTCATTCTACTGTATAACACCCCAGTTTTCAAGTAATTTCAAATCCATCCTTTGGGTTTTATTTCTGTTACTTTTGGTCCTTGGAATTGAATAAAGTGTCCATGGGAAGTCCTTATGGAAAAGAAGTAACATATGGAGCATGAGCTGTACGCTGGGGGTACATGTGAGTACGTTAAGCGTACTAGGGCGCGCCTAGTACGTAGGACGTACGCATATGTATGCAGGGCATACGTGCGTCTGGGTGAAACCCTAACCTTTATGGTTGTTGGGGTATTTAAGTATTCTTATGGGTCATTTTGACTCACTCTTTCAGCCTCTAAGTCCCTTAGCCGTTTTGAGTGAACCCTAAACCCCCCCCCCCATTGTAAGCATAATGAGCTTGTAGTGTGGTTTTGTGTGCAAAAAGGAGAAGTTAATGCATCAAAGGGGTCAAGGAAGGAAGCAAGCTTGTAGATCTAGGATTATCATCTTCTTGGGAAGCCTCAGGAGCTATAAAGATTCTAGCTTTACGTTTAGATAGCTTAGATCTTGCTTTGGTTGCTTTTTGGTGTTCTTCTTGTCCCAAAGGTCCCCATTTTGTTCATGATTTCTTTTGGACGTATTCAGTTGTCCTTTCAGGCCTTAGGATGGGTCCTAAAGCATAAAAATGAGGTTCCAATGGTTAGGTGTGTCCCTTGGATTTAGTAGCAAGGTCTTAATGGATTAAGACCTTGTATTAAGAGCTTTTAGACGTCTAAAGTCATAAAGTTTAAGACTTTATGACTGTAATGTGCCTTTGGACCATAGATCTGAAGTTTGGGCTTAAGTGCTTAAGCCATTTAGTACTTATCATGATTTTGGTCTTTGTGAGGGTACAACCCACGTAAGTTGTTGTACGCCCCACGTACGGAGTCAACCACCCCGATGGTGCTCAATGCGAGGCGAAGTACGTCGAGCGTACTGAAGGGGTACTCCCTGCGTACGCCCTCTGTTTGGATTTTGGACTTGGGCTTCGGTTATTGGGCCATCTGTTGGGTTTTATACTTGGGCCCTAATGGACTAACTTGTAACATCCTGACTCCCAGGTATAAATTTTAAAATCTTTGTATTCATTTTATTGAGGGAACTCGATGAGCTAGAGGCCCCAACTCGTCGTGTCAAACCTAGTCAGCCCACGTAGTTTATGGCCCCTTCTCAATGAGTTGGAGGAACCCAACTCGACGAGTAGAGGTTGTGCATGAAAACCCAAATTTTTAGGGTTTACACCCTATTTAAAGGACCTTATGTCCTTTCCTCCAGCCTCCTTACCACCTTTTGATGACCAGAAGTAACCCTAATCAATCTAAACCCTATCCTAGAGCGTGTGAGAGGCTAAAAGTGTGTTTTTGGTGCATTTGTTGAAGAACCTTGAAGATTAAGAAGCTTGGAACGAGAAGAAGCTTGTAGATCTAGTATCTACGCCATCTTGGCTTTCATTTGAAGGTAAAAAGTCTTTACCTTGGATTTCCATTTCTTAGATATTTCTTATGTTGAAATATGGGCAGTTTGGTGCAAAATGGAGTCACTTTCGGGTTTGAGCTTGTCACAAGTGCATGGTTTCAGATCTGGACTCCTCTAGGCCTTTATGGACATAAAGTTTGATGATTTATGAAGCTTTGGCGCTCCTTCATGTCCAAAACCTTCTTCTAAGGCTAGTTATGATTGTTTTAGCTTCATGGAGCCTTACATGCATGTAGAGTTAGCAACTCTATGTGATAACAAAACCTTAGTAGCCTAGATCTACAGTTTGGAGCTTTAGTTTCACTTAAAAGCATCTAAATGAGAAATAGAATAAAGGAACCTAACGAGTTGCATAGTCAACTCGACGAGTTGAATGAAGGTTTCCCTCCTTATGGATTCTACATGAACTCGACAAGTTAGAGAGGTTACCCGACGACTTGGTTAGGGTTTTCCCGACATTCTGGAGACTACATGGACTCAACGAGTTGTTTGGAAACTCGGCGTGTTGACTAGGGTTTTCACGATTTCTTGAGTTCTATAGGGACTCGACGATTCAGCGAGCTACACTCGACGAGTTGAGTCAACATGTACTGTTGACCTTGACCGTTGACTTTGACTTTGACCAAGGGTTGACCAGTTTGACTTCTAAGGGCATTTTAGTAATTTGGGTATTTATGGAAGTGGATCATTAGTGGATGCAGGTGATTGATTTTGGAGATGTATTTGGGGAGTTTGACATTATCATCCCGAGCTACTTATGAGGTGAGTGGTCCTTATTATACTAACAGGGGTCAAAGGCACTAATGTCGGCCCTTCTTTTGGATTGTTATCCTGATTATTGCATGATGATATGCTTAGTGACATGTTAGGTTAACATCCTAGTATATAGGATGATGCTATATTAGGGACTGGTTAGGTCGGTATCTTGGTATATAGGATGATGCTATGTTAGTGATCTGTTAGATCTGTATGACTATCTGTACATGCTAGCTAACATATGATATTTATGCGCACATGATTGTTTCATTGGGGGGTTGGGTTAAGGTGTTCATGCTTTGTGCTTGCACCAACATACCTAGGCTGGACCGGATAGACTACAGACCTGGTTAGGGTGTACTAGTCAGACCGAAGGCTTGACGAGCGGACCGGATAGGTTGGAGGCCCTGAGAGACTATCTTGAAGTGCTAATGGCTCGGAGAGCGGTCTAGATAGACTGATGGCCCTACAAGGCGGTCCAGTCAGGCCAATGGCTCATTATGCATGTTGTCTATATGATATAGTTATGGTTTGTATGGCATTGGTATTTTGGGGGAACTCACTAAGCTTCCGGATTACAATTTTTTATTATGTTTCAGGTACTTCTTATGATTGCAGGAAGGCAAAGGCGTGATTGTTCACCTCCTTATATTTTTATGATTTTATTCTGGGATACTCTGACATGAAACTATTTTGAAAACAAATTTGTAATACTTATTGGTTTTTGAATAATTTAAAAAGTTTTAAATTGGCATGATTTTTATGGGTGTTACAAGTTGGTTTTAGAGCCTTTTGTTTGAGTGAATTATATGAAACACTCGTGGGTATCTAGTCTCAAACTAAGGACAAGATTTTAAAATGATTTTTTCAAATGGTTTTAAAAATACTAAAGGAGGATGCAAGTGTACAATCAACCGAAGCCAGTAAGTAGACTCCAAAATACATTACGAATTATTTGATTTTGTGAAATGTTAGAACAACATGCTAGTACTAGGCTAGGGATCTTTAGGAATTGCATGATAGAATTTCCTGATTATATGATGCCTGATAACCTAGTGTTTTTCCTTATATGAAATTGACATCATAAATATGGTTGTTTTGTGTATGCATCATGACTCTACATAATTAAGATCTTATAGCCAGAGAATGTTTGGTTTGGCCTTATTTCCTATTCTTGTTTGATGAAGGGCTTAGGGTAGAATCAGGTATTCGAAAGTCTATAGGGTCCAGCGTTATGTATGGCTGGCATACACGAGTGTTGCATGGTTGGTGGAAGTTTCATGGGTGCGTTGTGTGGGGTCAGTCGACTAGTTATGACATATTTAGCTTTCCTCTACGAGTGAGGATTGAGCGTGTCATCCTTACGTATATTGTCAGGGCATTGTGATTGAGCGCTTCATGATTTCCTCTAGGAATGAGGATTGAGCACGTCATACACAAGACCCAAACGCGTAGCAAGGAAGTCACAACCCCTAGGGCTTTGTTGGGACTTGGTTCCCGAATTATTATATGGAATATCTGATATCTTCCTGGTATATTTTCATCATGGTGGTTACTAGACGATTCGTGACTAGATCCAGATTAGGATCAATAGATGGTGGTCAGGAGGGACCAATAATGCCCGAGATCATTGGTCAGATGAGGTTGGATGACTTGGACGCTAGGATTCGAGAGATCCTGCATGATGAGGTTGCTACTCTGTTTCGGCCAAAGTTGCGGGAGATGTCTGGGTCTATCAAGACCTCCATGGTGGAGTACTTTGACGAGCGATATGCAGCTCTTGTTGTGACGGCTGCTGTTGTAGCCTCCGCAGTCGTAGCAGCCGCTGGTAGTGGGAACAATCGGGATTTTTAGTACTAGGACTTTGTTAACATGAAGCCCCCGACTTTTGATGGGATTCAAGACCCGATTGTAGCCATGATGTAGTTGTCTGATGTGGGGGGATTTTTCTTCATGTGCTCATGTCCTGCTGACCAGAAGGTCAGATGTGCCCTGAACTTGCTGAGGTCCGGGGCAAAGGATTGGTGGAGATTGATTACATGGTTATATATTGATGATCAGAGAGTTGTGTCACACCCCAAATCCATGAATGGAGGAAACGTTTTGGGGCGGAGGACGTCGTGTACAATATCACAACAATGAAAAGTAGTAAACAAGCAACAACATTATCCATTGCATTAATAATATAATTTTAATACAAGTGTGTTCTGTCAAATTATAATAAACACTAAAGTATAAATCAAAATGAAAGATGAGTCTTGAACGAGCACCATCTTCTCTAAACCTTGCATCAGTACCTGTCTACTCTTGACCTGAGGATACAAGTTATTTTGAAAGAGAGTATCAGCTTTTAAAGCTGGTGAGATCATAAGTATTTGAGTGTCTAAATTTGTATGTAAGTATTTGTACGTATATGAAATGTAAGTATGTAAAATTTTTGAACCTCCTAGAAAACCATATGTTTCCTACTAAAAGTATCCTTCTACCAAGGCATCTAGTATCTGTGTGTGTCTCTTGTAAGAGTGTGTATTTTCCCAAATCTGACTATCATTAACCAAAAATATAGCTTCTACATTATCGTGCATCGTGTGAATGTTCACGAAGTGAATGTAATGGGAAAATGAAATAGTACTATGGTGTAGTAACAAATAACTACAACCGTACTAACTACCTTAAATCTATTGTAATTTCGTAAGTACTATAGTATTTGCAATAAGTGACTACTTTTGTACTATTTTGGCTTATTTGAGGGATAAGGCATAATGTGATGGCTAGATCCCACGCTAGACGCTCCCCTGTCAAAGAGATTTTAGGACCCACACACGACCCTTGCATGTTTGCAAGCCGCGAACATCCACATTACTATGATCATGTATACCCAATATAACTATCACAATGCGTTGTGATTCATTGGTATAGTTAGATCCGGAAATTGTTCCATGCTATAGCACTTAGTTATGTCTGTCCTATCATCGTATATGTAAGCGCACTCATGTAAGCGTATCTATGTAAACATAATCATGTAAGCGTATCTATGTAAACGTTCTCATGTAAGCGTATCTATGTAAACATACTCATGTAGTAGTATAGTAATGTACCGTAATGTCCTGCGTGTGCTAGCTGTAATGTATGTTCTCTCTCTATCTAGCATGTATAGTAATGAACTGACTCGTGGTATGATTCTGTATTCTAGTAATAGTATTAACATCTTCCTAAACTACCCATATAGTAGCTTACTAGTAATATGACTTATACGTATGAACGTGAAGGTATACCCTTGCTACCCAAGGGTACTGAACTGACCAATAGAACTTTTATGACTATGTATGTACACATGATATATAACTAATGATTAAACGACTGTCAGACGGATACCCGATACCCTACCAGACCACATCCCAACGGGGAAAAGGAAATAAAGCAGGCTAGCCTTCCTAAGCCCTTTAAACATTTCTTATATAACTATACCTACATAGGCATGCAATTGACAATATAAAAGTATAACAGAAGTTTTGTAAAACCTTTGAAGAGTTGGCAACTAAGAAAAGATGACTTGATGTCAAAATGTAAAATGATTTGAAATCAGTTTGTTTGATAAGAACAGTGTAAAGTATAAGGAAAACATTTGTTTTGAATCACAACTGTAACAGGGTCTGAAAAGATACATTCAGTATGAACGACAGTTTAACAAAGAGTTTTTAATGATTGAAAATGTTTTGGAAAACCATTTGAAGTAAACTGTTTGGTAAAACAGCTAAAAAGTAGTAAATCCATTTTTATGTTGCTTATTAATCACATGTGATTGATATAATAACTAGCATGATTCAACTTGTATCCCCCCATAAAATTATTTAAAAACATTTAAAATATTGATTGAGGGGTATGAACTCACTTGTAGCATGTGGTTTGGATGTATTGACTGCCGTAGGATGCAAAGTGCCAAGTGAAGACTTGTACACACACAAGGATCCTAGTTAACATATAGTAGTACATATATGTATCCAATTAGCCTTTAAATAACTAATTAACAAAGTTAAGACATCCTAAGACATGTTAAACACTCTATATAAGTGTTATAAGTGCTAAGGTTTGCATCTAAGTGTTGTAGGACAAAGCTATTGAGCTTAGGGTTCAAAAGAACCACTAATATGAGTTTACTCCGTAAAGACCATAACCCATTGAGTTTACGATCATAAACCCTTGAGTTTACAGTCGTAAGCTCATAATCTTTTGACCATTTGATGGTTTGAAGTCTTTTAATCCATTCCAAGCATTCCTACTTCATTATTAAGCCTTAGGAAATGTTTTGTGGCATCAATACACTCCTAAATGGAGTTTAAGGTCCATGGACCATTTCTCCATGAGTTTGCTGCCATAAACTCCTATGGAACATGGTATTTTGATGTTCTCAAGTCTCAAACACTTCAAGGTAATAGTCTAGGTTAGATTCTAGGCATAAGGAAGGAATATGGGCCATTTATACACACTTTGGGGTGTTTACGGTTTTGGGAGATCCGCAAACTGTAAACACATATAAATGAGTCATTTTTGGTGGTTTTCATGTGCTAAACACATCAAGGTACGGTTCTAAGTTAATACCCAAGGCTTAGGAAAGAATAAAGCACACTTTGGCACCTTTATTTGGGGTTTACGGTCCAAGAACATTCTTGGACCGTAAACACCTTGATCTTGGTGTTCCTGGGACATTTTCTTGATGTAAAGATGTATTAACAAGCTTTATAAGACTCTAGGATAGAAGTACTTACTATATGGAAGCTTGAAATGAGCTAAAAGTCCAAGAACACTAGTGTATGTTCTTGGTGTTCTTGGTGGAACTTGAAGATTGGCCCTTTTGGAATGATTTCATGGTTAGAAGTGTGTTAAAACACTAGATTAAGTCATATAACAACTTAAGAAAGCTAGAAACACTTACAAGATTGAATATCTTGAAAAACTTTTGGATGATACTTGAGAGAGAAATGGGTTTTGGATCTTGAGATTTGGAAAAAGTGTAAATAATGACTTACTCTCATATATATACTGCCAAATTTTGGGTTTTTGGCTGAAAATATTTTATTCTAGCAGTAAACTCTAATTTCTTAGATTTTTGGAATAACAGTGTTGCATAATAATTATTAGGGCATCCTCTCTCCTGATATCACCCGAAGTGTGAATCCTGAAATACTCAAACATATTCTAAAAAGTCTGAAAATTAACAACAACTGTTCTGACTTCTATTGACTTGATATGTTTGCAAAAAATAGAAATTTTGGGTTGTCACAAGTTGCGTTAACGTGGGAGCAGTTCATGGATATGTTCCACGCTCACTACATTCCACGAGTCAATCGGGAGCGGTTAGCTTAGGAGTTCTTGGAGTTGAGACAGGATGCTGAGCCGATGACGGAGATCACTCACATGTTCACTGATAGGGCGATGTTATGCCCAGAGTTTGCTTTTGAGCAGGCTCAGATGACACGTTATCTAAGCATGCTCAAGACCGACATCCGTCAGTTTGTTTCCACCTAGCGTTACGATACACTACTGGAGTTATAGGAGGCCGCTAGGCGGCATGAGCTTGAGATCGAGTTACAGTTACAGGAGCAGAGGCAGGCCCCGACGCAGTCACAGTTGACGCCAAAGCGGTCTAAGACCACTGATTCTAGGTCGGGTGGCCAGCATGTTCACCCTTTTGGCAAGTGCGGGAAGGGTCACTCGAGGGTTTGTAGATCTGGTAGTGCATGATGTAAATGCAGCAAGGAGGGGCACTTTCCGAGGGATTGCCGACAGCCAACCCTGGTTCAGGATATGAGGATCTGCTACCACAGCCATCAGGTTGGTCACGTGAAGACCAACTGTCCACAACTCGTTTCCAGGCCGGCGTAGGATCCAGTGCCGGCTACACTAAGGATTACTGACGGGAGTCAGAGTAGAGCAGGGCCCCCGAGGGCTCAGGACGCACCTTCTAACTTATAGCCAAGGAGGCTAGAGCAGCACCAGATGCGGTTGATGGTATGTTTCTATCATTTATATTACTGATTATATTTGTTTTATGCTTATATGTGTTGTACTATGTTAGGTACATTCTTAGTGAACTCCTTACTTTCTTTGGTATTATTTAACTCGGGGGCGAGTCAGTTATTTGTCTCTCAGTCATTCAGTAGGGAGTTCGGTTTGCCAGTAGGAGAGCTAGAATGTCTATTACGAGTCTCTCTCGCCAATGAACACGAGATTTCCGCTTCTAAAGTCTATCGGGTCTGTGTGTTGGAGATCTTTGGGTTATCTTTCCCAATAGACTTGATTATGATTCCCATGGGGGATGTGTGTGTGATTGTGGTTATGGACTGGGTTAGTCGCTTCGGTGCCATGATCGACTGCGAGGTTTAGCGCGTGGTAGATCGAACCCCAAGTGGGGGAGAACTGGTTATCTTCGATGAGGGAACCAGGTTGGGTTCAGGATTCTGCTCAGCCGACAGGGCTCGACAGTATATTCAGCACGGGTGTTCGGGTTATCTTGCATATGTGGTGGATACATGGGTCAGGGATCAGACATCGGTTTTAGAGGTTTCAGTAGTCAGGGAGTTCGTTGACGTGTTTTCGGAGGAGTTTCCTGGAGTGCCTCTGGAGAGGCAGGTTGGAGTTAGGATCGACCCCTATCGCCAAGGCGCCATACCAATTGGCACCACCAGAGATGCAGGAGCTGTCATCACAGCTGCAGGAATTGATGGCCAATCAGTTCATTCGTCCGAGCAGTTCTCCGTGGGAGCGGCGATTCTCTGTATCAGGAAGAAGGATGGTTCACACTATATGTGCATCGATTACCGGGAGTTGAGCAAGTTGACGGTGAAGAACCGTTATCCATTCCCAAGGATATATGATCTTTTTGATCAGTTGCATGGAGCGTCTTGGTTCTCCAAAATTAACCTGAGGTCTGGGTACCATCAGGTCAGGGTCAGGGAGGAGGACATGGAGAAGACTGCATTCCAGACTCGTTGTGGACATTATGATTTCGTGGTGATGTCGTTTGGGCTCACTAACATGCCAATAGTGTTTATGAAGCTGATGAATCGGGTCTGCGGACCGATGCTCGATCGCTCAATCATCGTGTTCATAGATGATATCTTGGTGTACTCCAAGACCAAGGAGCAGCACGAGGAGCATCTTTGGGAGTTATTGGGAGTCTTGAGCCAAGAACGACTTTATGCCAAGTTCTCGAAGTGCAAGTTTTTGTTATGAGAGGTTCAGTTCCTTGGGCATCTCGTTAACCAGGAGGGGATTTTGGTCGATCTGGCCAAGATCGAGGCGGTTATGCAGTTGGAGGTTCCTAAATCTCCTTCGGATATCAGGAGCTTCATGCGATTGGCTGGATACTACCAGAGATTCATACATGATTTCTCCAAGATTGCAATACCCCTCACTCGTCTGACGAGGAAAGGGGTGGATTTCTGGTGGGGCCTTAAGCAGCAGTGGGCATTTGAGACCCTCAGACAACGACTTTCTGAGGCTCTAGTCTTGACTCTCCCGGAGGGAGTTGAGGATTTTGTAGTGTTCTGTGATGCATCCATCACGAGACTGGGAGTGGTCCTCATGTAGAGAGGATGGGTGATAGCCTACGCGTCGCGGCAGTTGAAGCCGCATGAGACGAGATACCCCACACACGATTTGGATTTGGGAGCAGTGGTATTTGCTCTCAAGATTTGGAGACATTATCTATACGGGTATCCGTTGTACCATTTACACGGACCACAAGAGTCCGAGACACATCATGGATCAGCCGAACCTGAACATGAGGCAACGTAGGTGGCTGGACGTAGTCAAGGATTATGACTGCGAGATCCTTTACAATTCGGGTAAAGCGAACGTGGTTGCGGATGCTCTGAGCCGCAAGTCAGTTGGATCTTTTACTACGACGACATGTATGAGGATATCAGTGGATTCTCCACTTGTGAAGTTGATTAGAGAGGCTCGGGTTGAGGGTATGGGACAGGAGAATTAGAAGCTTGAGAGGATCAGAGGCGAGAACACCCATTTTGTGCAGGATAACCGAGGATTATTAACCCGTTACGTTTGGGTCTGGGTTCCGATGACTGGCAGGGTCAGCCAGATAGTTCTGGAGGAGGCTCATAAGTCTCACTTCTCTATTCACCTGGGGGTCACCAAGATGTACCGAGATCTGCGACTGAGTTACTGGTGGCCATGCATGAAGAGGGAGATCGCATCGTACGTTGAGAGATGTTTGACCTGCTGGATGGTGAAGGTCGAGCATCAGAGGCCGCATAGTCAGTTGCAGCCTTTGGAGATTCCCACATGGAAATGGAAGTAGATCACGATGGATTTTATCACCAAGCTGCCGAGGACGGCGAAGGGATATTACGCTATATGGGTCATTGTGGACCGATTGACCAAGAGCGCCCACTTTTTAGCTATATGGGAGAGTTCATCGGCTGAGAAGCTGGCCAACTTGTATATCCGCGAGATCGTTGCTCGCCATGGGGTGCCGATCTCTATTGTCTCAGACCGCGATGTTCGGTTCACCTCCCAGTTCTGACAGAAGTTCCACGGGGAATTAGGCAAACAGTTGCACTTCAGTACAACCTATCATCTGCAGACCGACAGCCAGAGTGAGCGGACCATACATACTCTCAAGGATATGTTAAGAGCATGTGTCATCGACTTCGGTAGGAGCTGGGACTCCTACCTACCCCTTGCAGAGTTCTCCGACAACAACAAATTTCATTCCAGTATTGGTGCTCCACCATATGAGATGTTGTATGGACAGAGATGTCACACCCCAGTCTGTTGAGGTGAAATCGGTCACAGGGCGATGGGACGGATAGAGGTAGTTCTGCAGACTACCAAGAGGATTCAGCAGATCAGTGAGCGGCTGCAGACCACATAGAGTCGACAGAAGAGTTACACCAACCGGCGCTGATCTGATTTGGAGTTTTAGGTCAGTGACATGGTACTCCTGAAGGTCTCACCTTGGAAGGGTGTGATTCGCTTCAGGAAGAGGAGGAAGTTGGATCCCCAATACATCGGGCCATTCCGGATCATCGCCAGCGTTGGCAAGGTGGCAAATAAACTGGATCTCCTAGAGGAGCTTAGGCAGATCCACAACACTTTCCATGTTTCACAATTGCGGAAGTGCATATTAGATGAGGAGGCACTGGTGTCATTAGATGATATACAGGTCGACGAGCGCTTGAATTACGTGGAAAGGCCAGTGGTCGTTCTAGAGAGGAAAATGAAGGTTCTATGGAACAAAGAAGTACCTTTTGTAAGGGTACAATAGGAGCATCGGAGGGGATCTGAATGGACATAGGAGTCGGAGGCAGAAATGCAGGAGCATATCCAGAGTTGTTTGCTACAGCAGACTTCGAGGACAAAGTCTAGTTCAAGTGGGGGAGAATTGTAACATCCTGACTCCCAGGTATAATTTTAAAAGCTTTGTATTCTTTTTATTGATGGAACTCGACGAGTTGGAGGACCCAACTCGTCGGGTCGAACCTAGTCAGCCTACATGGTTTATGACTCCTACTCGACGATTTGGAGGAACCTAACTCGACGAGTAGAGGTCGTGCATGAAAACCCAAATTTTTAGGGTTTACACCCTATTTAAAGTACCTTATGCCTTTCCTCCAGCCTCCTTACCACCTTTTGACGGCCAGAAGCAACCCTAATCGATCTAAACCCTATCCTTGAGTGTGTGAGAGGCTAAAAGTGTGTTTTGGTGCATTTATTGAAGAAGATTGAAGATTAAGAAGCTTGGAAAGAGAAGAAGCTTGTAGATCCAGTATCTACATCGTCTTGGCTTTCATTTGAAGGTAAAAAGCTTTACCTTGGCTTTCCATTTCTTATATCTCTCTTATGTTGAAATATGGGCAGTTTGGTGCAAAATGGAGTCACTTTCGGGTTTGAGCTTGTCACAAGGGCATGGTTTCAGATTTGGACTCCTCTAGGCCCTTATGGAGATAAAGCCTCAAGCTTTATGAAACCTTGTCCCTTCTTCATGTCCAAGACCTTCTTCTCAGGCTAGTTATGAGTGTTTTAGCTTCATGGAGCCTTGCATGCACGTAAAGTTAGCAACTTTATGTGATAACAACACCCTAGGAGCCTAGATCTACAGTTTGGTGCTTTGGTTTCACTTAAAAGCATCTGAATGAGAAATGGATTGAAGGAACTCGATGAGTTGCATAGTCAACTCGACGAGTTGAATGAGGGTTTCCCGCCTTCTGGATTCTGCATGAACTCGAGTTAGAGAGGTAACTCGATGAGTTGGTTAGGGTTTTCCCGGCATTCTGGAGAATGCATGGACTCGACGAGTTGTCTGGAAACTTGGCAAGTCGACTAGGATTTTCACGATTTCTTGAGTTCCGAAGGAACTCGACGACCAACAAACTACACTTGACGAGTTGGGTCAACATGGACTGTTGACCTTGACTGTTGACTTTGACTTTGACCAAGGGTTGACCAGTTTGACTTTTGGGGGCATTTTAGTAATTTAGAAATTTATGGAAGTGGGTCGTTAGTGGATGTAGGTGATTGAGTTTGGATCTGTATTTGGGGAGTTGACATTATCATCCCGAGCTATTTGTGAGGTGAGTTATCTTTACTATACTAACAGGGTCGAAGGCACCAATACCGACCCTTCTTTTGGATTGTTATCCTGATTATTGCATGATGATATGCTTAGTGACCTGTTAGGTTGGTATCATGGTATATAGGATGATGCTATGTTAGGGACCGATTTGGTCAGTATCCTCGTATATAGGATGATGTTATGTTAGTGCTATGTTAGATATGTATGACTATCTATGCATGCTAGCTAGCGTATGATATTTACGTGCACATGATTGTTTGATTGGGGGTTAGGTTGAGGCGGTCATGCTTTGTGCGTGCGTCAACATACTTAGGTGGACCGAATAGACTGCAGACCCGGTTAGGGTGTACTAGTTAGGCTGAAGGCCCAATGTCTGGTCCGGATAGGCTGAAGGCCCTAAGAGGCGGTCCAGATGTGTCGATGACTCGGAGAGTCGTCCAAATTGACTGATGGCCCTACGAGGTGGTCCACTTAGGCTGACGGCTCATTATGCATGCTGTCTATATGATATAGTTATCGTTTGTATGGTGTTGGTATTTTGGGAGAACTCACTAAGCTTCGGGCTTACAGTTGTTGATTATGTTTCAGGTACTTCTTATGATCGCAAGAAGGAGAAGACGTGATTGTGCACCTCCTTATATTTTTATGATTTGATTATGGGATACTCTGACATGAAACCATTTTTAAAACAAATTTGTAATAATTATTGGTTTTTGAATGATTTAAAAAGTTTTGAATTGGCATGACTTTTATGGGTGTTACATAACTGGATAAGTGTGTTTTGGGCTAATTAGAGGATTGGACCTTTGGATAAGGCTCAATAACGAGTTGTCCTAATTTGGAAAATTAGGCCAAGTACTGTGGATCTTGAAGTAATTTGGGCCTTTTGGATCGAGATTTGGGTTTTGTTTATGTTAGGTTGTGGTGTATCTTCTGGGATTTTATGGTTGGGCTTTTGGCTTGCTGGATCTTCTTGGGTGAAGGCCATGAAAGGAATTAGGCCCAATTTGGAAAATTGGGCCATAATAAGACTTAAGGAGTTTATTTTAATATTGGGCCTATTGTCATCTAGTTTGGGTCTTGGCTTTAGGATAACATTTTGGAAGGGTAAAAAGGTTTTTTACCTTGAATTGGACTCATAATATGAGTCAGTGACTAGATGTTGATGGATTGTCATTTTGGTATCTGTTAGTGCGAATCTGCAGTTATAGATTATTCATGGAATCATCTATTGATCGGGTGTTGTCTTGATGTGGCGGTTCAGGGATCTAGCGGCCAGCAGTTAGGGATCGAATGTGTGATCGACAATGCAAGGTGAGTTTTCCTCATTGTACTTGCAGGACAAAGCCACCAATGCCGACCCAGTAGATTGATATCTTGTTATGCATGTTCTTGTGCTGATATGACCTGTTAGATTGGTATTTTGGTAGATAGGATGATGTTATGCCTAGTGATCTGCTAAATTTGTTTAACTGGTTGTAGACTGTTATATGATTATCTGATATATATGTATATGTTGATTGGTGGATGAGACTTCTCTGCTTTGTGCGTAAGCTAACAGGTCGAGGCATTCCAACCCGATGGTTGAGGGCCGAGGATATTCCAACTTGATGGTTGAATGGACCCATAGTATGTTGGTATTCCAACCTAATGGTTGAGGGCCGAGGGTATTCCAATCCGATGGTTGATTGGACCCATAGTATGTTGCCATTCTAACCCGATGGTTGATTGGACCGATAGTGTGCTGTTTTTGTATATGTGTTATTATATGTGTGTTGGTAATTTGGGGGAACTCACTAATCTTTATGCTTGCAGTTTTCGTTTATGGTTTCAGGTACTTCAGTGGATCGTAGCAAGGTGAAGGTGTGACCGTACACATCCTCGCGTTTTGGACTTATGATTTCTGGGAGAACTCTGATAATGTGAATGTTTGAAAACTATATTGAAAGAGATTCTAATTTTGAAATAATGTTTTGGGAACAATGGTTTTTGTATACATATCTTTAGAAAAGGGTTGTTTTGAAAAGTTGAAATTTTATGAATTTTTTTGGATGTTTCAAGTTGGTATCAGAGCCTTGGTTTGAGTGAATTGGAGGAACACTCGTGTGAATCTAGTCTCAAACTAAGGAAAAAGATTTTCAAATAGTTTTCAAAAATACGTAAAGAGGATGTGATGCGTACGATTAGTTGGAGCCAGTAAGTTGACCCCAAAATAACATACTATTATTTGATATTGTGATATATTAGAACATCATGCTTGTGATAGGCTTGGGATCTTCAGGAATTGTATGATAGAATTGCCTGATTATGTGATGCCTTTGTTCCTATAAAGTTCCCTTGTTTGGCTGTTGTGTGACTCTTTGGCGTGTGAACTGGCTATTGAGTGGATATGCTAAGTCACATGCTACATGGTTTAAACGATCTTAGGCTGAGGGGTTTGGTCCTACTTCCCAGCTCTTGTCTGAGTCCAACCATTGTTGCATTAAATCTTTTAGCCTAAGACTGTTTAAATTGTGGGGCATGTGACTGTATTCATGTGATTGTCATCTGGTACCAATAGAGAGTCGTGTGGCAAAGGTGGTATGGTGAGTTGTATGGGGTCTGCCGGCCAGTCGCGTTATTAGATGAGGTAGCGGTGGTTTCCCTGGTTTGGACGCGGTTCATAGCGGGTCGGCATGAGGAAGAATTAGCCACTATTGAGAGAGTGAGGGCAAGACAAAGATACACGTGAGATGTTGGGAGTCTGAGATTAAGGATTTCATAGGAGGATCTATCAGATCTTATTGCATTTTAGTGTAAGTCGACTCCTCTGCATGAATGCTGCTTGCTTTGTGCTTTGTGTAACTCATGATTCATGTGAGTTAGCCATTAGGTGAATATGTCAAGTCATATGTGGAAAAGGTTGGATAATCTCAAAGTGACTAATTTCACCCTGCTGTGCAGCTCTCGTCTGAGTCCAACCGTTGTAGCGATGAGTCTGTTACTCGAAGGATTATCTAAGCTTTGTCGCATGTGATTGTATTCATAGAATGACTAATTGACATTGTGAGGAGTTCTCCAGCAGTTGATGGCAGAGAAGTGTGGAATCCTAGGACAGCCTAAGCATCCCTTTAGTTTGGTTGTTTCGTTGTTAAGCCGGATTCAGGAATATGGTGACTAGGTCGTAGAGGACCCGAGATAAATCTTGAGGAAAGTATGGATATTTGTGGAAGGTAGTATTGCGCCCGTACTACTGAAAGAACAAGATCCATACTCGATTCAAGGAAGATTTCGGGGATTCTAAGGGTTGTTCGGGGAAGGTAGCATGGTTGGATACCATGATTCGCGGCAATGGTTCTTTTCCTGTCAATCTTCTAGTTATGGCTGCTCAGCCATAGGGATTTGCATGGTATGTGTTGTGAGCCCAGTGGCATTATGGATTCGAGTTGCTTGGTGCAGATCTAGTGAGTTTTGGTTTGAGGCCTCGGGGGAGTTTTTCTCAAGGCTGGTAATGCGATTCGCGGGACTCAGGAAGGGAGCAATGATTATGATCGGTTTGGGTTTTTCAATGGAAGTAGAATGGTTAATTGATAGATTGGAATGTCGTTATTTAGGGAAAGGGTCATGCCCTTCTAGTTTTCCGAGTTCGAAGGAGTGAGCAGGCTTGTGACCTACAGGGTCAAGTTGTATTTTCAGCTCGGGGTTTGTTGGTCGCAGTGATTGGCATAATATGTCAGCTTCGGTGTGCACAAGTGGATCGATGTGGCATGAGTACCTTTTTATGCAAGCACGACCCCAAATTCTCGGGAAATAGGAAGGTCAGGTGCTGGATTGTTGTTGGGATTGCAAGCAAGGAAGGTATGTTTGGGTCATTGATTTATAGTTGTCTATGTTTATAAGCGGATATTAGTGGGGATTTTAGAGGTCTTCAGCTGAAATTCAAGTTTCTCTTGGGGTTCAATTGATTCTTATCGGGAGGATCATTATGCGTGTAATATTCATTCCATGGTCAGGAATGATCATACCGGGTTGAGCCGGTTTGAGTTATGAATTGGTTTCAAACCAGTGGGTGGTAGTTAGAACTCTAAGTGGGGGAGAACTGGAATCCTCAAGTTGAGTATCAGTCATTGAGGGATTGTCAGTTTGTGTTGGACTGCTATTCTTAGATTTGTTCCGAATAGATGAAGATCGGTAAATCATTCTAGAAGCGGGTATGATCAGTCCGAGTGGGTGTTGGTTCTCTAACTTAAGTGCTAGGTGTCCTCGACCTTTCGTTGTTGAGTTCTCATTCAACACGGGTTATTCGAAAGATTCAAGGATTGATGGTAAAGCCAAGGGAAGTGTCATCCTATCATCAAGTTCAGTATGTTTTATGTTCTCTTGGCCTTGGGTATGTTACCCTCCTCGAGGGTGTGGGATTTTGGTTTCAGCAGGCTCAAGTTTTGGTGACATTCGGAAAGCCTCCGGGAGTTAGATGCATTTTGGTAGAATATGTCCACTTCTTATCAAAGTATGAGGTCTTATTCTGATAGTTCATGGGATGTCTTCTGGTTATGTTGAAATTGTCGTTTTGTTGGAACCCTGGTATTCTTCCATGGTTGGTTGAGGTTATGGGTTTTCTTAGGATGTGCATTGTGGTAAGTTCAAGTTATTTTGCCAAGAGGGGTGTTTATGGGCGGTGGGCCTAGAAATCATGATTGCTTACTTCTCCTGTATGTAGTACTTTCCGGTTTGGCATGGGAGGAATCCAGGAAAAATCTCTCAATTAGCTGGTTTAGATAAAGGGATCAGTAAGGGTTGTGGGGAGTATTAAGAAGTATTTATGGGACGTATGTATATTATTTCCGATGGTTCAGAAGCTGTTATTGAGATTTTGATTTCAAGTTGGGAATTGGTCTGGATGTTGCAAGTCATAAAGGCCCTTATGTTAGTCCCGAGTAGTTGCCTAGGTTAGGGGGGGTACACCTGAGTCGATAAGGATTTGGTAGTATAGCGGAAAATTTTGGGTCTAATTATCGTTGGTTATCAAGGTAGTGATTGGTAATAACATGCCAAGAGTCGAGTGTCTTAGGGTTTGATTCATCATATGGTTTTGTTTTGGGTGAAGTTCGCGGTCGATGCATTTTCGAGGATCAACTAGGTATGTATCTAGTAGTATCCCCGGTCAGGGACTCGGGGTGAGTGGCATTTTTAGGGGCCTTTTGGTGGAAACTCGCATTGGGAATCGCTAGTGTATCCGTGCAAGGTCTGTATTCTAGGAGACTACGAAGTAAGCATAGAATTATTTGGTTTGAGGTGCGAGTCGCGAGCTCCAGGCGGAAGGTGTAATGTCATCATGAGGGTGTAATCGAAGATTGTTTGGGTTAGAATGTTCCCGTCTTCCAAATTCTGGGAACCTGTTGGCTGGACCAGGTGTGAGACTGGTGGTCTCAGCGGCGGTTGAGAAAATCTTTATATCCAGGTTCTGTGAGGGGTTGCGATGAATCAGAAGATTTCGGGTGAAATGCAAGGTTGGTCCTTGGATCACAAGTTATGAGTTTAGACCCGAGTTATATATATATATATATATATATATATATATATATATATATATATATATATATATATATATATATATATATATATACTGGTATTCTAATCTAGGGTATTCCGTCCCGAGGATGACCGGACCCTATGATCGATTGGACTTGACGTGTTTGGTATTCCAACCCAAGGGTTGATTGCCCAAACATGTGCATGATACGATGGTATTCCGTCCTAAGGATGACTGGACCCGTCGTAGGCATGCCTGTAAATAGATAGACAAGATGTTGACTTCAAAACATACATATATATATATATATATATATATATATATATATATATATATATATATATATATATATATAATTATGAATTATAATTGGATTCTGACTTCATTATGGATTGAAGAGTAAGTTTTGTTGGAATGAGGTCCAAGCAAAACATGATAGCATAATCCATTACGAAATCAGGATACACTACTACTTCATAAGCTATAATCAATTATGATTGGATGATTTAGTTCATTGAAAAACTAAGTTGAGTCCTTCCATTCATGGAAAACCTATAAATATTTTGTGACTTCAAGAGTATATTTAATCAAGCTAGGAGATTTTAAATCACATAAGAACACCAATCATAGTCTCCAAATATTTTACTATACTCAGAATAAAGGTAAATATGGAGATGATAGTATTCATAGAATTCACACAAATTAAATTTAGCCAGACCCATTAATAAAGTATTTCCTTAAGCTAAGTACGAATGATGAAACTTCAACTATAAAACTTTGTTATTCTAGAAATGAGATTTGATTTGGATATTTGAACACTATAACAAGAAATATTGTTTTGATATATTGGGATATGATCATCACATCAATACTTATTGTGTTCTATATTAACATGTTTAATCCATGAATAATCTTATTATTCTAAAAGTTCATAGGCGGTCATAATTATGGGAGCAATTATGAGTAAGACTAATATGACTTAGATTGGTTGACTCTCTACAGATGAAAGTAGGCAATGGGTTGTAACCCAGATCCATAAGTACTTGTTAGAGAACTGGTATTGAACGAACTTGCATCAAGATCATCTCATAGATCGCATTTATAAGTGATACATAGTGGGACTTAAGTGTAGGGAGTGCTATGCTTTGATATGGTTAAACGTTGATCCTCAACCGGATAATTATAAAAGCCATTTTTAGGTATAGTGTGAACTATGCAAGAGACTTATGTAGTCAAGATGAGATTTGTTCCTCTTATGTGTTGAGAGTTAGGCATCTACCTCGGTACACAATATTGAACACCAAATGAGATTGATTGTGATTCAAGTCTCATGTTCTACACGATATATGTAACAAAGGGATAGCTGATAAACTTACATTATACATGAATTGTAGCTTTGAGATTTTGGGAATTGGATGTTGATGAAAGACATTCTTCGTCGCATGTTATTGGGGGCAGTGAAATATTATTAGACGTTCATCATTGTCTATATCAATCTATGAAGAGTGTTGTGCAAGTCGAAGATTAAAATATTTTTATGCCTAAGAGTCATTATAAGATGATATTGCTAATTACATATGATCCTATAGAGTTACATCATATAACAAGTTACTACCAATTGATTATTTATTAGTATAATTTTATTATTAATAAATATAATCACCATTTGTATTTAATTGGAACACCATTATTTTATGAAAATAATATTTTACAACCTTATTAGAATTATTGTTTCAAAGAAATAATAATAATAGATAACAAAGAAAAAACTACTCATAATCCATCCATAAATTTATAACTTGTGTACATATGTTTGATCATTTGATGTGTGTAATATATACTTGGACATATAACTATCTAGTTATAAAGTAATGGAATGAAAAACCATTTAGTTTTGACTTCTCAAAGTCAAATCGTCTTATATAAAAACAATCACAAAAATAATCCATTAATCAAACCAATATCATGGCAGATGGTTATATTTAGCCACACTTTTTTACTGTGGCTAATAAATATCAAATTTTTTATTCTAATCGTGGCGTAAGGTTTCGAAATACTATACAATGGTCATGTGAATCAATAAAAATGTAGCTAAAACTATGCTAGAAATTTATTAGTAAGCTTTAGCCACTAAAATAATCAAAAGTGGGGCATGACTGTGTCGACAAAAATGTGACCATATGTTATTTTTATATCAGTGTTAATACGTATGTCATAACATTTCCCATTTTAGTTTGGCCACAATGTAGTTTGAAAAATTAAATCGAAGTATGGAGCTTTTTCAAGGAGGTCTTCCATCGATGCAAAGCTTTACCAAAAACATCATAAAACACGAATCTAGCACTTTTTTTTGTTAACTTCATCGACATGAATCCTTGTCCATGGTGGAAGAACTTAACACCGCATTTGTCATATGGCTTGTTCGCCTCCAGCCAGGCCTTTGATCCAGCCCCACTCGTTAAGAATCGTATTTTACTGTAATATTTTGTGTTGAATTACACAATTGGCTTTCATAAAATCTCTTAATGACATGATTTGTCATCATTGTCATGTCTTAACATGATAAATAATATTCAATGAAACAATTCAAAACTTACATATGTACGTACCTATCTTGACAGGACATGTGTTCTAGGCAATGATCATGACCGTTCATATAAAAATCAACCTCATATTCCTGCCGATAAAAAAAAATCAAGTAAGAAGAAGCGGATGCGATTATACAGCATTACAGCATAACAAAATGAATAATGTATATTGGCGAAAAAGTCATATATAAGCCAGATGCATATTTGGTTAGTATGGCTCACAAAAGGTGTTGCTTATATGATTAAAAAAGACATTAAAGAATTGACATCTATTAATTTAGCGAATTTTGCGTTTGGCAATCCAAATTTATGTTGGCAATATAAACCTGGTGGATCCACACATGTCTTGGATGTGGTACAAAAACAAAAAGAAAGATCGTCAAATAATCAACAACTGAATTGAAGTTAAAAATCTAACAAAAAAAAACAAAGAACACACATCCGATAAGAAGGCTTACATTACATATAAATAGTAAGAGACAAATATGCTAAGCAACTAAACTATGATAAATTTTATAGACTTGTACGGATTTGTAAATTTAACAAATATCTTTTGCCTTATTTTTCTTAAAGTCACAGCAAAATATTATTGAAGAAAATTATTATTAAGAGATTTCTGAATTTTAACAAATTTATCGTTTTAGAAAACCCTAAAATTTGATTAAACTAAAAAAGTAAATTATCATAAATGGGGCTATAGAGAAAAGGTTATAAATTTATAATTAAACAACTTAGATAGGTAGGTCTTATCACATCATAATCCGATTAGTATCATGGGGCACCACATATGTTGCAACACCACACATTGGGTGAGATATATTGTATGGTGAAGGTTAGAGTATGTATGGATTTGCCACATAATGACTTGAATCGATTTGAAACAAATATACAATATTAGTCATTTATCTTCGTTCATATTCAAAATTTAAAACTAAATTATAACTCTGGCACTTCATCTTTCTTTTTATATTTAAAATCTAAATTTTGAAACCAATTTACAACATTATCTCCTTTTTATATTCAAAATTCATCTTTTACATTTGTTTGAATTGTTGCTAACTTTTATAAATTATATATATTTATTTATCAAAAACCATAATACTCTAACCACAAGTACATACCATACTAACTTTTATTATACGAAAGATTTACAATTAAAAATAAAAATAAAAAGATTAATGATCATTTCTCATTTTATAACTTGTTTTTAATTGTTTTATGTATTAGTTATGTTTCTAGTTTTAGTTATGTAATTTGTATTAGTTTTGTTTCTTTATTAAATTATAATATTTTAAATTAACTTAAAAAAATAAAGTGGTAATAAATTAAATGTAATTTTCTTTTGAGTTAACCGTTCAACCTTAATGTATTTCTAATGTTTGTGGCATAAGAATTTTTCATGTATGGCCATGCCAGTTAGTTTTTAGGATTTTTGGCCAATGAAAGCTAGCTAATGATGAATTTAAGGTTTATTTATAAATATAAATAAAAAGAGAGGTGAAAAATTAAACACTCACCTATGTTTTCTTTCTATTTATAAATATGTAACAAGTGTTATATTTTTATAAAATTAATAATAGTTTAAAACACTTGCCATGGTTTCATGGTTTCATATAAATGAAAAGATAAGTAGAAAAAAAATTTTAATTTCTTAAGATAGATTATACCTCTAGAAGTGGTAGGAGATGTGTCACAAGCTCGGGAGTATCACAATGATGACCTGTGGTCCGAATACCATGATGTCCAACCACGATCTTCCACTTAGCCTTCGACTTGCTTAATGCCGATCTCAAATCCTTCAATTTTGAAGAAAATCATACATTATTTTTCCATAAAAAATACCACTCTAAATAGAACACTTTTGATGTGTGAAGAAGTAGTTTTACCTTTAATAGATTGGTAAGGTAAACCTCTCGAGGACGTATGCCTCTCCAATCATACTTATGATCTTTAGGGTCATTAAAGTACATATCAACAAAAGGAGTCGTGTCCACGAAAAACAATTCGGCAATATCTACACAACCAACTTATAATTTTAACAAAATTTTGAAACTGGATATTAAAATGATAAGTAGTTGAAAATTCAAAGGGTTAAAGTAAATTAAGACCTGTGTGTACGATGAAAGATCTTAAACAACGCCATCTGCTGTCTCTTTTTCTAAGCATTGGGTCCAATTGTGCCTCTACATCCCCACGGTAATCATGATTCCCCAAAACTGCAAAAAACTTATAACTTAGTGTATTTGATCTCGTACAAGAGATACATTCAGATCAAATATTTATGCAATAAACTTATATGTGTTGATCAAAATATACAATGAAATGTGTTCCTTGCCAATTTATGCATCCATGTTTTAGCTTATTTTATATATATACTAGTTTATAACTCGTGAAAACCACGGTTATAAAATTAATTAAACTTTTATATTAAAAATCAAAATTATTAATGAATTATTTTAAAAAAAATTATTACTTAACATATATTTTTTTAGTTATATAAAGTTATAATAGTTGATTTAAATAAATACGTGAAGTTATATCATATTATAATCTATATTAATTTTATTTTATTTTTTAATCTAATGTTATTATATATATATATATATATATATATATATATATATATATATATATATATATATATATATATATATATATATATATATATATAAAATTTCTTTTACGAGTTTTCTAGTTGGACTAGGAACTATTAACAACTCAAGTTTGGATAGAAATGAAAGATGAAAAGCTACTTAATCAAAATAAATTGGTCCAATTCATTACAAATAATAAAATAAATAAATAAATAAATTTTTATGAGTTTATGAAATTTCGATAAAGGTCCCAAGATGGAGGGAGAACAGAAAATATTTTAACATGTAGATCTTGCTTCATTTCCTATTGGATAACTTTTTTTAATTTGATTTTCTTATATAGCATTACAAGAATAATAAGCAATAACGGTGACGACTGTCACTGCTAATAGACCTAAAAATCATTGGTAATAACAACATGTCGCCGTTAAAGAGTTGCAGCTATTGCCATGTCTCTAATGTCTCTAATGTGCTCCAAATATCGCCATTAATATATCGCCGCTAATACATCCGTGGCCGCTAATGCTCATGTCCTCACTAATACTTATGTAACCATTAGAGACGTTGTTACAACTAACTTTTTTTTGTTTTTTTTTATAAACCACATGTGGTTTATACAGAAAAACCATCACAAAGTACTAAAATCTACCATTAAAGATTAACCGCAGAAAAACGGATCCAAACATCAAAATTTTAATAATACGGGGAATGGATTTAAAATTTGATCCAAACATTAACTACTACAAAATATGTTATGCACGACCCGATGTGGGATAAACAGTATGGTCTTTCACGTTGCAAATATACCTCACGTCATTGTCTTTTCTCCTATTTGGTTCTCAAAGAAATCAAGAGCTTTTTATGAGTATAGATGAATTAAATAATCTGGTGAGACCTATTCCATAGATCGTGTTAAACAATTGAATCAGTAAAGTTAACGGTTTGGGGTACTATCCAGTTTTCAAAATCTTGTTTTGCACCAAGGTTTTAAAAACTGGAATAAAGGCTAAACCGATTGTCTTATGGGTTCGATGGTTCAATTGGTACAACCGGTTGAATCGGTTCTAACAACCGAAAAAATCGGATGATTTCATAATTATATTATTACTAATTTTAATTATATAAAAAATACAAAAACCAAAAAACTAAATATTTTTTTAAATTTCCGGTTTTACCGGTTCAACCGAACAGGCTTTTACCGGCTGACATGACAGGCGGTTTTTCGGTCCCTAAGAACCAGTTTCAGGACCGGTTCCTGATTGAACCGGCCGGTCTGGTACGGTACGGTTTTGAAAACATGGTGTTTTACCAACCTAACCTATGCATGCATAAATTAGCAAGATAATCACTTTATTGTAAGAAGCTAATTAAACATGACCCCCTAAATTAGAAAGAAATTCATGTTATTCCAGAAATTGATAAAAACATGTAACTTTGTTGCGGTAATAAATCATTAAATTTTCTAAAAAATATGGTGACCTATGTATATACATACCAGTATACCATTGTTTTTGAAGGCTAGGAGCAGCATATATGTATTTGAATGACTCGTCGAAGGCTGGATCATCTACGCCGGTTAATCCATCATCGTAAAAATTATCTCCGGTGGAAACTACAAAATCTATATCTAGTCTGTCTGCAATGATTCCCATCTGCAACGACCTCACCAAATAATTAAACCCACAAAAGTAACAACTACAGACGGCCAAGGTGGAGGAAAATCGAAACCTGAACAGCAACTTGAGATTGATTGTACCACCCTTTCCGGCCCCAATCACCAATGACCAAAAAGTTGAGTGAACCATTGGTGTTTAATTGGTGATGTAACCTTTGAAGCCTAGCTGAAACCGGAACCAGAAACATGCACAGACTGATATTCAACACTAGGGATGTTATCAACAATGTCTTCTTGCTTAAATGCTTGACCATGGCTGCTAGCTAATTCGGATGCAGCTTTTCAGAAAATCTTGTCAGAAATTTAGTTTGTTTATATGGTTTATGGATACAACATGAATTAATGGCCATTATTCGGATGCTATGATCCATTCAAATATTAGGTGTGCCATGTTTTAAGGAAATTGAGCATGTTGATGGTATTAAAATCATAAACCAAATGAATATAATAATATCGATCCGGGCATTCAAATTACTCAAATGTATCTAATAAAACAAGCAATAAAATTTCATTTTTTCGGTTATTTAACAGAATACCTGACGACAATCTCTAACCAATGAATCTAGAACCAACAATAATGACATTTTGAAGCCCTGCAAAAAAACATAATCTAACACCCACAGATTTGGACTAGTTAATTTAAAGACAATAAACCTTAAAAATGATTTTTTGATAGAAGATTATTTATAATAAATAATCTTAACCAAACTAATAGTTACGGTCAATAATTTTAACCTATTTCACATAATAAAAAAAAAATTATATGAATATTATGTGTTTCATGACTATTATAATATAATAAAATAGGAAAAAATTGGTCGAATCGTCCGTAAATCGTAAAAATAAGTGCGTCAAAGCATATATATATATATATATATATATATATATATATATATATATATATATATATATATATATATATATATATACACACACAAAGTACACGTCTTTCTGATCCCAAAAATATAAATTTTGTAGAAATCCGACTCAATATGAACTATATATGATTTTTATAAAATATAAAAGTCAGCCGCGCACAACGATTATATGACGCAAAAAGTTACGAAGAGAATGGTTGACTATTAGCTAAAACCAACAAAAAGAAAATTGTAGAACTCTTTACAATTAGAATTTTGAGAAAAGGAATGCCAAAAACGGAGTCTGTATGAGAGAGATATGATTTTAGCAAAAATCATTTAATTTTATAAAAATATGGACGAAAAATAAAGTCAAAATTAGCTGACAGAGTCTAAACAAAAGTTGTAAATCTCGTTGATAGCTACGTGTGGATATAAAGATCGTAAAAAACGGAGTTCGTATGAACGATTTATAATTTATAATATCATATTTACATATTAAAATAAAGTATAAATCATATATATATATATATATATATATATATATATATATATATATATATATATACACACACACACACACACACACACACACATATTTGTCTATATCATTAGAAACGTATCAACGATGCGGTCGTTATAAGACTAGTGTTGAGTACTTTCGACATTAGTTTAGTACAAATATCATTAAATCTATTTAAAATAGTAGTATAAAGGGGTGTTTAGTCGTTTAAGTAACTATAAAGGGTGGTTTTGAAAATTCAATTAATATAAATAAGAGGCTCTAGGCTCTCATATTTCTTGCACCATTCTCTTGATTCAAGAGTCTTTCTATTCTTATCCCCCAATCATTTCGGTCCCTCATGATTCAACTTATCTTTCTGTAGTTTTAGTATAGTAAGGTGAGCGATGAAGCGCTGCAAGTATATTTTTTATAAAAATTCAGCGACGAAGTCCTACTCCTGCAAAGTCGGCCCTTAGCTAAAACACATTTGTAAGTAAGTTATGTTTACCCTACTTTAAGTTTAACTTATTTTTAAGTTCATTATCGTTATTTTGAACCTATAAAAAAATATATGTTCCAAGTATTATAAATTATACAAAGTGTAGTTATAATACCTTTTAACTGCTCACGGTATGGAGAATCTTGTTTGAAGGGCCGCATAGGGTTGTTGGTTTTCAGAACAGCTTAAATGCCAAAATGGTCCTGCCCTCCGGTATTTCATGTATAGCCCCTATCTGTACATAGTAGTTGAAAAGTATTATTTAACAGTTATAAAACAATATCGCTCGTTAATCTAGACTAATAATTTATCGCAATAAATATTAGACTAAAATGTAATGGTAATGATAACAGGTTTTGTTGAAGGAAAATAAAATTGTTAGAAGCAATGCGCTGCCCGAGTTTGGAGTCATCACTTGAACAAGTGAGTGCATAGTCCTTTTCATGAACATGATGTTAATACAAGTCTTGATTAAAGTATTAAATATATGTTTGTATATGAAATATTTGTTATTGCCTGAAATACATGTTAATAGCATATCTGATAATATATGATAATTTAGGGTAAAATAAATATAAATTAATTGAGATGAATATCGGTTAGTATCTCCTTATGAGTACGGGTGAGATATACACCGAGGGTCGAACTTTGAAATTTGTCATTGAACTGAGAGCATGGATTAGGCATAGTCATTCGTCGTTAGTCCGAGAGTATGGGAGGACATAGTTATTTGTCATTTATCCGAGAGCTTGGATTAGACATAGTCATTTGTCCCTAGTCCGAGAGTATGGAGTGGACATAGTCATTTGTCATTGATCTGAGAGCATCGATTAAGACATACCTGATCCGGGAGTATGGATTAGGTAAATTTGTTAATTTTATATCTGGGAGTATGGATCGTGTCGTTGTCAGGATCGACGGGGTGGGGTAAAATTCTTTATATGAGGTGAAATTGTATATTACGAGTTCTAAAATATATATGATATAACATTATGGGATTGAAATCCCTATGTACTCACTAGGTTTCCCAACATGACCCACTAATCTTATTTGTATCACAGGTATCGATGCGAATATACATTACGCTGAGAGATTAAAGGAGATGTATATCATTAATGTAAATGAATGTAATGTTTGTTTATGCTTATGTTTTGGCATTGACGATGACATCCAAATCTTTTAATACAAATAAATACATTTCTTCGGAAATGCTTTGATAATATATTTATCATGTTTTTCTGGGAACCAATTCCGCAATATTATTCTTCGAAAGAATACTGTGATTTTAAAATAAGGCAAAAACAAATCGGTCTTTTCTGGCTGTGAAATTGGGGATGTCATAGTTGGTATCAAAGCATTAGTTTAAGCGAATTAGGACTTTGTAGGAAAGTTCTAGACTTAAACTTAGATATGCAAAGCGATGATTGTGAGATGAGTGTCTTCTATATTTAGGAAGTATACCTAAATAGACATGAGCACTAGCGTATTTTAGGAGAGATTCCTAAATTGTTTTTATGTCCTAGATGATTTATGATGCTTTATGATATTAGTATTTGTTCGGATCTATGGTCTGTTGCGGATCGGATTTGGAAATTTTATGTGTTAAGATTTCTAAACGTTTAATTACGGTATTCGGACTGACATATAACTTTTGGAGTAATAAGGAGGATTACACGTCTAAACGCATGCTTTAGTGAATATAATGTCATGGTGAAGACTCGTAGCGAATTGAGTAAATGGAGGAAAGGAGAAGTCTTACGATAGTGAATGATACCTTGGAAGATATCGTAGGAGAGGTATCTTGCCTTTAGAATACGTCTAAATAGATAATACGTCTGGTATGGGAGAAGTACACTTTCGATTTCCAGAAAGAAAGAATTTTTGGTATAATCCATAAAGTTATCCCATGGTCTGGAATTTCCACTACCCACCGAGTTGAAGTAGATTTGATGATTGAAGATACGCACGGAAGAAGTCCAAGTACAGTTTATGGAATTTTTATGATTATTTGAACACATTATGTGTTAAATTGTTTTGTGATTTTACGAAATAAGAACTTAGGGACTACGAGACAATACTTGGGACAAATATGAGTAGGTATGAAAGGTAGTAGAGGCCTATACTACCGGAAGCACAGGACTCGCACTTGGATCAGGGAAAGTTACAAAGTTACCAAGGCGCTAGTAATTGATTATGTTTTGTTCATGTCTGTCGTTACCATTGTTTCGGTAATGATTAAGAAAGTGATTGTTATTTCGACCCTAGTGGTCATATCAAATTGAGTCCAACTAAGATGAGTATGTTACGTGGTTTAGAGAACCAAGTTCGATGTCGCATCCTACTTAATCCGGAAGATTGAAGTGAACGATAATCGAAGCAATCAATAGAAGTCTCGCGATCGCCGTGAAAGTAAAAAGCTTGTTGCTAGAAGTGTTACATGCTAGAATGTCGTTATATCACAATAGAACATGAAGGAATGTATTTTCCATTCTGGAATTAGACTCAAAAAACCTGATTCTAAGCGTTATATCATACGAAGAGAAGTCATTAGAACATGGCCCATCGATATGTGACGGTAATCGAAGTAAAAAACTTATCTTAAGATAAGTATGTTTAAGAAGAAGTAGGTGTCTCCAATAAGGACCGAGTTTGTAACTCGAAGGTTATGATTGAAAGTCCTACATAGGATAAAGAGCGGGTGCAAGATTGCACACCGTCAGCAGTCAAGGACTCCTAGAGTTAGATACTCATTTAAAAGGACATAAGAGTTACGATTACCACCTAGGATGGAAAGCAAACTTACAGATTCATTATGCAAGCCCTATTTTGTTGATAATTCTGGGACGTAATCATACTAAAGGGGAGATAACTGTAACACCCGCTAATTTGGGCTAGTCAACTTAGAGACAATGAGCGTTAAAAATGATTTTTTTTATAGAAGATTATCTAGGATATTTAATCTTAACCAAAGTAATAGTTAGGGTCAACAATTGTAACCTATTTGACGTAATAAAGAAGAATTATATAAATATTATGTGTTTCCAGATTATTATAATATAATAAAATAGGAAAAATCGGTCGGATCGTCTGTAAATCGTAAAAAATAAGTGCGCCAATATATATATATATATATATATATATATATATATATATATATATATATATATGTATGTATGACATAAAAACCTATAAAGAGAATGGTTGACTATTAGCTAAAGCCACCAAAAAGAAAATCGTAGTACTCTTTAAAATACGAATTTTGAGAAGAAGAATGTCAAAAACAGAGTCCGTATGAGACAGTTATAATTTTAGCAAAATCATTTAATTTTATAAAAATATGGACGAAAAATAAAGTCAAAATTAGCCGACGAAGTCTAAACGGAAGTTGTAGATCTCGTTGATAGATACGTGTGGACATAAAGAATGTCAAAAATTGTCACAACTAGCATTATGGCTAGGAAATTATGTCTATATGTAATCAATTCTTGATGTATCTTGTGACTTCAAGTTTAAGGTTATACATTTTACTCATTCAAAAACCACTATTGAAATCAAAACTCATTCGTGAAGCCCAAAACCTAATTCGATACATTTCATGCATGCTACTTTGGGATTGTAACCCTAATTTCGCAGTTCAAACCTTTATTGGACCAGGAATCATTTATTGGGCCTAATGGGCTAATAAACCAACAACTTTATTTTTTTTGGGTTAAGAAACCTCATTAGGGCCCTAATTGAACCCGCACTCATTAAACTATAACATTTTTTGCCATAAGACTTTTTATGGGCTTTACTGGGCCTAAAATCTCTCACTTTGTTGTCATGGGCCTTATTGGGCCGTAAACAATTTTCTTGAACCTTAATGGGCCAAAAACCAATTCTTTTTGTCATGTTGGGCCGTAAACACCTATGTGCCTACATGGATCAAAAATCTCTAATGGGCCAATGCAAGAACAAGCCCAAAGTCCATATTTTCCTCTTTCCCTCTCATTCTTGGCCATTATAAATAAATAAATAATTAGATGAGGCGCATGGGATTACATGACAACTCATCTTTATTCTATGGTAATCCAAGCTAATACCTCCCATACATCTATGACTAAACCCTTCATGTATTAACCAAGCTAATCTTCCCTCTCATCTTTCTTAAACTCGGCCGAGAGCACCCACAACACTCTCATTTTCCAACTTCACACTCATTAACAATCCCCTGACATCTCATTCAAAAACACAAAACAATCCTTCCATTATCTCATCACAAATCGTGGTTTCTGTGGTGCTCAAGAAGGTTCTCCAAACTCACATACTAGAACTCCTTAAGTTCGAAGATCTCTTCAAAGGAGCTTGCTAGGCCAAAATCTCCTTCAAACTTCTCACCAAAACCGAATCCGTCAACCGAAGTGAGTTCCTACCCCTTATTTTCGGTTTTTACTATGTTTTGGGGGAGGATACAAGTTTCTTTGTGTTAGATCTATGTGTTTATGCATGTTTATGTGTGTTTCCATGTTATAGGTTGAGACTATGTGTTGAAACTTCATTAATTTTGAAAGATCTACTAGAACTTGGTGATGTTTGTAAATCAAAACACTTTGTGCAACTTATCTTGAAGATGAAAGGATTAAACATGATATGGATGTTTGAAAACTAAGTAAAACCGTTTAAGGGGCCATTTTTGGACAAATAAACAAATAGGTGAAGCCTTTAGGGCATTCACGGTTTTTCAAGGACCAAAAGAGTCATTTTTATATAAAAATGGGTCTTAAATATGTTTATGCTTTTAAAAGGGCCAAAACTATTAATTTTCAAAAAATGGGCTTAAAGTTGGGCCTTCACGGTTTCATGGGCTTAATTTGTAGACTTTTGACTTTTGTGGACTAAATTGTCATCTCAAACAAATTTGAGCCAAAAATTTAAATTTACAGTTGAATGGACTAAAAATATTAATTTTGTTAAACTTGGGCTGAAAAAGTAAATTTCTATACATTTGGGCCGAAAATGTCAATTTTCAGAAAAATCAGGCCGAAATGCAATTTCTAACAAGAGTGGGATAAAAATGTTACTTTACTTGAAATAAGCCCTTAAATGTAAACTTTTGGTCTTAGTGGACCTAAAGTGTCATTTTTACCAAAAATGTGCCTAAATTGTAAATTTTCAGTTTTATGGACCAAAAATGTGATTTTTACAAAAAGTGGGCATTTTAAGTCATTTTGGTAAACAATCAAGCTTAACCAATCAACATAATAAAAAACGGACTAAATACATCATTTACATGCTTATTGGGCCTGGAATATACATTACATGTTTATTGGGCCTTAGTGGTCCATTTACATGCTTATTGGGCCTGGAATATACATTACATGTTTATTGGGCCTTGGTGGTCCATTTACATGCTTATTTGGCTTGGAATATATATTACATGTTTATAGGGCCTTTGTAGTCCATTTACATGCTTGTTGGGCCTTGCAAACTTAAAACATACATGGGAACATTATTCACTACGTTACATAATGTAATACAATATCCGAGTAAATTCAGTTAACGCTCTTGTGAGACACTTTATTTATTTGTACCTATCTAGTGTACAACCATAATCTTGTAGTAATAACTAGAGTCTCCTGGAGGGAGAGCGGGAGTTTGTGTATATATCTATACGGGGTTGACCCCCATACCTGACTTGTTTACTACACTTAGACTAGGCCAGTCTAGGGTGACAAACCTTACCTTAAACAAGTCGGCACCTGAAAAAGTTATGACAGCTGGATCAGTCATTATCAAGTATGGTTATAACGAATCACATAAAGATTAACTTCACTGTAAATTTACAGAATACCTATACTGTTTTGATGATACAACAAAGAAAAACATACAAATATACAATACCTTCCACTTACAACAGAAAATATAGGATTCTCTGGAATACTCTTTTTATACATTTTAAAAACAGAAAACACACATGCTTTACACAAGCTTTTATACAAAACTTTCAAACCATTTTACAAAAAATATCGGATTTCTAGTGTTTACTAAATGATGAAAAACTTTTCATTCAAGAAATCGTTAAGCAAGTGGACATCAAGAACATGTGGAATATGTTGAAATTCGTTGCTATCATAAACCTTATATTTTTTGGGATGTAACTTTTGTAAATAATTACAATGCTGTAAACCCAATATTGTTGTATTATTGTATGTGTGATGATGATGCTTGCGTTGTTTCAATTATATTCACTGTGATGATATTACAAGATGAAGTCACCCAACCCCCGGAAGTTTCCGTCGTTCCTTCGGTACGGGGGTGTGACAAATTGGTATTAGAGCTCTGTTTGTAGCGAACTGGCAATTATACAAGATATGCAACTATAAATACATTAGGACTAAACTACTCTGAACAAAATAATTAAAATACATACCTATGTGTGCAATATTACAATAACAATAAAAGTCTTTGGAGGAATTGAACATCGTGGTTAAACCCAGACAATTATGTAGTCGTATTGGGGATAAATATAGCCTGATCAACTATATTTGTTCAAAATACGACCAACATGTGTTTTTGGGAGTGATCATGATGGACAACGAACCTAGAAAGTTACCTTGTATCCAAAAAGTTTTAAGGAAATCAAACCTAAACAATTAAAATACCATAGGAGTATTTTAGAATGCTATCTACCTACACCCCCTTACACACTTCTCACACCTCCACTCCTCATACAGACTTCATGGCTGAATACTCGCAAGGCGAACTTTACTATCAGGCCTTGGTGGCCTATAGGTGGATGGAGGAGGAACCTAAAATGGTTCAAGAGGCAGATCCACAGATAGGACCTAAGGAGTATCTAGAGACAGATTACGGGGACGAGGGATCCGATGAGGATACTGAAGAGGTAGGAGGCATTGGGGAAGTCCCTAGTGAATCCTACTCTTCAGAGATGATACCAGATCCGCACATAGCACGAGAGGACCCTACAAACAGCACGCGCTCCATGGAGGAGGAAGTTGTCATTCTCAGGCAACAACTTTTTGCAGTGGAAGCGAGAGCAGTTTTAGCGAAGAAGGAGAGAGACGAAATCACTCGGGAGATGAGTGAATTCGTTGATTGTTTGGTGCATTATTTCGACATCTGAGCAGCACCACCAGACACTTCCTGTCGTGACTAGGATCAACTCCACCCCTCATCAATATTGTTATAGTTCTCCTTTATGCACTATTGTATTTACGACCGACTTATGATTAAGTGATTACACTACTCATAAAGCCACTACACTATCAGATCAGGTATGTCTCTATATATTGTACGCCTTTCCAAGGTGAATTTTCACGCGTTGTACTACAAAGTTTATCATTAATAAAATAGTTCTATGTTTTATTTGTGATGTTGCTATCTGCTATGTGTTCTATTTTCCTTGTTTCATGATATTGTATGAATTCACTTATATGCACAATCGAACCATTGAAACCATTAAATGATGAAGGAACTTGAAAACCACGAACTACTATTTACTCATCATCTTTCTGTTCTATGACAGAAGATGCCTCAAAGACTGAAGCGTGGAAACCACATGGCACCAACACCACTACCTCCGCCGAAGGTAGACTCTACTGCATTCCAGGCAGCAGTATCGGTTGCGGTCACCACAAAATTTGTACATATTCATAATGGAAACCATGGTGGTGGTAATGGTCAAGGAACCGGAAGCTCGAACTAAGGAATGAACCAAGGTCTTACAAAAGTCTGCACCTACAAAGACTTTTCAAATGTCAAACCACGAACATTCAATGGAATGGGAGGCGTGATAACTTTAAAGTGATGGATGGAAAAGATCAAGTTAGTCTTTGAGATCTGCGGGTGTCCTGAAGAATGCAAGATGAAATTCGCAGCTTGCACGTTTTTCGACCAAGCGCTTTCTTGGTGGAATGATCATGTGTAGGGTAAGACACTCCCAGTAGCAAATGTCATGCCATGGGAGGAGCTCAAGGAAATGTTGATGGTAGAGTATTGTCCCCGTGGGGAGATACAAAAATTGGAGCAGTAGTTATGGAACCTCACAGTACAAAACTCAGATATTGAGGCTTACGTCGCAAGGTTCAATGAACTAGCCCTTCTGTGCCTGGGTATGATCACATCAGAAGAGAAGAAGATCGAGCGGTTCATTTGGGGATTAACTCCCCCAATCCAAAGAAATGTGATTGCAGCAAATCCAGAAACTTTTGATAGTGCGAAAAGGCTAGCTTAGAAGCTTTACGACCATGGCAGCAGGAAAGGAGCCAAAACTGCCGAGACCGAGACCAAGAAGGGATGGGATAACAAGAAAAACAGGGACAACAAACGAAAGGGGCAACAGAACCAAGGATCCTCTAAAAAGCAGCATACTGTAGCGGTCCACGCTGCTACTTCTCAAGTTACACCAACTGCTCCAGCCTCAACTGCGCAAACCACTACCAGGCAATACTCATGAACTTTACCAAAATGTAACAAACGCAACTACCACCACCATGGTGAATGCAGAGAAATGTAGTGTACCAACTGCAACCACAAGGGGCACACCGCCCGGTATTGCAGATCTCAACCCCAACAGAACCAACAGCCCAACAACAACAACAACAACAACAACAACAACAACAACAACAACAACAACAATAACAACAACAACAACAACAACAACAACAACAAGAACAACAACAACAACAAAAACAATAATATGCCAGGTCCAGTCATACTTGTTATGGATGTGGAGGAACTGGCCACTTTAGACGTAATTTCCCCAAAGCCAAAAACCAAGGAGCAGGAGGATCATGCAAGATCCTGACTTTGGGCCAAGGAGAGGCGGTTCAAGACCTAACGATTGTTAGTGGTACGTTTCTCCTCAACAACACTTACGCATGCATTCGATTTGATAGTAGAGTTGAGCGAAGTTTCGTGAGTAATAAATTCAAACACTTACTAAACCAACAACCCCAGAAGCTAAGCGAAGCCTTCATGGTGGAGATGGCTAATGCGAAAACCGAAACTACCAAAGACATTTATGTAGGGTGCACATTAACACTAAACAACCATTCATTTCAAATAGATTTGATGCCAATAAATATTAGGAGTTTTGATGTGATAATCGGCATGGATTAGTTAAGCCCCCACCTCCCCAACCACGAAACAACCATGCTGATATTATGTGCCACGAGAAGGGCGTTCGCCTTCACCTCCCCAACCACGAAACCCTAATAATCTATGGTGATAAACTTGGCGCTAATCTCCGCCTTATCTCGTGCATCAAGGCACAAAAATGTCTGCACAAGAAATTTTTTCCCTTCCTCGCTCACATTGTGGATACAGCAAAAGAGGAAATAAACATCAAAGATATCCCAATGGCATGTGAATTTCCGGATGTATTTCCAGAAGACCTTCCAGGAATACCACCAGAAAGACAGGTCAAATTTCGAATTGACCTAATACCGGGAGCCACCTCAATTGCCAAATCACCCTATAGGTTAGCTCCCACTGAAATGCAGGACTTATCCAGTCAATTAAGTGAACTTTTGAACAAAGGATTCATCAAGACAAGCTTCTCACCCTAGGGAGCTCCGGTCTTGTTTGTTAAGAAGAAGGACGGATCCTTCAGAATGTACAACGACTACCGGGAGTTGAACAAACTCACTATCGAAAACCGATACCCACTTCCACGAATTGATGCTCTACTCGACCAACTTCACGGAGCTAGTTATTTCTATAAAATAGATCTAAGATTCGGTTATCATCAACTCCGAGTCCAGGAAGAGGATATTCCAAAAACTGGTTTCCGAACTTAATACGGCCATAACGAATTTGTTGTTATGTCCTTCGGTCTGACAAATGCCCCCACAAAATTTATGGACCTCATGAATCGAGTCTGCCGCCCATTCCTCAATAATTTTGTAATCGTCTTCATTGATGATATACTCGTATACTCTTGAAGTGTGACAACCCGAAATTTATTCTGTCACTTTTAACCCCTCCTTCCGTTAATAAGCCTCGCTTTATTAAACTGTCTGTTAACCTTTTGGATTGGTTAATTAATTTGGGACTTTTATTATGAGTTCATAAGGGTTGGAACAAATTAGAAACACCCTCAATAATCCCTTGAAAAGTTTTAGTTTCAACCAAGTCAAAATACGACCATTTAATCGGGTGCGACCAAAAGCCCCGTTTAACGTCAGTATTGGGTAGATTTCCACCGAGCCACCAACTCAAACCCCTATATAAGGGTGACTGGAGTCCATTTGAGACTTTCCACCCTCTCTCTACACTCTCTCTCTACAACTTGCTGTCGATCCAAAACGCCCGTTTCGAGCCCTAAATTAGTAAGTAATCTATCCTAACTTGTTGTGTAGCTTAGTTAACATGCAAATTCATGTTTAAGACATCGAATAGGGGCCAATTCCTATGTTTACGGCCCAAGAACACTCTTGGACCGTGAACACCCTGAAGTGGGGTTTGAAGCCCAAAACCCCTCTAAATTACCCCTAGGGCTTAGATATGACTTGTGCACTTGCACCTTCGAGCTTAGAACACCAAAGCCTTATGATATGGAGAGTAAACATGAGTTTATGTCCCAAGAACACTCTTGGACCGTAAACCCCTCTTCAAAGGCCGTGAACACCTATAAAGGTGTTAGAATTGCCCTCAAACACCTTCTATGGCTTGGGAAAATGTCTAGAAGCAACCCCTATTGAAGTAAAGGCATTAAACATCGAATAAACCAAGGACATAGGAGTTTACGGCCGTAAACCCCCCTAGGATTGTTCCATGGGCCGTAAACTCCCAAAAAGTAGCCAAATGATGCCCTAACTTCTTCCTTTGACTTGGAAAAATGCATAGAACTTTATTCCCTACCATTTAAGACCTTAATACACCAAAGGATGTAGCATGTAAGAGTTTACGGCCGTAAACTCCTTGTTTAGGGTCGTGAACTCCTTAAATGGTCCATTTGGAGCCTTAAACCCCTTCATATGCCTTATATTTAAACCTAGCTTAATTCTATGAGTGATATAAGACCTTGAAACATCCAAGAGTACACCACCCATGAGTTTACGGCTGTAAACTCATGGGGATATGGTCTTAGGGATGTAAACTCTATAAAGAGTTTACTCTTGAAGAGTAAACTCCCTAACTAGGCCATACACTCCCTTATTTGCAACCCTATAGCCTCCTAGCACTTGACCAAAGTGTTTTCCGCACATTTGGATGCGTTTACGTGTTTAAATTAGTATTATAATTACTAATTGTATGAAAATATGTCACCATATGTTAATAGGTCATTAAGTGTGTTCAAGTCTTCACTTGACACCAAGCACCAAATCGGCACCTCCGCCCGATCCACTTACAACAGGTGAGTTCATACCCCTGAATTAACCTTTTTAAATGTTTTTACATGCTTTTATGGGGGGGGGGTTGGGGGGAATACAAGTTAAAACATGCTAGTTATCATATCAATCATATGTGATTGATAACCCGCATGCAAAAGGATTTATCACACTTTTAGCTGTTTTTCCAAGTATAATACTATAGGTGGTTTTCCAAAACGTCTTTACTTGTTTAAATCTTTTCTCAAATTGTCTCTCGTTGTATGTTTTACTTCAAAACTAGTTACAGCAGTATTTTAAACAAATTTTTTCTTTACTTATATTGTTTTATCAAAATTATATTCAAAACTTGTTTATGAAAGGTTTTCAAAGGATTTCCAAAGGTCTTTAAGCTTATTTTACGAAGGGATATCAAGTCACAATTTTCTTAAGTGTAAAGGTTTTCCAAAGTTTTCTTCTATGCTTCTATGCTTCTTCTTTGTTAAATGCATGCCTGTACTTTTATAGTTATATAAATAATGTTTAAAGGACTTAGGAAGCCTAGTTCGCCCTATTTCCTTTTCCTCGTTGGGATGTGGTCTGGTGGGTATCAGATAGATATTCGTCTGAAGGTCGTTTAAACATTAATTATATATCATGTATACATGTATAGACATAAAGGTTTACATCAGTTCATTTCCCTTGGGTAGCATGGGCATCCTTCCATTCATCATTCAATGATCAGAGACAATAGTAACTATTATAGGAATACTTAGGAGCCTCTATTTACTCTTTCTAGTACGAGAATTCTACAGGATTCAGTTCATACGCGAGTCTATATCATTTCTCTAGCGCCTCTAACAAAATTCAGAATACGAGATGCATCTTCAAGACACGGATCTCCCCGTTGTCGAGTTGGTAACCAGAGTCTCCTATAGGGAGAGCGAGCATTGTGTGTATAGATCTATACGGGACTGACACTCCCGCACCCTGACTGCTAGCTACAGTCCACGGCCTACCAAGCCAAGGGGTGACAAATGTCATATTTATTCTGACGCTTGCAGGGCGTCAAGTACTCTAGTGTCAATCAGTATGGTTATGAGTATCTCCATGCTTACCTAATAATTCATGGCCTTAAGGTAACGAGAATCTAACACTGTATGCTTGAAACAACCCACTTAGGATTTTCCCTTTGTTTTAGACCTTGCTAGCTGTATCTTTCATTTGATATTGTCTAGGGTCGGTGTTTCTTTGTTTTAGACCTTGCTAGCTGTATCGTTCATTTGATACTGTCTGGGGTCTGTGTTTCTTTGTTTTAGACCTTGCTAGCCGTATTGTTCATTCGATACCGTCTGGGGTCTGTGTTTCCTTTTGTTAGACTGAGCCATGTGTATCATTCATTCGATACTCTCCTGGAGTCTATGATTTCTTTTGCCTTGGTCAACAGTATTTCTGCTGGGGCATATGTTATTTTCCACTAGTATTTTACCAGTGATATTCTCCTACTTTCTTTAAAGTCAAATACTGTATTTTGGTGATGATAGTATTTCAAGGAAAATTTCTCTTTAAAACATAACACTGTCGAGTCTTGGTAGAAGACTGCTTTTAATTAGAAAATATATGATTTTCTGGAAAGGACGCCAGTACACCGTAGATTCTAAACTACTACTTTTTATAAAGTTATTTTGAATAAAATACTTACTTACACAAATGACGCTAAATACTTATGAACTCACCAACATTTATAAAAATGTGGATACTCGCTTTCAAAATAACTTGTATTCTCAGGTCAGCAATAGACAGGTACACCTGGGAGCTTTTGTGAAGCCAGCCTAGAACCGAGCTACATTTATACTAGTTATGTATTACTTTGATGTTGCTATGAAATGTAACTTATGTAAAACTATTACTATTAATGCAATGGTTGTTGTACTTTGATTACTATAGTGCATATGTTGTGATACTTGACATGACGTCATCCACCCCAGAACGTTTCCGCCGTTCCAGTTTTGGGGTGTGACAGATTGGTATCAGAGCAATGTTTATAGTGAGCTAAGTATATCAATTCATAAAACATATACAGCCTATAAATACATAGGGATAAAACACTCTGACCAAAAATTATACTTTAAAATATAACCATATTTTACCAAAGTATAAGAACATCCAGAATCTAAACACTCGAACACAAGTATCACAAGAAGAATAAGAATAAAAGTCTTCGGATGTTGAGCATTACCATCAAACCTGGGCGGTTATGTAATCGTAAGCTGGAATAAATGTAACCTGATCAACTATATTTATTCGAGATGCGATGAACGTGTGCTTGGGATTGATAGTGGTGTTGCAACGAGTCTGAAACTTACCAACTAGGAATGCAAGAGCCAAACATAAAGTTTAAAATACTATGGGAGTATTTTAGAATACTAAAAGACTCACATTGATCCCATAATCATATCCAAAAGTTATGAAACAAACAAGAAATTAAAATACCATAGGGGTATTTTAGGATCAGTAGATAACCTTGTGTGAAGAACTAAAAAGATCCTTTTTGATATACCTACACTTACAGAGGGTATACTCAGTCAGTTCAGTACCTTTGGGTAGCAAAGGCATACTTCAGGTTGTACACATACATGGTTAGTAACTATTATAGGTATAATTAGGAGACATAAAAGTTTAACTATCAGTTATATATCATGTATACATATAGAGACATAAAAGTTTTCCTCAGTCAGTTCAGTACCTTTGGGTAGCAAAGGCATAAATGTTTACAATTCAGGTTTAACTATCAGTTATATATCATGTATACATACAGAGACATAAAAGTTTTCCTCAGTCAGTTCAGTACCTTTGGGTAGCAAAGGCATACTTCAGGTTGTACACGTACATGGTTAGTAACTATTATAGGTATAGTTAGGAGATACCACTTACCATTCCAAGTACAGGGAATCACACAAGAGTCAGTTCATTCATGAGTCAATACTAGTACATTACATGTTACATGAGTACGTTTACATAGATACACTTATATGAACACATTTACATAGATACGCTTACATAAGTACGTTTACATAGATACGCTTACATGAGTACGTTTACATAGATACGCTTACATGAGTACGTTTACATAGATACGCTTACATGAGTACATTCACATAGATACGCATACATGAGTACGTTTAGATAGATAATATATGATGAGTTACTATTACATATTATATGTATAGATACTGTTATATAATTCTCCTTCTTATCTTTATTTTGTGATTCAATCACACAATCGACGAGATAGATTGGACTTAATATCCTAGTACCAAAGGATACTTTGTGGGACTAACCATTCTTATCACCACTGTTAGCTACAGAGGTAAATGCACATCTACGAATGTCTACGGTTCATACCATTATAGGTATACTTTAAGGGACTAACTATTCCTACACCCAGCTCTTAGCTACAGAGGTAAATGTACATCCACGGATGTCTTCAGTTAACACTGTTAGTTATCCTAGTATAAATGGATAATACTTAAGTTAGTTATATTATTACCTTTATCTTGTGACTCATTCACATAACCGATGAGGTGAATTATATTTGAGTATCCTAGTACCAAAGGATACAATTTCTTATAATAATAATAATAGTAGAATAGTCGGGTCTTGGTAGAAGACTACTTTCAAAACAGTCGGGTCTTGGTAGAAGGCTACTTTCAAAACAGTCGGGTCTTGGTAGAAGACTACTTTCAAAACAGTCGGGTCTTGGTAGAAGGCTACTTTCAAAACAGTCGGGTCTTGGTAGAAGGCTACTTTCAAAACAGTTAGGTCTTGGTAGAAGATTTCATCTATACTAATAGGAATTATAGGGATTTTTAGGGTTTAGCAAACACTTTCAATTACTTACAAACATTTCCACACTTATACGAACTTTCTTTCAAAACAATGTCAAGACTTTCATTACAAGTTTTGCAAATCAAAGACACATTAATACTTATGAATTCACCAGCTTTTTGGCTGATACTTGCTTTCAAATTAACTTGTATTCTTAGGTCACAAATAGACAGGTACGACGACCAGGTTTTGTGAAGACGGAGCAGTTCAGACTCGTCTTTTATTTTTGATTATTCATTATGTTGTCTTATACTGTGAAAGAACACACTTGTAATTAAAATTATACTATTAATGCAATGGATGATGTTGTTGCTTGTTTACTACTTTACATTGTTGTGATATATTACATGACGTCCTCCGCCCCAGAACGTTTCCGCCGTTCTCAGTTTTGGGGTGTGACATGCATCTCCCTGCACTCGCCATTATGATAAAGACTGCACTTGTTGCACTTTAGGAGATTTCCAGAATACTGCCTAGGAGCACTTGGAGCAGCTGAGACTAGAGCATGTGGTGCGGAGGGAACTTGGGTGGTTGTAGCATTAACTGTCACTATTTGTCGCTTCTTGGACGACTCCGAGCCTTGTCGTCCCTTCCTCTTGTTATTCTTTCCCTTCTTGTGGTCACTCTCCTTCTTGCCTTCAGTTTCCAATGGCTTCTCGCCCTTCTTGTTGTTGTGGTCGTACAGTTTCTTGGCCAATCTCTTGGCACTATCAAAGGTTTTAGGATTTGCAGCTATCACCTTTCTTTGGATTGAGGAGGTTAGTCCCCAGATGAATTGTTCGATTTTCTTTCCCTCCGAAGTAATTATGCCAGGTCACAACAAAGACAGTTCGCTAAACCTTGATCTGTATGCATCAATGTCAGAATTTCGGATGGTGAGATTCCACAATTCCTGTTCCATCTTCTGAATTTCACCTCGTGGGCAGTACTCAGCCATCAACATTTCTTTCAACTCCGCCCAGGGCATGGCGTTGGCCACGGGAGAGAGTCATGGCTTCTACATGTCCGTTCCACCAGGTGAGAGCTTGATCAACGAACGTGCATGCGACAAACTTTACCTTCATCTCCTCAGGGCACTCGCGCATCTCGAACATCGATTCCACCTTCTCAATCCATCTTTTTAGGGTTATCATTCCCCCGGTGCCATTAAAGGTTCGTGGCTTGGCATTGGTGAAATCTTTGTAGGAGCATGCCTTGGTAGGTCCTTGATTTATTCCTTTGTTTGAACTTCTAGCCCCTTGTCCATTTCCTCCTCCATTGTTCCCTTAGTGAATTTGTGCCATGGCTGCGGTGACCGCAACAGATACAACTGCCTGGAATGTAGCTGAGTTGACCTCGGGTGGGGTTGGCCCAGGGTTTCCGTGGGCTGGTCGTCAATGCATCTTTCTGCCACGAAACGGAAAGATGTTGAGTGCCTAAGTTTTGTGGGTTTGTGGACTTATGACTAGGTTTATATCATGTATTTAAGTAGTTTCTCATATCAAGATATAATCATAGAAGCATAGCACATAACAGGTAATAACATCACAACAAAACACATATATTTTCCATTAATAATATTCATACTTTGATACAATGAAAATTTGCTCGAGAGAGCATACATATAGGATATAAGTTCAGCAGCATAATGACTCTACGAGTAGTGTAATCACTTAAACATAGAGTCGGTGGTACATAGCATAGGTCATAGTACTAGCAAGATAAGGCTGGCCCAACACTCTAAGGAGCGTTTGACGACGATAGTACGGTTAGATACCGAAGTGTTGTGCCAACAACTGGGCCATCTCAGTCATTTCTCCAATGACTTCATCCCTTTCTTGTTCAGCCTGCACCGCTCGTGCTTCCATGGCGAGTAGTTGTTGCTGCAAAGCAGCAATCTCAGCTTCTTGAGAGTGATTCTCCCTCGCAAGATTTCCTGGTGGGGCAAGGTGGTCCTGCTGCGCCTTGCTGGCAGGTGACGTGGCAGCATTCTCGTCTAAGTCTTGTTCTTCCTCCATGTCGTCATCGATCTCATCAAACTCGTAGTCAATGTCAGTGTACTCATCAGGCCCAACGCCGTGTGCCTCTCCCTGATCTCCCTCGGGCTCGTCCTCGATCATCCTGTGGGCCACCAAGACCTGATGAAACTGAATGCCCTATTGCTCCCCTTCCATAGTGACTGAGAGGAGGTATATGGATAAACTATTATTACTCCTAAGATGTTTTAACTATTGTATATATTGAATTGATGTTCTCTTCTTGCTAATAAAGGGGTATGTTTTTAAGTTTACCGACCTTCACGATTTCCTCGGGGCATGTGATAGTTGTACCTCAGGGGAAATGTAGTTAATCAGGCTACATTCACCTCTTAATACTACTATGAACAGTCCCGACTTAACCAAGATGTCAGCATCATCTTATTTGATTTGGTATTATGTTATTTTTCCTGTATCGTACAAGTAGGGGTGTTTTATCGTTGTGTTTTATTTGTTTTGTTTTGTTTAGAGTTGTTTTGTCCCTCTTTGATTTATAGTTGCATATCAATGTGTGGTTAGATATGCTAGTTCACTATAAACAGTGCTCTGATACCAACCTGTCACACCCCCGAACCAGACGGCGGAAATGTCCGAGGGGTCACGTGACTAAATTTGAATATCATCACAATGAATATACATGAATCATAAGATAAGCATCACCATGCATCAATATATTACAATTGACTTTGTTCACATCAAGTAGATTGTTTTAACATTTCAAATCCATAACATAAATTGTTTGATAGTTTTCAAAAGCACAACACTCTAACATAACTTGGTACTACTCCACGGCTTACCTGTTACCTGAGAATACAAGTTATTTTGAAAATAGTCAACATATGGAATGTTGGTGAGTTCATAAGCAGGTTTGATATGAAAATGTTTTGTGTAGTTTGTAAGAAAATAACCCAGAAAATCCGATATTTTCTGAAAAGACCATTGTTTGTATAAAGTGTGAAGATCCGTAAATATATGAATGATGATTTCAAAACGTGTATAGTTGAAAAAACTTCGTATATAAAAGTACCGGTGAAAAATGTTGAACTTCCCTGGAAAACCCGATGTTTTCCAAATATAAACAAAATATCATATAACCGTTCGTATTGTTATCCCATCCTTGAATGATTTTGATTTATCTTGATTACTAGATTAGTATTGGATTTATTTATGTGAGTCGTTATAACCATGCATGATAATGACTAGTTCGTCTGTCTTGGCATTCTGGTGAATGCCGAAATTGATCTTAAGATTTTGTCACCCTAGACTGGCCGAGTCTAACTGTAGCGAACAACTGAGGTGTGGGGGGGTCACCCCCGTATATATCTATACATAAACTATCGCTCTCCCTCCAGGAGACTTTGATTATAACTAGACACTACGACTGACACATGTTGGTGCCACCCGTTAGTACTCACTAAATTCCAATTGACTTTGATTACTATTGATCATCGACCCACATTTGTTTACTTGGATTGGTGATAGGCCTAATAAACGAGGAGAAGAGGATTACACGATCCAACTATTCTCGCGTATTATTTATGGCTATTAATTATACGAAGGATACGCTGGCCCCTTTTCGCATTTGATTTACATGGACCTTACTAGCAATGCTAATGGGCCACAAAGGCCTAATAGCACTTAAAAGCCATTGAGGGTCCCTTAGATATGAAATTGGGTCATAGAAGGTCAAATAACATTTATAATTATCCCTTGGGCCCAAGAATCATGTTAATGGGTCACAAAGGCCCAATAAGCATGTTGGGAACTTTCAAGTCCAAAGGATTTAATGTTTACTTGTTTTTTAGTATAGTATAGATGTCGGAAATGTTTAATTGAACAATTGTTAAATTTGTATCGATACGAGACCGGACGGTCGTTTATAACGATATTTGGAAATTTATGTATATTCATCTTGTCATTTTTCATAAGTTGTGATTTGATAATTTTGACCCAAATATCTTAATAGTAAAATAATTGACCCAAAATATTGGTTTGACCTTTTCAGCCCATCTTTAATAAAAATGACAATTTTAGTCCCTTATATATATAAAGAGACATTTTAGGCCCTAAAAACCATTTTCTTGTCAGTTTTGACCCATAGAGTTTGTTTAAGTGATGGTTATAGCTCAAAATTTACTTTTATCAGTTTCAGCCCTTCTAGAAAAGTGTTTTTCAGTTTAAGCCCAAACTTTTTGTAACTTTTACAATTTTGGTCCAAAATCCAAAAAGTTTACATTTTTTATCCTTGTTTGGAAAATACATCATTTTGACCCCTGAATTAGTTTCATTTACCCTTTTTACCGCTTTTTTGAGAATTTTATCATTTCACCCCCTTAAAAATTGGGATTTTTGCAAATTAGGGCTTAATGGGCCGAAAAGCCCAAAATTTGGCCCATTAAACTACAATTTACACTTCTAGCCCTTAAAAGAGTATGATATCCATAAAAACATTTATTTTTACTGGTTTGACTCTTTTAGCCCTTAAGAAAACCGTGAATGGCAATTTTTCAACCCAACTTTTGTTTGTTTGACAATTTTAGCCCAAAAATGGGTTTTATGTTGCAATATGTATATTTTAATCTTAGAGGGTAATTTTTCTTGACTTGTTTTAGTGTAATACTTCTTAGATCATGTTCATCTTCCTCTTAGAGCCATAGATCTCGAATTTCTATTCTTTTCGTTACACATTTATCACATAAACACATGAAATCACACATAACATGCACACACACATAGATCTACACATTTTACTAGTATTCTCTCCCATAAAACACATGAAAACCGAAATAGAGGGGTATGAACTCACCTTGAGTTTGTGGGTTCGGTTTTGAAGAAGAATGGAAGAAGTTTGATGCTATTCTCGGCCTAGCAAGCTTCTTGGAGGATCTTTGGCTTAGATGTGTTCTAAGATGCAAGATCACAAATTTTGTATGAGTTAAGGAGAGATTTTTGATAAAACAATGAGTCTAGACTATGGATCCAAGCATCAACTTACCTAAGATGATAACTCTTATGGAAAATCCTTCTTGAAAGCTCTTAAATCTCGAAATTTTTTATGAAGAAGCAAGAGTGTTCTTTGAGAGTGTTTGAGTGAATTGTGTGTGTGTGTGTCATTCCCTTTACGTTCTCGGCCGAAAAAGAAAAAGAGAGGAGAAGAGAGAGAGAGAGAGAGAGAGAGAGAAGTGATGGATTACTTGGAAGTATGAGAAGAGTGCATGGATACCCCTTGTACGATTGTAAGGTGGCATGTAGGAAAGTCAACTCTTCCTCCCCATGTTTTGTGGTTAGGGCCGAGAGACGGAGAAGAAAGAAAAGAGATTGGGCTTTTTTGTGCTTAAGCCCATATTATGATCCAATTAGATGATTTTTGGCCCAATTGGTCTTTGGAGAGGGGTCACGGCCCAAAATAAATCAAGGAATGATTTTTATGGCTCGTTAGGGCTAATTAGGTTAGTTATGGCCCAATAAGATCCATTAAGGTATTTTATTTCATTCTAGGCCCAATATGGCCCAAATTATTAAAATAAATGGAAGTGGGTCCAATTAGATCCCATTTAAGAGTTCTATGCCCAGAATAGTCAAATTGGAAACTTATTGGCCTATTAGGCCCAATAAGGAAATCCAAGTCCATAATGGACTTAAACCTAGATTTCTAGGGTTTCCAATTCTTTGTTGACTATGTGAAGTGCTTGCAAAGAACTTTTGATGGAAAATTTGTTGTTATTCAATAAGCATCATACATGCTTTCACATTTTTGGTTCACAAATGTTATCATTGTTGTTGTTACAAGGTATAAAATTCCTAGTTGTGACAAAGTTTGACCAAGTGTTCTTCATATCCATTTGAATCGGTCTAATACAATGTACACTTTATAAAGCATTTCATATAAACTGGAAGAGGCACATTGATCTAGCATTCATCTATCATGAATGTCTAGCCATTGACCGCAAAACCTTGGTTCTCTCTCATGCTCGTTGTCTCCTCCATTGGTTTTTCTATCTACTAAAATCGGATGAGCCAAAAATGTCTTACGATTAATCCTAGCCAAGGTATAAGAAATATCTCTCTGTTCGTCATTTTGTTTAACAAATTTTTATATGTCATTTTGTTGATCCGCACCCGTCGCTTTGCGCGGGTAAACGGCTAGTGTATATATATATATATATATATATATATAAGAACAAGTCATTTTACCGTTAGTAGGCCTCATTAATGAAGCCGGTTTATAAGGGGTGTATAAGGTTGTTGCCTATAAAATGGCAGCTTAATGGGTGTCCACTCTCACCCACCGCTTCCTTGACTGGTGGAGGGTCGTTAGCGGAACGGGTAGGACAATGACTTTAATCCTCATTATAAGTATGATGGTTATAAAGTAACTAAATGTTTTTATAAATTCCCAATCTTAGTTACTTTAGAAAAATGTGAATATGGTGCTAACCCATGAAATTACACTTTACACTTTGCTTTAGTTGTTAGTGGACTTTGTGTAGTTAACCGACACACTAACATGGAATTAACAAGGTAGGCAAAGGGTGGCTTAAGATTTATCATAGATCGGTGCAACGCGTGTAACTGACACATCGGTTAGGTGATAAACATTAAGTGTACCAAGTAATTTGCATGGTTAATTCACACCTTGTTCTGTGATCCTCGGAATCCCAATCACAAAACTTGAAGGGCACATTCGAGATTGAAACATGCCATTGAAAAGTTCAATGAATCTCAAAAGAATCTAGGAGTTTCAAAACCAATTAAAACCTAATATTTTGTTTTTCATGGTGGAAATTGGTGAATCGTCATTCACCTACGTTCAAATATTTTATAGCTTGGATTACGACATCCCTCTTCTAAGTCATAAAATATTGTGTTGGGTCCTAGCCTTAATATTACATTTGGGTGTCTTATTAAGGACTATCTTTATATCTAATTTAAACTTGTCTTTCTTCTTTTTCAGATGTCTTCCAATAATGCTGCTTCTATCTCAAACCCTACCAGCTCCTTCTCTCTCATGAACCTTTATGGGAGAGTCATCTTTGATGGTTCCAACTTTATGGACTGGATCCGGAACATCAGGATGTTCACTCGTTACGAGGAAGAGGAATACATCCTCGACAAGGAGCTTAAGGAACTTGATGAGTTGTCTGCTACTCCTGAGGATATCCCTGAATTTCGGAATCATGAGAGAGATTGACAGCCGAGCTCCAAAAGTCCTATGAGGACTTCTACCCTTTTGAGATGCACCAGTACTTGATGGACCGCTACCATCAGAGTGATCGCCAAGAGCGGTATGAAATCATCTCCTCCATGATAACAACCCAAATGAAGGATAGTGAACCCATCACAGGCCACATTCAGAAAATGAAAAGGTATGTGGACCGCTTGCTGAAATTGAATGTGAACTTCCCCGAAGAGTTGGCAATTGACATCATTTTTCACTCCTTACCTTCGTGTTATGATCAATTCTGAATGGCATACCACATGAACAAGGAGGGCGTTACACTCAGCCAACTTCAACGACTTTTGAAGACCACCGAAAGTGGTCTTAAAGGTAAATCGGTTGTTACCACTCCTACTCCTACTGCGGCCCCTGTCTTGGAAATTGGGCAAGGTAAAGGGAAGAAGAGGAAGAGCCCTTTGAAGGGTATCAAGGGAAAGTCCCTGGATGGCTCCTTTTCAAGTGGAACCAAAAGCGGATCTGTCACTCCTTCTGCCAACCCTAAAGAGGTTGAATGCTTCTATTTCCATGAAAAGTCACAGTGGAAGCAAAACTACCTAAAGTACCTACAAGATGTTAAGGATGGGAAAGTGAAACCCAATCATGCAGGTATTTACACTATATTGTCTAATAACTCACCCCATTCTAATTCTTGGGTCCTTGATACAGGTTATGGTATTCATATATGTTCTGATTTGCAGAGACTAAGAAAAAGTGAGAATGTGGAGCACGAGAAGTAAACTTAATCACGGGGAATAGGAAAGCTTTACATGTTACCAAGATTGGAGTTTATTCTTTGTTACTAAGTAGTGGGTTAACATTATATTTGAATAAATGTTGTTACTCGTCTAAAATTGCGAGAAATATTATTTCCTTTCATGGTTTGTACCAACAAGGGTTTTCGTTTGATAATGAATGTGGTTGTATTAATGCTTTCTTTAATAATGTTTTTTTTTATTTTAAAGCATTACCTTGTGATGGTGTGTATGAAATTGTGTCGGTTGTTAATAACATAGGAAATAATGTGTTGTGTATTGATTCTTCCACTTACTTGGATAAAGCATCATTATGGCATTGTCGTCTTGGACAAGTAAGGAAGAAATGCATAGGCCAACTCCAAAAGGATGGAATCTTGGTGTCATTTGACCTAAAGTCGGATGATAGTTGTGAATCTTGTTTGCTTGGGAGAATGACAAAGTCACCCTTTACTAGTTCTTGTGCTTGGGGTGAGGGTTTGTTGTATCACATACATAATGATGTGTGTGGACCCTTCAGAACCGCCACAAGGGATGTTAACCACTCCTATGTGACTTTTACTGATGATTTTAGTAGATATGGATATGTCTACCTAATCAAGCATAAGTCAGAAACCTTTGAAGAATTCAAGGAGTTTAAACAGGAAGTGGAGAATCGGTTGGGCAGGAACATTAAGACACTTCGATCCGATTGAGGTGGTGAGTATCTTAGTACAGAGTTCCTTGACTATCTTAAGGAATGTGGGATTGTCTTACAATTAACACCTCCCAGGACACAACAACTTAATGATGTATCTAAGAGGCATAATCAGACCTTGTTGGACATGGTTCGTTCCATGATGAGTCGAGCTTCGCTACCAATCTCATTTTGGGGGTATGCCTTAGAGACTGTCGCCCCCATATTCTTAATCTAGTCCCTACCAAAAAGGTTGCCAAAACACCTCACGATATGTGGACTGGAAATGTTCCCAATATGGACCACATCAAGATTTGGGGTTGCGAGGGTTTCGTGAGGCGCGAGACTCACGATAAGCTCGAACCTTGAAGTGAGAGGTGTATTTTCATCAGCTACCCACATAAATCCTTGGTTATCTCTTTTACAGACCCAGTGATAATGTGGTCTTTATAGCAAGGAGATGAGTCTTTCGCGAGAGAGAGTTCATAAGCCACAAAAACAGTGGGAGGCAAATTGACCTTGAAGAAATTCAAGAGTCAAGTGGTGAAGGAACCTCAAACCCTAAGGAGGAAACTCATATTGATCCGACCGATGAGTCTATACCTTTGAGGCGTTCCACGAGAGTTAGGAATGCACCTGAGCATTACTATGGTTTCCATATTATTGTCGAAGGTGATACACTTATCAGTGATAGCACACTGGTAAGTTTGGATGAACCTAATAGCTACACAGAAGCCATAGCAGGCCCTAATGCTGCTAAATGGAAAGAGGCTACGGACAGCGAGATACAGTCCATGTATGACAATCAAGTTTGGAATTTGTTTGACAATGTACCAGGTCGCAAGACAGTTGGGTAAAAATGGATCGTAAAGAAGAAGACCAACATGGATGGTAATGTACACACTTATAAGGCATGGTTGGTTGCAAAAGGCTTTTCTCAAATCTAGAAGTTGATTATGATGAGACCTTTTCACCAGTAGCGAAGATTAAGTCTATTAGGGTTATGCTAGCCATTGCTGCATTTCATGACTATGAAATATGGCAAATGGATGTTAAAAACGCTTTCCTTAATGGAAAGTTGGCTGAGGATGTTTACAACAGTCAGCCAGAGGGTTTTGTCAGCGCAGAGTACCCTATAGAGTGTGTAAGCTTGAGAAATCCATCTATGGATTGAAACAAGCACCTCGCAGATGGAATCTTTGTTTCCATGATAAAGTAAAAGAGTTTGGTTTTTTGAGTAGCGAAGATGAATCTTTTGTATATGTCAAGGCTAGTGGGAGTATAGTTAGTTTTTTGGTACTGTATGTGGAAGACATACTACTCATAGGAGATGACATCCTAACTCTGCAGGAAGTGAAGTCCTGGCTTGGAAAGTGTTTCGCTATGAACGACCTTGGTGAAGCTGCCTATATCTTAGGGATAAGGATTTTGAGAGACAAGAGTAAGAGACTAATTGGACTTAGTCAGAGTACCTACTTGGATAAGGTTTTGAATAGGTTGAGCAGGCAAAATTCCAAGAAAGGAGAATTACCGATCCAGAGTAACGCCAGATTGAGTAGGACTTAGAGCCCGAGTACAAAGGCTGAGATAGCTACGATGAGCCGAGTATCATATCAGGGGAACTCTGGCAAGGCTCACTGGACGACGGTAAAGAACATTCTCAAGTAACTGCGGAGGACTAAGGACCATGTCCTTACCCTTGGTGGGGGTGATGACTTGAGAGTAGTGGGGTATACTGATGCTAGCTTCCAGACTGATAGGGATAATTTCTGCTCTCATTCAGGCTGGGTCTTTACCTTAAATTAAGGAGCAATTCCTTGGAAGAGTTCCAAGTAGGAGATAGTGGTTGATTCAACTTGCGAATCAGAGTATATAGCAGCAAGCGAGGCAGCAAAGGAGGCTATATGGCTAAAGAACTTCATTGGAGACCATGAAATTGTACCAGCTATAAAGGAGCCTATGGAGATTTTATGTGATAGTAAAAGTGCATTTGCCTTAGCCAAGGAACCAAGGGATCACGGAAGATCCAGACACATCGATAGAAAATATCATTTCATTAGACATCGAATAGAAGGACTCCTCGTGGTAAAGAGTGTATCATCCAGTGAGAACCCCGCATATCCCCTTGCGAAGGGCCTGGGTAGGGTTAAGTATCTTTAGTATATGAGGCGCATAGGGCTAAAGGGTGATATTAGTTTTGGAAATTAGATAAATTTAAAATTTGTAAAGTCTAATTGACATTTGATGATAAATAAAAGTTGTTGTTTATTTATAAGTAAAGTGTTGCTATCTTCTATCAATCGGTTACTATCATTTCATTTTGCATGTTTTGACTTCCAAAATTATTATGTTATGGTATATCATATTATTCAAATTCTCCACAGTCGGTCATATGCTAGAAGTAGATATGAATCAAGACTGTCATGATGTTGGTTGTAGATGTCCAAGGTGTTGGACATAGCAAGAGTTGCTACAACACTCATGAGTGCTCACACTACTAGAAAAACAGCCTTTTACACGCTCATTGTGCGTCGTAAAAGGCTCAGACGACGCGCAAATGTGCGTCAAGGAAGGCCCTGTCATAAAGAGAGACGACACGCATTTACGACATGCAATGCATATCAAGGAAGGCCTTGTCATTAAGGAAGACGACACGCATTCGCGTGTCGTAACCTTACGATGCACGTGTTAATGACATGCAATGCGTATCAAAAAAGCCCCTGTCAAGAAAGGCCATGTCATAAATGAAGATGACACACATTTTTGCGTATCATAATTTTAAATGTTTAAAAAAAATATATTTTTTATAGATTTACTAATTTTCAAATTAAATTTGCATTTAATGCCTCATAATTGAAAATAAAATGTCATATACAAAAAAATAATCCATTTTATAAAATTTAATGTCATACAAAATATCATATACAAAAAATAGAATCCATTACATAATATTTTATTACAAATTTGACGTTTTTTTGTTTCCGTACTTTGACAATTTTCCGGAGCCAATCCGCGACCGCATTCCAGAGCTGATTTGTGCTGCTGCTGATTTCGGAGCCAATCCACAACTGCATTCCAGAGCTGATTCAATTTGTGCTGCTGCTGATTTCGGAGCCAATCCGCAATTGCATTCCAGAGCTGATTCAATTTGTGCTGCTGCTGATTTCGGAGCCAATCCACGACTGCATTCCAGAGCTGATTCAGTGGAAAGAGCATCCCAACTCCATCACTTGAAATTACAAGCCGCCCACCAGCAGAAGATAGATGAAGATGATGAATAAATAAAAGTTGTTAATAAAAAGAGGAATAAATTGAGTTTAATTACTAAACTAACCTTCACTTGTTTGACATGAGGAACTGGAATAACGAACTCCCCAACATCTCTATCTCCAATAGATCTTGAAAGGCATAAACCACCTCGCCAACATTTTAAAGAACCAATCTAAGTAGAGTTGCATCTTGCCTTTCATAATTCTTTAAGACTAATGAACCCTTGCTCCGATAATTCTTGTGACCTGATCAAATAAAAGTCAAAAACTTATTATGCTATTATAATTATTAGAAGAATCAAACATGGAAAGTTAGTTGCAAAAGACAAAATTACCCTTTTCTCCATCCAAAGAATGTGGGATTTGGAATAAATACACTACAATATGAATTACCTGATATTAACAATGAAAATCACAATTACAAGAATATCTTCTTTGTATAATAAACTAGTCCTTAATTAAAAGCTTATTTCTTTAATTTGATATTTTCTTACCTCCATTAAGCCCAATCACATAGAATTCATATGCCATGCTAGCATTAGACTGAGCCGACATAGCATTCATATACCATGCTAGCATAAGACTAATCCAACATAGCATATATATACCATGCTAGCATTAGAAATATAAATAATCACCTTATTTTAAGAAGCCTAGCTGATCCATGGATGGTCTAATCGTAAATAATGTTCAATAAGAAGCCTAAATAATACTTATAGGACAATTTTATAACAACCAAGACTTACAAAGAACACCATGAGCTGTTATTCGTCTTTTGGAGTCTTTAACAAGCATTTTCCTAACCAAATCTTTAGCACTTTCAAAGATAGTAGGTCATGGATCTGAGGAAAAGTCGAGTTTACCCCTCAAAACCTCTTCAAAGATCTCATTTGCAGATTCTATCATGAAAAAAAAGGACATAAATTCAGTCACTAAAAAGAATGTTTAGAGCATTTGATAAGTTATTAACTTATTAACTTATTAGTCTTTTATTCCTTTAGACTTACCTCCCCAAAAAGCTGGGACCCCACAAAGAAGAATGTAAAGAATCACACTAGCACTCCATATATCTGCTTCAGGACCATAAACCTGAAACATAAAAGTATTTTTAAATATATATGATTAGTTAATATCAATATAGTATATAACATAATATTACAAGTTCAGATATTAGATTTGAAATATAACTGGAAAATTTAAACTAACTAAAAATGTATAAACTCAAACTTGAAGGACTAAATTGTACACAGGAATATTATAACACCAAATTTGGTGCAACAAATGGTGTTTGGTTCGAGTAAAATGGTGTAAAAAACCAAAACTTTAAAAGCATATGCACCTCTAACTCAAAACCCTTTTCCATGAAGTATAACACCAAAGTATACTTACCGAAGCAGATTCTATCGTTACAATTCCATGAAGATTTAGGTGGAATCTAAAACCATTGACTTTTCCCCACTTGAGAAAGGAACAATCTGGAAAATATATTTAATCATTAATCAAGTGGTTGAAAAGGACCGAAGTTTTGCATGTAGTAAGTAACTGATACCCGGTCTTTTCCATTGATATCAACTTTCACATGCTTCGAATAAAATGACTTTGTGATCTTTCCATCACCACTTGGAACCTCTTCAACATGTATGAAAGCAACTCGAAGTTCCTCATTCCTGGATATAAAAACAAATTAAAGCAATAACCTTGAGGTGAAAGTGCTGCTTGAGGTTGAGCTACTGTTGATAGAGAACGGAAAAGATAACAAACAAGTACTTATAATAAGCACAAATGTCTAGAATATTGCTGCCTAATAATCCTATTAGGCTAAATAGTACCTACCTCATGGTGATATGTTCTCTAAATAACTCTGAAGCATCAAAGCCCTCCTGTAATATGTCATACCACACACTATAACCCATTTTATTGTAGCTATTATATATCAAACTGTAAATTTAATGAATTAACAATTATTAAATGGTGAATACATTTCAATAATCTGTGTTTTTTACGATTATGTCACCTTATCTATTTTGAGATTAATAATCTATATTTATAATTTAATAATTTAGAGTTTTGTTCATAAGTGATTCCTAAAAAATTTATATTCCTATTTGAACGTATATTATTCAAACATGTTTTTATGCCATGGCAGTTAACATTTAGCTCGAAATCCACATGGTTAGGGCCCAGGGAAAAACATCAAATATATCATAACCAAAAAAGCACATGCTAATTGAATGTTGACTTGGAAATCAATAGAACTAATTAGTAACCATCATAATCAATTAAACTCAACACCTCAAACTTCATGAAGGAGAATTCAATTTGATGAATATGTTCAGCAGCCCTTAAAGACCATATTAACAATACCGAAAAGACTATATTAACAATTTGATGAATATGTTCAGCAGCCCTTAAAGACCATATTAACAATTTAATGAATATGTTCAGCAGCCCTTAAAGCCCTTAAAGACCATATTAACAATACCGAAAAGACTAGACCCAAAATTACCTTTGATGAAATGATCTCAGCAGTGGCAAGCTTAGCAAGTTTGGTCATATAAGCGATGTCAACTTCCCATTCTTCAAGGGCACTGATTGAAATCGACATGACTTTAAATACACTAGCAATATTCCCAAACCTCTGCAAATAACAGGAAAAAAAATTAAATCATGTTTTTTCAAGTCAAATCAGTTAAGTATGCTACTAGTGCAAAGTGCCACCTGACCAGATAACATTTTCACTTGCTCACGAAGGTCCATTTGGTCAGCAATAGTAGTTCTGGTCTGAAATAGAAAATGACCATTATTTTACCCTTTGTGTGGAAGTGTGGTTGAATAACAAATGAGTTTGTTTTTTACTTAATGCACAAAAAAAACCTAATATAGAAGTCAAGGAATGAAGGGTTTCCCTCAAAACTTGAAGCAACACCACAGTAAAGGGTTTCCATTTGGCGTTGATTTCTTTCCCTAACATCTTTTGACTCATCCAACAATGCTACATCACCTACTTCAAATATCTACCCTTCCAGATATAATATTGAAAAAAAAAACATAGTTGGAACTCAATTCAAAGAAAATTATTTGTTAAGATGTCACAAGAAAGAGCAACTTCTTGGTCCTGTGAAAACATATATAGTTACAAATGATATATTTTTCATTATATCCAAACAAGAAAGAATCTGAAAAGAATAACATATAGCATTCATTCATGATCCAAAAGAAAAGATAAAAGACAAGAAGTTACGTGCAAAATCATCAGTCCATGTGCTATTGTAGTCCAAAACTAGAACCAAAACCAAAACCTTATCAATATGTACAAAGTTTGTAAAAAAGAAATAGAGAACTTGCTTTTACGTTAGTTAGTAAGTAGTAGCAGCCCCTACTTGAGAAACATCTGAATTCACAACTCTAAACACAGATCTGTATGTAGATGAAGGCAAAACTAAACTGTGACATCTCATGACACTGCCCGACCATAACAAACTGAAGCAATATATAGATTCTTCCCCCATTTTCCTATTGCATTATATTAGTATTATTTATTAAATCAACTCAAATAAATAAATAAATAAGAAAGCTAAGGTCAGGTTAGTTACACTTGATATGACATAACAAGAACTATTGTGTTTGACAAGCATTGAGATCAATGAGGCAATATTTGCAAATTTTGTGTTAAATGCAAAAGGTGGAACAAAGAGATGGAACCATAGAGGTCTGAATTCACATCACATCTACACTTAAATATGCATAAAAGTTAAATACTAATGTACTTTCATTCATTTGGTTATTCTATGAATACCCACCAACACTTTTTGTCCATTTCAAATAATCTTACTGTTAATTAACACAATAATACTATAAAAAATATTACTTAAAATATTCAAATTGTGTATAAAACTACTATCAAAACTATTATTAAAATCTGGAAAAAGAAAAAATCTGATAAGAAAATCCAGCACCACGGGACATAACAATTTCCCATTTACTTCTTGCAGTTGCGATATTAGTGACATGAAACCCCTCTCTCCATTTTTTATTTATCCACTTAAATGGAAATGCTTCACTGACTTTATACGACTGCTGAATGTATTGAATACCTACTTACACACACGCACATAAAAAGAAATTTTCAATACAAACAATTATGACTTAGACAATATATATTACCCTAAAGCAACAATTTTGCCCTTCAATACAAACAAGTATGTAATGCAAGCGTTGTCAGCTACATTTATTTTAAATTCTTTCCATGCGATTAGTCAAATGCTAATACATCAAATACATACATATGATATATATACATGAATTACCTTCTTTAGTCCTCTTAGACTTCTTCCATATAAGATAATATAATCCCAAAGCAATAACAAGAAAGAAGAGGCCTACACCCCCAACTGCTCCAACAATTATGGGTACCTTATTTGACTTTTTTCTGTAATATAGAACAAAGCAAGTGTTATTATGATGGACATAACAAAATGAAAGGAAATAAAAGAAGGTACCTACACCCCCATCCGAGATCTTACCGAAGATACCTGACCAATAATCACCATCAAAAAAGGGAAAATGAGTTGTAGTTATCTTTGTATTCCCCTCTCCACTAGCAACAAAAAACTGATTGTATAAATTTGTTTAGTCCACAACAACACCATCTTCCGCCCCTTTCTTTAGCATTGACTTATACCTAAACATAAAAAAAACTTGTAATCAGAAAAAAAATACTCTTTGGGGCATTTTACCAAACACCTTATGTGCAGAGACAAAGAGAGGTACCACTTTCTCCATATTATCCATCTCCATAACAAGTGTGTTTGTTCATACAGAGAAAAAAAATTTATCCAGATTCCATAAGTAAAAGCATATGATTTGGTTAAGAATTTATTTGACATAGCTAGTCAGTATCGCAATCTTGAAACACGCTCGTGTTTAGAAAATACATCAAATTGATAAATACACAGGTAAAGAACTTACAGGCATTGGAGAAGCAGGAGTTGGGAGGAAACATTGAAGGAAGAGACAGTGAGGTAGAGCTGATGGAAGGTTCCTAGGGTTTTCTAAATTAAATTGATGACTTGGTTTAGGTTTTGCTTGGGATCATCGGATAACGAGGTAGTTGTCGTAATTATTGATTAAGCAGGTGAAGCATCGATGTGATGGTGGTAGAAGGTTTTAGATTTTTTCTAATAGAGTGATGGAAGCAGAGCATAGTAGAAGGTTGTGATGGCGGTAGTGGAGGCGGTAGGTTGCTCGGCCGTAACTAAAAAGGAGAGAGAAGAAGAGGGAGAATGACGATTACCTTGAAGACGTTTTCATGATCGATAGTGTTTTTCTGTGGAAGTCATGAGGGATAATCAGATACAGATATGAGCAAGAAAGTGTGTTGAGAAAGCAGTACATTCAACTATTCAAGCACAGTCATGATCAGTGATTGTTGTAGAGGCTAGAGAACACTGAGAGTTTCGTTCTTGAAAAAAGCCCTAGCAAGAATGGTTCCTGCGATTTTGTGGAATTTAGGATAGTTAAAAAATAACCCCTGCATTCTATTCTAATATCGAAAATCAAGATCAAGATAACATATAAGAGAAGAATCGAACCTACTTCTACATTAATTGAACGTAGGGCTTGTAAGGAGAAGGGATTTTCGATTGGTGAAAACAAGGGTGAAAAGAACACAAGGCGGGGATTTTAACTTTTGGGATTTCGTTTCCCCCTTATTAAAAGAGAACGCGCGTTTCCTAAAAAATTATAAAATGACATTCTTATACGACACGCTCTTTTTAATAAGTGCCCTTCGTGTTTTTTCTTTTTTTAGTTGTGACACAAATTCAGGGGCACACAAAAATGCGCGTACAAAATTCTTCAAATTTCTAAAGATCTGACATTTTTTTAGGGCACACACTTTTGCGTATCATTAATCAGCGTGTGTCGTGAATTAGGCATCGTAAAAGGTTGTTTTTCTTGTAGTGTCATAAGTTCTGAGTGTTAGATTCAACCAATGCTCACTTGTATCACTTCATGGAATTTATCTCGAGTGATCGTGAGACGATATATCATATAAGTCTTCAAACCTACAGATATGAGTTGTTGACTATGAGTTGGTTATACATTGATTGTACGAAAGCGCATTGGTATCTCGATGTTATAAAGCGTGCATTTGTGTATGATTCAACAAGTAGTAGAACAAGCATATGAGTCGAAGTTTATCTGTTCCTTCTTGGATTAGAAGCGATATCTGGGCCCCTCAATGATTTTGTTGTGACCTATGTATCGGGCCCTATCAGAACTAAATTGATGTGTTCGATTAAGTTCTATGTTAAACAAATCGAAAATCAGGAAACCAATTGCTAGACAATAAGTAAGACATTATTCGATGTATTTGTCCGTCTGATATCTAGAACAGAGGATTATATGATTACTTGTCTTAAATGGCGTATCATCATCATCATCATCTCAGTTCTGTGAGACTTTGAAAGAGCTACGATTGCTGATCGGTTCCTGAAGTTATTCTTGCAGTTATAGTTATTAGATTTATCCAAGTGGGAGACTGTTGGATTAGGTGTCTAAGTTCATAACTATTTCTGGAATGTACTTGACCTAGTTGGCCCGGTCCATTTTGTGACAACAGTCAAATTCCAGTCAAGTCAAAGTCAACTAAAGTCAACAAGTCAAACAGGTCAACTCATCTAACCCTTGTATGCTAGGGTTTTCATTATGTTCCTTATTAAAGACCTCGCACTCTTAAATGCAAAGTCTCACTTAGAATTTTCATGTGTTCGGAAACCCTAAACCCTAATCAGGGCAAGTGATGAAACTAGTCGATAAAACAATATTCCTTAACCCCCGGGGGCATATGACAGTCATAACAAGACTTAACAAGGTCTACGAACCTTGCATTGCAAAGCCAAATGTCTCTCTCTCTATATGGGAAATCTCTCCAAGTATGTGAAATCTCTCCCAAATTTCTCTCTGTATGAGAAATCTTTCCAAGAATGTCAAATCTCTCCCAAATCTCTCCAAGTATATGAAATCTCTCCCAAATCTCTCTCTGTATGAGAAATCTCTCCAAGAATGTCAAATCTCTCCCAAATCTCTCCAAGTATGTGAAATCTCTCTCTGTATGAGAAATCTCTCCAAGAATGTCAAATCTCTCCCAAATCTCACCAAGTATGTGAAATCTCTCCCAAATATCTCTCTGAATGAGAAATCTCTCCAAGTATGTGAAACCTCTCCCAAATCTCTCTCGAAATCTCTCTCAACTTCTTAAAATCACTCGGGGCATCCCGGCCTACGGATTTGACGAAAACAGCCCAAAAACAGAAGTCTACGCGAAAAACGGACTTAAGGAACTGAAACCCTCTTAGGAACCGAAACCCTCTCAACCGAAATGGACCGAGTGCTCTGTCTATTTCGGTCCTCTGACAATTCCGAACCGAGACTCTCCCTTCTTACCTTCGGTCCGAGAAGACTTCTCACTTTCAGTCCGAGAAGCACCTGCAAAGCAGAACCCTTCCACTCTCAGTCCCTTCTGATGAGCAGCCTGCGAAACCTCTCGGTTCCCATGCACAACCGAGCCTCGCCTTCGGTTCTATGCTCCTAAGGAGCCGAACCTGCGCACCTTCGGTCCTAAAGTTCGGATTTCATCAATTCCTACCCGGTTTTCAATATTTTTAGCATTTTAAGCCCGTTTTTCATAATTTTAACGCGGGATTTTCAACCAAAATCATATTTTAACATAATAGACCCTAAATATTCATATTTTAATTATATTTTGGGGAAAAATCATTGCCTAAGAATAAAATCTATTTGGTAAGATATTTAGGTGGATTGTTGACTTATCCTTTGGGGACGGACACAAGCAACCTCCCCATACCTTCATAGTACAACCCTCAGTCACTATTACACCATACCTAGTCATTTCATAGTACTTTTCCCACCATTTTGCAGCCACACATTTAGTCAAGAGCTGGAAAACCCTCCTCTCTCCTCACATTATTCCATTTTTCCACCAAGTGACAACTTCATTCTCTCTCACTCCCTCTCTCTCTAGATTTCTAGATTCAAGGCTTGTTTCCAAGCTTTACTTCTACATTTGGTAAGTATCTGCCTCCTACACTTAGATATTCTACTATCTTTCATCCAAATCATAGATTGCTTACACAAACATCGTCATATTTGTGTTAGATCTTCAAATCTTCAAGCACCTCTCAAGTGTTCTTGAGTTGAACACTTCTTTTCTCCATCATCCGTCTACTGAAATCACTCAAGGTGAGTTCATACCCCTATATTTTCATGTTTTTCTTAAGTTTTAAGGGTGGGGGGGGGGGAATACAAGTTAAAACACCAAGAACACAGCTAAACTCATTTAACAGCCTTCATCAGAAAAGTTCAACTCCATTCACGGACTGTTTTGGGCAACTTAAACATTTTAGTTTTCAAAAATGTTTTAGGTGCAAGTAGATCCAGTTCTTAGCTTCATCATGACTACTTGCACATCTCCACACGAGTTTTCTACGATTTATTGTGATTTTTACAAAACTGCCTATCATTGCAAGAGCAAATCCGGACCAGTCTGTGATTATGGACTTTTTCACACAAGTTGGAGGTCATTAAAATTCATAATAAAATTATGAACAAACTAGACTCATTTCCCAAACTCTCAGAATTTACAGATTCTGATTTGGACCTTTGATGATTTTTCTATAAATTTTCTAAGAACAGTGAAAGAAAATGTTGACAATAGAAAAATGCTATCAATTTCATTTCACCTTGTAACATGTTGAGCATGGTGTATATCTTTATGTGAATATATGTTTTTGAAAATAGATGACATTTTGTCTTAGTATATAGTCACACATCAGAAAACAAATGGATTTTTACCTACAAAAGTATGGTAATTAATTAGTTGTTATATTGCATGTTGCTTTACTTTAGTAAAAGGTATATATACATATCGGTAAACAAAAGGGTTTTTACCTTCACAAATACAGTAGTTAACCATAATAAACAAAGTTATGACTATTACATTTAAAATTTTTGAAAACTATAATAGGTATGGTTTATGTTTCCATTAACACAAGAAACACATTTCGGAAGGTTTTATTCCCACAGAAAAATGTTTTACACTGACGCACACCACACGTAAACTTGTTAACTTAAATTGTGAGACATTCTTCTCAGTACTCCGAGAGTACGGGTTAAAATTCCTGGTAGTTATGACCAGAGTCTCTTGTAGGGAGAACGTGATAGTTGTGTATAGATCTATATTGGTTTTGACACCCCACACCTTGCTGCTAGCTACAGTGGGACCTGCAGGTCTACGGGTGACAAGTGTCATATCAGTTTTCGACGCCTGAGAAACGTCGTGGCAGGTTCATTCAGTCATAGTATGGTTATAGCGACTGACATAGGGAGTTAACAACTCATAAAGTTTACGAGAATTTTTATAAATTAAAAGGGGTTTTATGTCGATTTAAAATCACTTTTTATATGAATAAGTATGGATATTACTGTACACTTTCGGTCTTGGTATTTAAGACTACACATCATTCATTACGGGACTTTCCCTCAAATCAAAAAAGGTTTTATGCCGATTTAAAACCACTTTTATATATTTAAGTATGGCAAATGCTTGTTTATTCTTGGTCCTAGGATTTAGGACCACATAACTTTTATAAGGAAAAATATTGGATTTTCTTGGTAACACACAACACATTACAAAGAACGGTTTCCAAACTCTTTATCTAAAAAGCTTATGATCTCACCAACTTAATTGTTGAAACTCTTTCAAAACTACTTGTATGCTTAGGAAGTCAACGAAACCAAGTAACCACAAGCTTTCGAGGATGGAACACTACGGCGTTGAACAACTATTTTTATATCATGTCGTGATCAATCATTGAAATATGTAATACTTGAAACCATGTAATTCCTTTCTAATTATATTTACGATTGGTTGCATTTACTTTGAGCACTATTATACTCATTGTTGTGATACTATATATGAAGTCCTCCACCCCCGGACATTTCCGCCATCCTTGGTTTGGGGGTGTGACACATTTAGGTTGCATGGCATTGCAACACTTGGATAGACTAAACGAGAGAAAGGACACTTATGGTTTATTAATATATTATATGTTCTAATATATTAATAATATTATTTAATTAGTATTGATCAAGAATTAACTTATAATTAATTTGGTGATCAAAAGGAGACTAATTAAATATATGGGCTTGATTGTGTAAGACATTCATTTTTATATATTGGGCTAATGATCCATGGTTTATTAAATTGGGCTAAAACCCATAAGGTGCTCCATGGATAGTCCATGGAGGTTATGAAGCCATGCATCATGGAATATGAAACGCCATGCACATTAGGGTTTACATGGAGTAACCCTACATGTGGCACACTTTATAAGAAGCTCCATGGCTAGCGAAATTGGTTACTAAGAAATGAACACGAGGGCTAGCCGATTTTGACTGAGTGTGGACTTCTATCAAAGTTATTCCAAGATTTTGGTGTTGTGTGAAACATTTGAGGCATCACACTTGAGGTGCTAGGCTCACAAGGTTCTCAAGGAATCCAAGCAACAAGAAAGGTATGTTCTCCTACTAGCTTTATGTTTCAAAGTTCCCCATGTCATGCTAGTTAGGCTAAGAACCTTGGAAAATCAAATTTGCATGTATCTTAGTAAAACATAGATCCAAGGTTTCTAGGGTTGCATGTATACCTTAGGGTTGCATTTATGGACCTCATGAATCGATTATGCCGCCCATTCCTTGATAAATTCGTGATTGACTTCATCGACGATATTCTTATCTACTCTCGAAGCAAAGAAGAGCATGGTCAACACCTCTATCAAATATTGGAAACCCTAAGAGATGAAAGATTGTATTTGAAGCTCTCCAAATGTGAGTTCTGGCTCTGCAGTGTAAACTTTTTGGGTCACGTAGTCAGCAAGGAAGGGATTCATGTAGATCCTTCCAATCAAAGCCATTGAAGGCTGGGCGATCCCGAAAACACCCACAGAAATCCGTCAATTCTTGGGTCTTGCAGGCTACTACCGAAGGTTTCTCCAAAATTTTTCCAAGATAGCCAAACCCGTCACCACATTGACACAAAAGGGTGTGTCTTTCAACTGGTCGGAAAACCAAGAAGTCACCTTCCAAACCTTGAAGCAAGCCCTCTGTAGTGCACCAATGCTATCCTTACCGGAGGGAAACGAAGACTTCGTAGTCTACTGTGATGCTTTGAATCAAGGGTTAGGTTGTGTCCTTATGCAGCGTGGAAAGGTGATAGCTTACGCATCTAGGCAATTAAAGACGCGTGAAGTAAATTACACCACTCATGATTTTGAACTGGGAGTTGTGGTCTTCGCCCTAAAGATTTGGATGCACTACCTCTACGGTACTAAGTGCACCATCTTCACCGATCACAAAAGCATCTAGCACATTCTAAACCAAAAGGAGTTAAAAATGACGAAGTGAAGATGAGTTGAGCTGCTAAATGATTACGAGTGTGAAATCAAGTACCATCTAGGCAAGGCTAACGTGGTAGCTGATGCCCTGAGCAGAAAAAAATACTCGGGTAGCCGGGTGAAAACCCTATATATTACCATACAATCCCACCTAACCTCGTAGATCAAGGAAGCCCAAACAGATGCATTGAAGCTGGAGAACATCACACATGAAACACTTCGTGGGATGGATAAGAACCTTGAAGCCAAGGAGGATGCAACTTACTGCTTCATGAATAAAGGCTGGGTCCCTGAACTTGGGGGATTCAGAGAAATGATCACAAACGAAGCCCACGAGACGCAATATTCCATCCATCCGGGTTCGGGGAAGATGTACCTGGACATTAAGCAACATTATTGGTTGCCAAATATGAAGGAAAAGATCGCTACCAATGTGGGCAAGTGCCTCACTTGCGCCCAGGTGAAAGTGGAATATGAAAAGCCCTCGGGACTATTACAACAGTCAGTAATACCTGAGTGGAAATGGGAAAGGATTATTATGGATTTCGTGACCAAATTACCTATGACGACAGATGGATGGGATGCTATCTGGGTAATCGTCGATTGGTTAACTAAATCCGCTCTTTTCCTGCCATTAAAAGAATCTTATGAGATGTGAAGATTGACACGAATCTACATCAAAGAGATCGTAAGATTTCATGGGGTGCCATTGTCTATTATCTCAGATCGAGATAGTAGATTTACTTCACGATTTTGGCAGTCGCTTTAGAAGGCAATGGGAACACAACTAGACATCAGCATTGCTTACCACTCTCAAACTGATGGCCAAAGCGAACGAACCATCCAAACACTCGAAGACATGCTCCGAGTCTGTGTGAATTATTTTGGCAAGTCATGGGATACCCACTTGCCTTTTGTTGAATTCTCATGCAACAACAGTTATCACACGAGCATCAAGGTTGCTCCTTTTGAGGCTTTATATGGTTGTAAATGCAGATCGCCTCTATGCTGGGCTGAGGTGGGTGACACCCAATTAAAAAAAGGACAATCACCAGACAGCACCCTCACAGGGCCATAAATCATTCGAGGAATGACAGAAAAGATAATCCAAATCAGAGATCGACTTCAAGCATCGCGAGACCGACAAAAGAGTTATGCTGACAAACAACGAAAGCCTCTGGAATTCCAAGTCGGAGATCAGGTGCTATTGAAAGTCTCTCCCTGGAAAGGAATGATCCGTTTTGGGAAACAGGGAAAACTGAACCCATGATATATTGGACCATTCGAGATTCTTGCCCAAATTGGCCCAGTGGCTTAGAAGCTGCAGCTACCTTCAGAGCTCAGCAACGTACACCCCGTGTTCCACGTCTCGAATTTGAAAAAGTGCTTATCAGATGAAACTCTTGTCATTCCTTTAGAAGAGATCGAAATAAAAGAGAATCTCTTGTTCGTCGAAGAACCGGTTGGATTATAGATATGGAAGTGAAGCGTACGAAATCCCTAGAACATACCACACATATAATAACAACCAACAAACTTGAAGCTAATGCTTACTGAAATCCATATAACATACCACACATATAATAATATAAGTCCACATATGCCATGCATACAAACAAACATGTAAAGAAGCCATGGAAACCCTCCTTGGTCATACTCCATATGTCATGGGAACCCCCACATGGTCTTAACCAACTACCATGGGAACCCCCACATGGTCTTAACCAACTGCAATGGGAACCCCCACATGGTCTTCACATGAGTACATAACATATTGATAGCCCTTCCACAAATGATCATTACAACTAAATAATCTAGTCCAACCTTGGTGCCTTCGACCCATTGGTATGGTAAGGAACCTCACCTCAGTCAGCTGAACACGAACGTTGCTCGCCTAACAGTCCGAAATCACACACTAAACAATAATACCATAAAACCTAAATTAGGATTATAACACAATCTAATTAAAGAGTCGAAACACATAAGCCCAAGTCCTTTATAGTGGCCCAAAAGTCTTCACATTGCTAATGGGCCTAAGGTCGATGATAAAATTATTAATAGGCCACATGGCCTAATAAGGCCCTACCAATACAATTATGGCCCATCTCAAAATATCAGCCCACAACTTTAAATGGGACCAGGCCCAACACTAATTAAATCTTACTACGCCTACAAGCCCACACAAAGCCCAAAATACAACTGGAATGTGTACACCCTGCGTACCACTCCAGTATGCCCATCGTACTGACTGAGAAGCTATACGCGCAGCGTACAACTTGCTACGCACGACATACAAACAAGATATGCATTAAATGACCATTAAGTGCTTACTACTTAAGATTTCAACATCAAACTTCAGATATGGGTCTAATAAGATGTCCTAGGACATAAAGTCGGCAACTTTATGCCCTTACATGCCATGAATTACCATAATAGTCCATCCTTTCCATTAAGACCACATTTAAGAGTTGTAAGTTACGCATGGAGTCCAAACCACCATGAAGATACCACCTTTATGCATCTGACAAGCTCATGGAGCTTAGATTTATCTATTCTAGTCTATGGAGTTGCTTAATTCACAAGAGAATGTCTAAAAGCCAAAAAGGGACCCCATAACAAAACCCTAGCTCAATATAATGAAAGAGATGACAAGCTTATGACTTTATACCTACAGAAGTTCCTCAGGATGATATAGATATTGGATCTAGAAACTTAATGACACCGAAAGCTTGAACACCACCTTCTCCTTCTTGAATGCTTTTTAAAATGGCCACCAACACACTTTCTAAGCTCAAGAATTATACTCACAAGGAAATCTGAGGTTAAGGGATGATATGAGGCTATAGAGGTTGGTTACAGTTTAGTCCCAATGCCTTAAGGATGCTTAAATAGGTATCATGTTTGGAAATTAGGGTTTTGACCATCAATCACGTACGTCCCACGTACCCCATGGTAAACCCACCGTACGTGCCAACCCTCTGCGATCATCCATACTTAGTACGCTAAGCGTACTCCTAGAGTATGCCCAGCGTACGAAGGGACCAATATGCAATAATTTTTATTTCAAGGGTGTAATGGGTAATTACCTGATTTGGAATGTTAAAAATAGTAGCTTGAACTTTAAAGACTCCATGATCGAGAAAGCCATAAGTTGTTTTGATATGGAAAAAAGCTTGGGCAAGGGCCATTTGGAACTTTATACATATATTATTTATATCTTTTGCATATAATTGGAAATCTTTACTTTATGTTGTTTTAAATACCAATTGATTTGAGTTAATAACATTAACACAAAGAGTTCATACATATAAGGTTAAAAAAAATTGCATATTTACTCTGTTACAATCATTATAAATAAACTAATACTTTTTAACATCATTATAAACGAATTGATACAAATACTAAGAATCATTAGGTTAAGGGAAATGTCATGAACCTTTAATAAACAATGGAAGTATTTCAATTTATTATTTACGTTAGAAAAGAGCTCAAACTTTCAATATATGTTATATTGGTGGCTAAAACAACTACAACTCATTTTCAAAAACACCCTCTTGTTATTGTAAATATCATAGGAAGAGTCAAAAGGACTTCAGTTTGTTATAAATCTATCTCCTTATTTTTTCTTTCATTTATTGTTTGTTCTGATTCGATTAATTTCTTCTTATTTATAATTAACAAACTTATTATTTTCTGCGATTGAGTTGAAGTTTGTGGAAAAAGTTTTAATTGTTCTTAATGTCTTGAATTTGGAATTTAATGATTTAGATGTATGTTGATCAATTTGTTCATTCAATTATTTGTAACATATTGAGGAATTTACTCTGTTTTTGGGTGCGTTCGTTTGTGTTTTTAGACATAGATCTAAATTTATAGATGGTATGTAGGGGTAAAATGGAAATGTATAAATAAGAAAGGAGCGTCCGAGAAAGATATTGGAGCATTTATATCAAGTTTTGTTTGTAAAATACATGCAAAGAGATGTCTGATTGAATAACATTTGTTGAATATGTGATAGCTTGTAGAATTTTCAAAACTGAATCGTTTGCATATATTCCGTTGTTTGTAATAACATGTACACCAGATATAATTTGGATGATTGGAATTCTGGATCTGGCTTTAAAATGTAACAAATAAATGTTAGTTAAATAACTATTAAATGTAACAAATGAGTATGTTAGACACTTTGCTTTCGAAAATTGTTTTTAAATTGTATGCTAATTTCTTAATTTATGATGTATGGGGAATTCTTTTTAATAGAAAATGAGGTGAATTCTATAATTTTTGTTTGCAAATATCTTATTTCATTGTGGTGTGGTGTGTTTATGTTTCAGGAAAGTTTGGTGTTGAAGAAAAAAATTGAAGTTCTTTTAAGAGGTAACGCAAAAATAAAATGTGTTGTACCCATTCATCATGAGTAGTAAAAATAGTATGATGAGGAGCCAATAAGTGCAACAGTTGATGCAGTTGTTATCCCAATATCAACTGCAAATGAGGACACTTGAGTTTAGAATCAACATTATTTTAAAACTACTAAAAAAAATAAAATTGTAATGAACAATTTCAGGACTTGAAGCAATTTTATGATTGTGATTGAAATTATAAAAAAATAGGTTTTGATTTATCATATGGTAATTCATTTTCAGATTCTTCATGTCTATGACATGTTCATAATATATTTTAAGTTAATAGTAATGCCATTTTAAATATGCTCTCTAACCATGTCTCAATCATCTTTCCTGCATGTAATGGAATGATTGATTTGAGGATAAAACAACATTATTTATTATTAGAGTAACCCTTATGAACAATAACTTTTAGCCTTAGGTGCATATGAAGATTCATTGGTAAATTATGTCCCTTATTTTATTGTTAATGTAGTCATATGCACCTAAAATATATACTTACTAAAAGTACGTTCCTTTTAGCTTAGGTGCATGATTGCTATTTTTTTTATAATTTAATGGGTAAATAAATGTATAATTCATACCTATATTTGTAGAATATAAACTTGTTTTGTAGATACATTTGAGTACTATCATAAAAAAAATTTATGTTCTAAAAAACCAAGCCCCATATATATAGATATATATATATATATATATATATATATATATATATATATATATATATATATATATATATATATATATATATATAAGTGGTTTCAATTGAGAATTTTTTTTTTTGAAAATTCAAGAATATATTTGGTCTAGTCTTTTCGAACATGCAGCTTGAGTGCTACAGCGTACCAGGACGACGGAACAGATAATATTCATATATGAATACGTATATTTATATACGAATAAGTACATACTTATTCATATATGAATAAGTGTATTCATATATAAATATGTATATTAATATATGAGTAAATATATACTTATTCATATATAGATAAGTATGTGTAGACACAAAAGTAATCATTCATAAAAGAACACAGCAGTTGGCAGCGGATGTAGTGGTAGTGGTTGAAGTAGCGATGGTGGTGAAGGTAGAGGTGGCGGAGGTGGTAGTGGTGATGACAGTGGCGGTGATGGTATCGGTGGGTAGTAGAAGTGTTGGTGATGATAATGGTAATGGAGGTGGTTGTGGAGATGGTGGCAGCGACGGTGGTTGGTACTAGAGGCTGTGGTGGTGGTGTGGCATAGGTGGTGGTAGAGGTAATGGAAGTGATGGTGGCGGAGGAGAGGGGATGTAGTGGATTCATATATAAATATACTTACATTATATTCAATTATGAATATTACCAATCCACCGTCGCGTTAGTACAATGCAGCATTTTGCAGCAAAAATAAATGATTTGCTGAGAATGATTACTACATTCTCAACTTTTTTTTTTCTCAATTGAACCCCCCCCCTTCTCTCTCTCTCTCTCTCTCTATATATATATATATATATATATATATATATATATATATATATATATATATATATATATAGGTTCCGTTGAGATTAAAAACAAAATAGAGATCGTGAGATTCAACCTCAGCCACATAATTACATCTGCCACTCAAACCCTTTGGCGTACCGGCGCGGTGCATCAGTTACAATCATAAATGATTATGTAGCATCACGTGTTCCTTCCACCTCCACTATCATCCATCCTTAGTATGCTAAGCGTACTCCTGGAGTATGCCCAATGTACGAAGGGACCATTATGCAATAATTTTTATTTCAAGGGTGTAATGGGTAATTATCTAATTTGGAGTGTTACAAATAATAGCTTGAACTTTAAATACAAATATGAGTGTTAAAGTAAAATATTAGATAAACCCGATATCTATACCAAAATAGGTAGTGGTCGTGACAAGGATTCTGGATATATAAAGAATGTCGAAATCCGAGTTATAACGAAGAAGTTATGACCTGTCGAAGTTTTGCGATAGAACCGGTACGACACTGTATGACGTAAATAGTGAATTTACGATAAAGCGATAATTAGCCTTAGTGATCTAAACGAAAGTCGTAGAATACGTTAAACCGAGAGCGTGCATAAGAAGAACGTCTAAATCTGACTTCGTATGAGGAAGTTATGATTTTTCTAAGTTTCGACTTAGCGGTATGCAGTCCAAATCTCAAAATTGAGATCGAGTGATTTTTGGCCGAAACAATCTAAAAGCGAATCGAAGATGTCATCGATTGTAGTTCAACGGTAAAAAGACAGTCGAAAACGTACGTCAGATGAAGAAGTTAAGATTTTCTAAGGAGTTTTCCTATGCCTGCCTACTAAAAATAATATATAAAAATGCAGTCAAAACTAGCCGACGGAGTCTAAACGAGAGTTGTAGAGCACAATCTCACCTACGGGTCAGGCTCCTCCTATAAATAGGATGCAAGACCTCCGGGTTTTGTTGCTCAAATTCTTTCCTTTCACCCTTAAACTTTCTTTCAACTTGTGAGAAATACCCTCGAAGCCCCGGTATCATCCCGACACCCGAGGCAAGTCCTGAAGCACCAAAGATCCCGAGAAGAAAAGAGTTTCAAGCCAAAGCTCTGCCCGCGAGAAGCCCAATTTTTGGAAGATATCCCGGTTTCTTCGAAGATTATTATTTTAAGAGACGAAGCACTGTCCGATAATCGTCTTATCAAGTTAGTGTATATTCATTTTCTTCTAACACATAGATACAAAGTATTTTCTATAACATACGTGCTATGTGTTTATATATTATTTGTTTATTTGAGATAAGTGTTGAATGAATGTTTTATAAACGTTTTAAGTAAAATGATGAGAGGCCTCGATGTTGTTATTGATTCAATCATCTAGCGGAGTTTAGATGACGACCACAGACTCTTCTAGACAGTCTAGTAGAACGTTGGAAGGCTCGCCACCTGTAGGAGTTATTGAACTTGGGTGTTCAATTGCTGAACTACATCCCCCACATGGTTGCCTTATTTGACATAAATTGCTGGGAAACCCCCAAAGCAGTGTTGTTGCCCCGATGAAAATCCCTATACTAGGTACCTTGTGATAGTTGTTTTAGGGACGTAAAGTGAGGATAATGGGAATGGGTTATTGGGTTATTGTTGGTTGATGAAATTAATATAATTATTTATTGTGGCTTGAAAATCCTATATGCTCACCAGGCTCCCAAGCCTGACCCACTCTGTTGTCTTTGTATTATAGGTATTGGCACCAGAGCATAAGTTGAATGACTTATCAAGATATTTTGGATTATAGACCAGTAGTTGTAAATAATTGTTGTAAGGTCTATTTTGTACTGTTTATGCTTTTGGTCTGTATCGGAACATGACATCCATAGATTTTGTTATCAAAATACATTTCTTTAAGAAATGCTTTGATAAATTTTTATCATATTTTGTTTTGGGAACAAATTCGGCAACTCTTTTAATCAAATGATTACTCTGAAATTATTTTAAAAGCATAAACTAAACCGGTCTTTTCTGGCCTTGAATTTGGGGATGTGACAGTTGGTATCAGAGCATTAGTTTAAACAAACTAGGAGTTTGTAGGATTTCTAGACTTAAACTTAGAATGCTAAGTGAAGATTGTGAGATAAGTGTCTGTTATATTTTTGACACGAGCACTAGTTTATTTTAGGAAAGATCCCTAAAATTCTTTTATGTGCTAAATGTTATATGTTTGCCATATATGATATTATTTGTTCAGATCTACAGTTTGTTGCCAACCGGATCTAGAGACCTTATGTGTTTAGGATTCTAAGCGTATGACGACGGTATTAGAACTAGCATATAAAAATTTCGGAGTGATATGGATGATTTAAATATCTATCATGAATGGGGATCTAAATTCACCTTATTCGGTGTATAGATAAAAAAAATGGTAAGAACCAGAAGTGGAGTTGGAAACGTGAACGAAAACAGGAATCAACCACCTGTGATTGAACAAGTAGTTGTTGTAGCAGCAACACCTGAGCCGATGACAATGGCTGGAGTACAATTAATGATTCAAACGATGTTGGATCGTCAGATGGAAGAAACTAGACGTCTGCTTTGGCAGAATCGTGAAGAACTTTCAATACCGATTGAAGAGCCCGAAGTGAATGGAGGGCAGTCAGAAGAAGGTAACTTCAATGGGGTTATTGGTCAAGCCAACCCACCAGTTAATAGACGAAAAAACCAAGATGGAGGAAATTATGGACTTTGATGCAAGTACAAAGACTTTTTGACTTGCAAACCATCGACCTTCACTGGAAAGGAGGATCCGATTGGAGTCATGGATTGGATCTCGGAAATGGAGCTAGCCTTCATGACATGTCGTTGCAGAGGCAAGTTGCAGGCCACGTTCGTCGTACTTCAGTTCAGAGGTGGAGCTATTCGTTGGTGGAACACTATGGGCAAGACTTTGATCCCTAATGAGTCATTGCAACTAACTTGGGCATAGTTCTTGGTGCAATTCAAGCGCAAGTTCTGCTCGGCCCAAAATCTGCTAGATTTGGAGAACAAATTTCTGACATTGAAGAAAGATAGCATGTTAGTTGATGAATACACTAATTCCTTCACAGACAAGATAGAGTTTGCTTCATGCATTGTCCTAGATGAGCTGACAAAAGTTGACCAGTACACAAAGGGACTCCCATGGGAGTATGCGGTGCCAGTACGTCAGACAACAATTTGGGCTATAGAGTATATTGAGGATATGATCAAAGGGGAGAACCGCAGCAAGGTTGAAGTTGGCGAAAAGAGAAATTTTGAAGGAAGTTTAGGTTCCAACAAGAAAAATAAATTTTCGAAGTCTAATTCGAAGAATTTTGGAGGAGGAGGAAGAGGCAAAACGAAATGGTGTGAAAACTGCAAGAAAAAGCACTCTGGGAAATGTAGTGAGGATGTGACTTGCTACAAGTGTGGGAAAATTGGACATTATGCCAACGAGTGTCCGTCCAATAAGAGGATGTGCTTTGGATGTAACGAAGAAGGGAACATTTTGAAAGACTATCCGAAAAAGAAGGAGGCAGCAAAACCCAACATTCCACCAAAACCGAAGGCAAGAGCCTTTCAAATGACACTTGAAGCTGCGAAAGATGAAGCTGACGTCGCTTCAGGTACCTTTCTCGTAAATGAATTAGCTGCCTAAATTTTTTTTGATTCTAGAGCCAACTACTCTTTTATTTCTCATGAATTTGGTAGAAAACTAGCTTTGCCTGTTGACACACTAGACAAAGCTTTAGTAATCGAGGTTGCTAGTGGCAAGTTTATACCTGTTAGCCATCTTATGAAAAACATCTTCATCGACTTGAATGGGAATAAGTTCCACGAGGAATTATTTCCTATTGAGCTAAATGGTTTCGACATTGTGTTGGGAATGGATTGGCTTAGCGCCAAATATGCCGAGATATTATGACGAAAGAAGATAGTAACGGTAAATCCCCTTGGAAAGGAGTCATTTATGGTGTACGGGAACAAACGCAGAGTGAATACTGGAATCATCTCCCTGATGAAAGCTAAAAAATGTTTGTCAAAAGGATGTGCATCATATTTGGCATTTCGTGATTGATGCAAACAAGGAGAAGAAGGAGATGCAAGACATTCCTGTGGTGTGTGATTATCCGAAAGTATTTCCCGAAGATCTTCCTAGATTACCACCTAATCGACAAGTAGAATTCTGTATCAACTTGTTTCCAGGAACCACACCAATAGCAAAAGCACCATACCGACTAGCGCCAACAAAGATGAAGGAGCTTATTACACAAATTCAAGAATTATTGGACAAAGGTTTCATTAGACCTAGTTCATCACCCTGGGGATCTATGGTGTTGTTCGTAAAGAAAAAGGATGGGAGTATGAGAATGTGCATTGATTACAGAGAGCTGAATAAGGCAACGATAAAGAATAGATATCCATTGCCAAGGATTGATGACCTGTTTGCTCAACTATAAGGTTCAAGCTATTTTTCAAAGATCGATCTAAGTTCAGGATATCATCAGTTGAAGGTGAGAGAGCAGGATATCGAGAAGACTGCATTCAGAACACGATATGGACACTACGATTTCCTGGTTATGTCGTTTGGACTAACCAATGCTCCAGCAGTGTTCATGGATTTAATGAACAAGGTTTGTAAACCGTTCCTTGATAAAACTGTGATAGTGTTTATAGATGACATTCTGATTTATTCAAAAATCCAAGAGGAGCATGGCAGACACTTGCGAGAAGTGTTGGAAGTCTTGAAGAAGGAGAAGTTGTCTGTAAAGTTCTCAAAATGTGATTTTTTTATTCGAGAAGTCCAATTTTTGGGTCACGTGGTCAACCAAGAAGGGATAATGGTTGATCCAGCAAAGATTGAAGCTGTGATGAAGTGGGAACAACCGAAACGCCCCACGCAGATCCGAAGCTTTCTAGGATTGGTTGGATATTACTGAAGGTTTATCCATGGCTTTTCATCGATCGCTACTCCATTAACTATTGGATTAATGCCTAAGTCCATAACTATATTTGGTATGTACTTGACCCGACCCGGCATGGTCCATTTGGGTTGCACTTCACCGACACAATTTATATGGATGATCTTTTGAGAATAGTATATTTATGATTATATTAATATATTATAAGTTCTAATATACTAATATGGAATCATATTATTTAATTAGTATTGATCAAGACTTAATTTAGAATTAATTAAGTGATCAAAATGAACTAATTAAATATGGACTCTTATATATATGGAATGGGCCAAGTTCATTTAGGTTGGGCTAAGCTTTCATGGATAGTCCATGGAGTGTTTAACCCATGGATCATATGAAATGAAAGGTTATGGGTTTAACCCTAGTCTCCATACTATATAAAGATGTCCTTGGTTGGTGAAATTGGCACTAGTGTGGGTACAATAAGAAGGGCTAGCCGATTTTGTTGGATTAATGTCTAAGTCCATAACTATAATTGGTAAGACTTGACCCGACCCGGCATGGTCCATTTGGGTTGCATGGCATCATGCATTTGGATAGACTATAATGAGAGAAATAAGACACTTATGGTTATTAATATATTATAAGTTCTAGTATATTAATAATAAGAATAATAAGATTATTTAATTAGTATTGATCAAGAATTAATCTAGGATTAATTAAGTGATCAAAAGAAGACTAATTAAATATATGGGTTGATTGTGTAAATCATCCATACTGATATAGTGGGCTAATGCTCCATGGATTATCTAGTTGGGCTAAAACCCATATGATGCTCCATGGATGCTCCATGGTGTATTTGTACCCATGGATCATGGAAATGAAAGGCCATGACAATTAGGGTTTACATGGTGTAACCCTAACTATATATGCATCTTATTCTTGACCAAAATCGGCACTAGTATCATTCTAGAGAGGGCTAGCCGATTTCATGAAGTGTAGATTTCTCTCAAGTTATTCCAAGTGTATTTGGTGTTGTGTGAACCATTTGAGGTGTCACACTTGAGGCACTTGGCACTCAAGCTTCATGAAGACTTTCTACATCAAAGAGGTATGTATTCTATCTTGTTATATTCATTGTTTTGTATGCTAGATTAGGATTATACCTTGGATGTTCATATTTGTATGTATAATAGAGAAAACATAGATCCAAGGTATTTAGGGTTGCATGTACACTTAGGAGTGTTAGAATGCTCAAAACCCAACAGTGGTGTCAGAGCCTAGGCTTGTTTTCTTGTTATACTTGCAAAAGAAGCTGAAAAATCGAGTTTTGATGCTGTCTGCCCAGCAGACTCGCCGAGTCCATGAATGGACTCGCCAAGTCCACGGCAAAATGCATCCAACTCGCCGAGTTGGTTCGAGTACTCGATGAGTTGGACCCCCAGATAGCATAAATTCGACTTTTTTTGGCTGGAATTGGACTAGGAACATTACCCTAAGATGTTTTTGGACTTATAAACTTGTTTTTGATGTTGTAATGTTCATGCTAATCCAATTTCAAAGATAATTGTCAATAGATTCATGTTTTGTATTAGTTTAAGGTTTAGACTAATTACATGAAAAAGTTTGATTTGAATTATCTTGTTCTTATGAGTTGCTTAGATTAATAGAAAAGTTGAGTGAAATAGTTGTTTTCAATCCAAATTAATCTAAGAGTTGATTCTAAAATGCGTTTTTGTAACTTGTCCTCAAGTTATATGAAAAGTCACATTTAAGTTTCATAAAACTCATAAAAGTTGGCAAAGGTTACAAAATGAAGAGTCTAGTTCTAATTAAATGGTTTTATGACTCCATAACTTGTCCTCAAGTTATGGAGGACCAAGAGTCTCTTCATTAAATAAAAAAAAGTGTAACCTTAATTAATTCCATAAGTTATAAAATAAAGAAAAGTTAATTCTTTTATTAGTTTAAAGTCTTCCATAACTTGTCCTCAAGTTATGGAACTTGAAGAGTTTTTGGATTAAAACTACTTTAAACACATAAGTTATGGAATTAATTAGTTTTGAATAGTTTCAAAACTTGCCCTCAAGTTTTGGAATTTGTAAAGTTTTCTCTTATGAATACTTTAATTCCAAGTTAGCCCTTAGAATTTTAAAAGATAAAATTCAACCCTGATACTTTATAATATTATAAGTTAATAATATTTATATATATGTATAAGAGTAAAGTCAGTCTTACCGTTAGTAGGCCTCATTCACGAAGCCGGTCTATAAGGGGGGTATAAGGTTACTGCCTATAAAATGGCAGTTTAATGGGTGTCCACTCTCACCCACCGCTTCCTTGATCGGTGGAGGGTCGTTAGCCGAACGGGTTTGACAGGACTATAATTCTCCCTTCATTAAAAGTATTAATGATAAATACTAAGTAACTAAACTCTTAATAATACCCAATCTTAGTTACTTAGGAAAATGTGAATAAGGTGCTAATCCATGAAATTACACTTTGCACTTTGTTTAAGTCGGTTAGTGGAGCATGTGTGGTTAACCGGCACACTAACTCGTATTTAACAAGGTAGGCACAGGGTAACTTAATGTTTATCATAGTATCGATGGAGCGTGTGTGGTTAACCGACACATCGATTGAGGGGTAAACACTTAAGGGTACCAAGTAATTTGCATGGTTACTTCACACCTTGTTTTGTGATCCTCGGCATCCCAGCCACAAAACCTGAAGGGCACACTCGAGATTGAAACATGCCATTGAACAGCTCAATGAATCTCAAAGATCTAGGAGTTTCAAATCAAATTAAAACCTAATAACACATTTCATTTATATTGGTGGAAATTGGTGAATCGTCATTCACCTACCTTCAAATATTTTATAGCTTGGATTACGGCATCCCTCTTCTATGTTATAAAATAGTTTGTTGGGTCCTAGCCTTAATATTTCGTATTGGGTGTTACATTAAGGACTTTAAATCAACTATCTTGAATATCTCCCAAAAGATGTATGTTTTAGACATTTATGATCTTCCCAAATCTCTTGAAACAAGGTTTCCTAAATGAAGATGATGTCCCATGAAAATCATACTTCTTTCACCTCCTCCAATTATTCTCCGTAACCTACAAGTTCTTGACAAGTTCAAGGTCACTCAAGCCCTATTGGCAAAGGCAAGGTCTGGGTGTGATCACATCTTAGAGATGTAGTCACATATTGACAAGCCGGGAGAGTTGGGTGTCAAAGTCTTGAGAAAGTTGGTGGTTCAACTACTTTGTAAGTCACATAGTGAGTTCTTTTGGAATACCTATGAAACAAACTATGACTAGACCCTTAATGATCTTATCTATTTACTAAGATCAACTTCCTAAAACTTTATGAACATTGACAATGATGACATTGGATATCTAGTAAAGCTCTCTCTTCCCAGTGGAAAGGGATCGACCATAGTCAACTCGGTTAACCAAATGGTAAAGAGAAAAGCTAAGTCTGAGATAGTCCCATTACCAAAGGGTCCATATGTTTATATATCGCCAAAGAAAGGGGCATTGGTTGCGAAGCTGCCAAATTTACCTAAGGATGTTAAAGTCAATAAGTTTGACTCTATTTCAGGTAAAGTCCACTATCTAACTCTGCTAAGTTTCTATTTTGAGATCCTTGATACATGATGTGACTGGGTCATATGGTGATGTTTTAAGAATCAAAAAAAAGTAAAGAAACTTAAAGAAAGAATATGTTGAATCTGATCGCGTAGATGGATTTCTATCGCATAGTTTGAAGTTCAGATTCTTGAGCTACTTCTTAGGAGTTATGAGATATTGCTTAGGAATAAATAACAACAAGTTTTCATATGGATTGTAAGGATAGTTTTTCCACAAAGTTTTTAAAAATAAAAGGAAAAATGATGATTTTATTTATTTTAAAATATCCTTACAATGGCATTTGAGGAAAAATTGTTGCTTATATGATTCCATTAATAGCAAGAGTGGAAATATGAAATTGATTCTTTCATTTGTGGTAATGTCTAAATTTACCAAATAAGGAAAGATTCTCATCACTCAAGTTTCAATTGGACCGGAACTTGGAATCATGCGAGTTGTATAGCATGATGAATGAGAACTTTCAAGTATTGGAAAAATTAAGACTAATTACTTGTTCACATGGATGTGTGAGTCAAGTGAAGGACTAAGGGATCGAGTACACATTCTTGTGCACTTGTCAAGCCCACCACAAAAGATCGATAAGATTATTTGTCGTAATTTACTAAAGCTCAGTAAATGGTTATACTTACAAGCTTAAGTGTAATTCTGAGACATTGGAAAAGGTTCCAATGTAAGGCAGAGCGAATAAGAAGAATCAAATTAGGCAGAAGGATAAAAGTTTCTCAAATCTAAAAAGATGGGAGAGTACTTTAGTATCAGTTTTTATGATCATCTTACTGATTTAGAGACCTTATCACAATTCATCCTCTAAGTGCCTTCTTATAGCTAAGAAGAGGAGCTATAAATTGTTGAAGTGGTTAAATCAAGAAGATGAGTCATACTTCATTCCAATACAAGTCTTATATTCATACTCCAAGATTGTAATTTGAGTGACATGTCTTAGAGAAGGTTTAAAACACATGGCAAATGTATGAGTAAAGTGTCCTACTCTTGTACATTTGAAGTTGGTAAGTTGTGATGTTTTGGATAAAACAAAGACCAACTTAGGCCAATTGTGTGAAGTGTTTGTCTTGATTAGAATCCAAACTATCTCTTGAATATCTGACAAGAAAGTCTTATATGTCAAGAGGACAGTGGGAGTCTTAAAGGTCTTGAAAGACTCAGGAACTAATCAAGAATAAAACCTAAAGTTCTTCCCTAGCACACGACTTGAGGTTTATAACCTATTGTGTTGACATATTTTGTGCCCATTCCAATTAAAGTTGGCTTTGCATATGAGTTCTTAGAGTTCTCAATTGGTTGCACAACAACTTGGAAGCAATGGCAGACCCTTGAGCTGCCAGGTGGCAAGAATTTAAGATTGCCCAAGTTCAATCCATATGAGTTTGGATTTGTCATTATCCTTCTCTTGTGACTATGGTTTTGACAATTCACATGGATAAGAACACATACACCAGTAAATCTAAGTGTCATAAGGTTTCTCTCTGATTCATGAAAATGATGGTGATGAAACACTTTCACTAAGTAGATTTTAGCTAGATAGCAATTGTAATATTTGCATTCTCAAAGTCGTTAGTGGAGCGTGTGTGGTTTACCGGCACACTAACCTGGACTTGTGAGAAATGGAAAAAAGGTTTAACCATTATGATTACGGCATCCCTCTTCATAATTATTTAGACACACAAGTGTGCTATCTAAGGGAAGGTTTATGATTTTGATAAAGTTTTATCAAAACAATCTAGTATCAGAAATCTGAACTTTGATAAGAAAGTCAACTGATTTCTGAGTACATGTCAAAGCTAGTGGGAGCATAAGTGTTATGCTAATAATCATCATGTTAGTGGGAGCATGATAATTATGATAAGTATTACAAGTTAGCAATGTTAATTATAGAAAACAAAAGGTTTCAATTGGGAAAAAGTTGTTTTGCTATAATTAAGGGAGAAGAAATTATACATCATCTCAAATCTATAAGCTTAGATCGTGAGGTTTTAATCATTTAGTCAATGATATATATATGAATTTCATGTTGGAATGGCTCAACATAAGGAAATTCTGTATATGGGTCCATTATTTGCGTTCTAAAATTCAATTATGATTACGGCATCCCTTTTCATAATCTGAATTATGGGAACTTGGCAAACTGAAATGGAAATATTATAGCAAAAGACTGGTTTAGTCTTTATGTGAGACATCATGAATCGTGTCCCATATGCTTCAGATATAGGATCGATTACATGTGCTATATTCATCCTTTCTAAAATTTTGCTAATGCCTAGGGCATTAAGATAGGAAAAGGTATAGAATTGGATATGACTAAAAGGATTAAGCAATTGTTGAGGACAATCTAAGGTTTACCAATGATTGGTTGCTCAAGGACAATTGGAAGTATAGTGATAATTCTGGAAGGACCATATTGACATAATCTGTAAGGAGGCAACTCTTGTTCTGAAGTGATAGTCAAAATGGAATCTGGAAATGTTTCAAAGTTAGAAATTATTTAATCTGTGTAAGATTAGGAAACTTAATGCAAGAATGATGTTTCCAAGGAGCTGATCTCCTTTGGAATGCTCTGTAATGGTTGTTGTCAAGTCTTTCTGACTTTGTGCATAATCATTACAAGAGGATCAATGCATATAAGTTTAGAATCTAACAGATTTTAGTAAATGGCATGAATTTGGAATTCTTGCATTTGCAGTAAGGATTTGGGAGTGTGAAAAGAGAATAATTGAAGTTATGTTCAATTGATCTAGTTCACAAAGTAAAGATCATAGACAAACGTAGTATGCATACTTGGTGTATGGCATGACTAGTGTTTAGAAAACATAGTGTACATGCTCGGAGCACGGGACAACTATTGTTTTAAATTCAAGAGTAAAGTTGATACCTGAAACAGTATACAATGAATAATATGTAGTCATATGGTGATAAATAAAAGGTATTTTATTTATGTTCATAGGTTTTGATACCATATTGGATTCAATTATTCTTGTGTTTGATTTTTCATGTTTTGACTTCCAGAATAAACTAGGTTATTCTTCTGGAATGACTAAGTTATTCAAACTGTGACATCCCCAATTTTCACGGCCAGAAAAGACCGATTTTTTTGTTTATGATTTATAAAAATCAGAGTACTTCTTTTCATAAAAATGTTGCGGAATTTGTTCCCAGAAAAACACGATAAATACGTTATTAAAAACATTTTCAAAGAAACGTATTTTATTCATTTTAAAACATTTGGGATGTCATTGTCAATACAGAAAATAAGCATAAACAGAACATACATTTATTTACACTAGTGATCTACATCTCTTTAATCTCTCAGTGTAATGTGACTTCAAATCAATACCTGCGATATAAATTAACTGAGTGGGTCAGGTTGGGAAACCTGGTGAGTACATAGGGTTTTCAACCCACAATAATATAATTATTATGTTTAAACAATCAAACAATCAACCCAATTACCCATCCCCATTATCTTCTTTATTCTTAAGGATTTAACCTAAGAGTTATCTATCCCGCATTCGTTTATTCCGAAGTCCCTTACTTCTAGGGTTATAGGACTGGCACTAAATCCATAGCTGCTATAGTCTACTCATTGGGTACTAAATCCATAGCTATCAGTGTTTATCTAATAGGTACTAAGTCCATAGCTACCAATTCCTAACAGGTACTAAGTCCATAGCTACCAGTTCCTAACAGGTACTAAATCCATATCTACCAGCGTCTAACTAATAGGTACTAAGTCCATAGCTACCAATTCCTAATAGGTACTAAATCCATGCCTACCAACGCCTAACAGGTACTAAGTCCATAGATACCGGTGTTCGTCCTATAGGCACTAAGTCATACCCATGTGATACCCAACATATTCGTATATATATAAAATACGTATAAAGTTTAAATCACTTAAAACCCGTATAAAACGTTCATCCAGCATAGACAGCAAGTATTCAGACAATAAGCACACATAGCACGTAGTTTATATAAAATACTTCATATCTATGTGTAAGTTGAAAGGGACTATGCACTCACCTGAAAGGTGGTGACTTAGCACTCGGACAACGCTTCGATATTCTCAAAACAACTTTCCTTCGATAAAACCTAGTACCAATACCACTAGGGTTTAGTCTAACGATAACCGCGACAAATTAATAGTCTGACTATTATTATTATTATTATTATTATTATTATTATATAAGCGTTAAATAACACTCAATATAACTCATAATAATCGCCCAAATAATTATTTTAAGGACCTAATAACATTCCTATAATTCTTTGAAAGCTATATTAAAAATTGCGTAAGCGTAGCACACTTACAACGAATTTTATCGGAAACCGAAACTTATTTGGAGCAGCGTTTCGAAACCGAAAGACTCTTTTCCTCGGGACTCCGGGAGCCTCGGGGCTTCCCTCGGGAGCTAAGGGTTTTAACTAGGGCTTAGGGGGTTTAGATGAGCTAGAGAGAAACTAGTGAGAGAAAGAAGAGGTTTTGGAGTTAAGAACAATGGCAGCCTCGCACATCTATTTATAGGGCTCAGCTCCTCGGTTACGCTGGGCGTACCGAAGCCTTACGCTGGGCGTAAGTTCGGATAAGGGTGACAGCTTCACACCAGCTGGCTTGCAACATCAGAAGAGGTAAGGCGAGGGTACGTGGGGCGTACTGACACGGGACGCGGGGCGTATGCGAGGACCACGTGTCGGCCATCCAAAGCGAAGCCTTGGTCTGCAAGCAACGGCTCAGAAACGGCCACGTCATCAACCTCTTGCAGATTTCGCAATTTTGCACTTCGACTTCTAAAAATCATATATTTCACATACGAGATCCATTTTTGACGTTATTTATATCCACGCGAAGGTGGGAACATACTCTACAACTTTCGTTTAGACTCCGTCAGCTAATTTTGGGTAGATTTTAAAATTTATATTATTAACAGGCCAGGACAGGATTGGTCCGTTAAATCCTCATAACTTCTTCATCTGACGTCCGTTTTCGCCCATCTTTTTCTTGTTACGCTACTCTTAACGAGATCTTCGGTTCCTGTTTAGGTTGTGTCGGCCAAAAACCGCTCAATCTAATATTTGAATTTCGGGTTGTACACTGCTTGTCCGTAACATCGAAAAATCATAACTTCTTCATACGAAGTCAGATTTGGGCGTTCTTTTTATCGATGTTCTTAGTTTAACATATTATACGACTTTTGTTTAGATCGCTAAGTCTAAATCTCGCTCTATCGCAAATTCACTATTTATGCTTCCCGGTGTCGTGTCGGTTCCGTCGCGAAACTTCAACGGGTCATAACTTCTTCGTTATAACTCGGATTTCGGCGTTCTTTATATGTACGTAAACCTTGTGACATATTATACAACTTGGTTAAGATCATTTATTCTAAATATTCTTTTCCCGAAAATTCGTTTTCGACCCTATTGCCTCTAATTTGACTAGCCTGGATCTACGGACGTTACAATTATCTCCCCCTTAGGATGATTACGTCCCGGAATCATCAACGAAACAGGGCTCACATGATGACTCCATTCGTTATCTATTCATCCTAAGTCATAACTTCGATGTTTCTTCGAACGAGTATCCAACTCTTAACCTCCTTGACTATAGACGGTGCTTGATCTTGCATCCGCTCTCTATCTCACGTTAGACTCCAAATTATGACCTTCAAGCCACAATGTCAATCCTCAGTTGATACGAAATTAAGATAGGTTGTTTTATTACTATAATGGACTGATGTGTCATATTCTAATGACCTCTCATTGTATGTTGCAAAGCTTAGACTCAAGTCTCTTAGAGTCAAATTCCAGAACATACTATACCTTCCTTCATGTTCTAGATCACATCTTAAAAGGTAGCATTTCTAGCAACCGTCGCGATACCTCTACTGATCGCTTTGATTAATTCTTCTGGCTTAAGCCGGTGCTACATCGAACTTGATTCTTCGAATCATGTAACATACTTATCGTAGTCGGACTCAATTCGATATGACCACTCGGGTCGGAATATCAACAATCTTTTTAGTCATTACTGAAACGATGGTAACGACATACTTGAATAGAACTATAACACCGTGAATTTCAAAATAAATTTTCGCAAAATATTAAAACATTTTTCATTTAATTTTCATAAAAACATCAAGTTTAAATCTCCAATTCAGATCATACAAATCCCAAGATCACATATCGTAAAAATCTCATGCGTGTGTACAGATCAAGCCGGCGCCTTCCCACGTTCATCATTAGTACCTGAAATAAACAACACTAACACTATAAGCACAAAGCTTAGTGAGTTCCCCAAAATACCACACATAACACATATTAGCTACTCGAGGCTATAACTCTGTGGGTCCATAGACCCTACTCTGTGAACCCACTGGTTCTAACTCTGGGAACCTTTCGGTTCCAACTCTATAAACATGCACAGCATAAATCACATAGACATCATGCAGTACAACACATAACATACACATAACATACACATACTCTGTCACATAACTCTGATTACCTACTCAAGGTAAAGTATAGTGAGAAGACTCACCTCGTATATCTCGATAACTCGCGAATCCTGGAAATCACTTGTGCTCGATCCTCCGAGCTATAATCCTCCTATAACATCATACATCTCTAATTAACACTTTTACCACTAAGGTTGACTACCCCTATCAAGTCAACACTGGTCAACTCTGGTCAACGGTCAACGGTCAACTTTGACCGGACTCGGTGAGTGCACTAGAGCGACCCGACGAGTCTATACGTGTTCACCAACTCTATAGGATTCTCTTTTGACACGTCGAGTACTCCCCTGACTCAACCAGTTCCACCTGGCATGAATCGCGGGGCCACCACGACTCAACTCGGCGAGTCTCAAGAACAACTCGGCGAGTTCCAGCTCGAATCAGTCCACCTGTCAACCCTCTCTACCTCTCCCTGACTCATTGAGTCGACCCTTAACTCGGCAAGACCACTCGCTGAGTGGTTAAGGACAAACTTCATGCTACTCTCCGAGTCTGTTCTTCGGACTCGGGGAGTCCATGCCATGCACCAACTCAATCTCACTTCTGAGGTCAGATCCGCTCCAACAACTCTTAGATCTGGCCCTCCCAAGCACATTCATCACGTAAAGTTCATGTCTTGGTGCTCATAACACACCCCATGACTCATAAATGGTGTTTTGACCTCAAGCACAAAGACCCCAATCCAAAACCCCCATGGATTCATAAAAACCGTAGACAAAGGGACACTCTGGACATCCAAGGGTGCAGATCCAGAACCTAACTCGCTTAAGGGACCAAGGAAGCACTAGATCTAGCCACAAAAGGGCTCAATAAGCCCTAAATCAACATGAACATCAATATAACAGAGAATGGCTCGAAGATAGTACCTCAAACGTGATGTTCTGGACCTCAAATCTTCAGGAAGTGGCTCCTCTTGTTTCCCCTAGGCTATTGCTTCCTTTCCCTTGCTAGATAACACTTCCAAGGTCAATAATGGCTCCTTGACTTACTCCAAACGCTCAAGCTCACTAGGGTTTCACTCAGGGGACTGGTGAGCACAAATGATGGCCATAAGGCCCTTTAAACAGGCTCCAAACTCGAGAAATTAGGGTTTCATTAAACAGCACGGACTCGCCAAGTCCAGGCGCGAACCCGCGTCCAAATCCGCGATCCTACTCGGCGAGTTTGAGCTCCAACTCGCCGAGTCCCCTCACAAAACACCAAAAATATATGCATAAAAGATACCTGGAAATTCGGGCTGTTACAACTCTCCCCCACTTGAACTAGACTTCGCCCTCGAAGTCTCTCTCTGCAAATAGCTCCGGATGCTGCTTACGCATCTCACGCTCCGGCTCCCAGGTCATCTATGACCCCTTCTGATGCTGCCACTGAACCAACACCAGGGGTACCTCCTTGTTCCTCAAAACCTTGATTTTCCGATCTTTGATGGCCACTGGTCTCTCGGCATAATTCAGGCTCGCATCCACTTGAATATCCTCTAATGGAACCACTGCCGACTCATCGGCTATACACTTCCTCGGCTGTGACACATGAAAAGTGTCGTGAATCTGCCCCAACTCTGCTGGCAAATCCAAACGATAGGCTACCTGGCCTACCCTCGTGATCACACAGAAAGGACCAATATATCGGAGGTCCCAACTTGCCCCTCTTCCTAAATCGAATCACTCCTTTCCAAGGAGAGACCTTCAGGAGAACAAGGTCGCCGACCTGAAACTGAAGCTCGGACCGACGTCTGTCTGCATAACTCTTCTGTCGGCTCTGAGCGGTCAACAACCTCTGTCTGACGTGCTGAATCTGCTCTGTCATCTGAAGCACGATCTCTGTACTGCCCATCACCCTCTGACCAACCTCTCCCCAACAAATGGGGGTCCGACACCTCCTCCCATACAACAGCTCAAAGGGTGGCATACTAATGCTCGAATGATGGCTGTTGTTGTAGGAAAACTCTGCCAAGGGTAAATATGCATCCCAGCTACCCCCGAAATCCAACACACATGCCCGGAGCATGTCCTCGAGCGTCTGAATCGTCCGCTCACTCTAACCGTCTGTCTGGGGATGATATGCGGTACTAAAATGCAGTCTAGTACCCAACTCCTCATGAAACTTCTTCCAGATCTGGAAGTGAAACGCACATCACGGTCTGAAACAATCGAGATCGGCACCCCATGCCGAGATACCACTTCCCTCACATACACCTCTGCTAATTTCTTTGCTGAAGAACTCTCACTGATGGCAAGGAAGTGAGCGCTCTTCGTCAACCTGTCCACAATCATCGAAATTGCATCAACTCCCCTGGCAGTCCTTGGCAATTTGGTGATGAAATCCATAGTGATATGTTCCCAATTCCATTCGGGAACCTCCAATGGCTGCAACTTACCATGCGGCCTCTGGTGCTTGGCCTTAACCCTACGGCAGGTCAAGCACCTCTCAACAAACCACGCGACATCCCTCTTCATACAGGGCCACCAATACTCCTTTCTCAGATCCAAATACATCTTAGTGGCCCCTGGATGGATCGAAAATTTCGACCGATGAGCCTCTTCCATCAAAATGGTATGCGTTCCTCCCACAAATGGCACCCATATACGCCCCTGAAATGTCATAAGCCCCCGACCATCGGTAACAAACTCTGAAACCAAACCAACAACCCATTCCCTCTTCTGCATCTCAGGTTGCACAGCCTCGGCCTGTGCCCCACGAATGGCGTCCAACACTGGAGCTATCACGGTCATTCTCAAACATACCTCCCGCAGCGGGATGCTCTCCGCCCTGCGGCTCAATGCATCGGCTACCACATTAGCCTTGCCTGGGTGGTACAGGATCTCACAATCATAATCCTTGACCACATCCAACCACCTTCTCTGATGCATATTTAGGTTGGGCTGATCCATCAAATACTTCAAACTCTTATGGTCCGTGTATATTGTACACCGAATCCCATACAAGTAGTGACGCCAAATCTTGAGGGCGAACACCACTGCCCCCAACTCTAGATCATGGGTGGGATATCTCGTCTCATGAGGCTTTAGCTGCCTCGATGCATATGCTATCACATGCCCTCTGTGCATCAGCACCGCTCCCAACCCCAAAATCGATGCATCACAGTATACCACAAAATCCTCCATCCCTTCCGGGAGGGCTAACATCGGGGCTTCGCACAACCTTTGGCGAAGTGTCTCAAAGGAGGCCTGCTGCTCGGGGCCCCATGAAAAAGCAACACCCTTCCGGGTCAATCTGGTGAGTGGCACTGCGATCTTGGAGAAATCCTTAATAAACCTCCGATAATACCCTGCCAACCCTAGGAAACTCTTGATCTAGGAGGGTGATCTCGGCACTTCCCAACTCATCACCGCCTCAACCTTGGCCGGATCGACCAATATCCCTTCCGGGCTAATGAGATGTCCTAAGAACTGGACCTCCCGCAACCAGAAATCACACTTGGAGAATTTGGCATAAAGCCTCTCCGACCTCAGAACTCCGAGAACCTCTCTCAAATACTCCTCATGCTGCTCCCTAGATCTCGAATATACCAGAATGTTGTCGATAAATACAATCACCGACCGATCCAGCATCGGCCTACACACTCGGTTCATGAGATCCATGAACACCGCCGGGGCATTGGTGAGCCCAAAAGGCATCACCACAAACTCATAATGCCCATAACGCGTCCTGAACGTTGTCTTTTGGACGTCCTCATCCCGCACCCTCACCTGATGATATCCAGACCTCAAATCGATCTTGGAGAACCAAGATGCTCCCTGCAACTGATCGAACAAATCGTCGATCCTCGGCAACGGGTAAAGGTTCTTGACCGTCACCTTGTTCAACTCCCGGTAATCAATACACATCCGGTGTGAACCATCCTTCTTCTTGACGAACAGCATAGGCGCTCCCCACGACGAGCTGCTCGGCCGAATAAACCCCTTCCCCAACAGCTCCTGAAGCTGTGAGGATAACTCTTGCATCTCTGGAGGTGCAAGGCGATAGGGCACCTTAGCGATGGGCGCATCCCCCGAAACCAAATCGATACTGAACTCCACTTGCCTCACAGGAGGCACACCCGACAACTCCTTGGGATATACATTCGGGAACTCACGCACCACCGGAACCTCCTCCACTGAACTCGGCCTCTCGGAATCCACCCGCGTATCCATCACATACGCCACAAAACCCTTACAGCCCTGCTGTAGACACTTCCTTGCCCTAGCGGCCGAACAAAACGCTGATCCTGAACGTGTACCCTCACCGTACACCGAAAGAACTCCCCCACTAGGGTCTCGTATGGTCACCAGCTGACGCTCACAGTCGATAACCGCACCGAATCTGCTCAACCAGTCCATGCCCACAATGACACAGACATCACCCATCGCAATAGGAACCAGATCAATCGGGAACTCAACACCGAAAATCTCGACTATGCAACCTCGGAGAACCTCCGTGGCATATATCACCCTCTCATCAGCTATGGAAAGTCTCAGAGGCCGACTCAACGCCTCACGACTAACACTGATATGCTGACTAAAAGCCAAAGACACAAAAGACCGACTCGCACCCGAGTCAAATAACACCAAGGCAGGTACAGAATTCACAAGAAAGTACCTACGCATAACATAACATAAGCATAATATCTCAACATCAAAATAAATACACGAAAGAATACATACCAGCCACGACATCGGGCGCTGCGCGTACCTCCTCCGCGGTCAGCTGAAAGGCTCTCCCTCGTGCCCTCGGCGCCTCGGCCTTCACTGGCCGACTCTCTGTAGCTCTGATGGCGGCAGGGGCAGATCCCTGAGGTGCTCCCTGAGCTGATCCCCGCAACTGCGGACACTCCGCCTTCTGGTGTCCGGTCTGGTTGCAGTGAAAACACACCGCAAACCCCTTGGGGCAGTCCTTGGCCATATGCCCCTCCTTGCCACACTTGTAGCAAGATCCCGCTTTGCAGACTCCATCATGACCCTTGCCACACTTCCCATAAGTGCGGCCCTTCTGGCTCCCTGGTTTGGGATCAGCGGGCTTGGCCCACTTGGCTGCCGGCTGAGACTGTGCCGGTCGCCGATCCCTCCCCTGAGACTCTGCCTCCTCCCTGGCCTAAGTCTCTAGCTCAATCTCCCTCTTCCTGGCATTTGCCAGAAGCTCAGCAAATGTCTGGTACGAGGAGTTCGCCGCGAACTCCCGAATGTCTCGCCTCAAAATGCTCAAATATCGGCTCATACGTGCCTGCTCAGTGGACACGTGCTCAGGGTAGAACATTGCCCTCTCATGGAACATCCTGGTAATCGCTGTAACTGAATCAGTACCCTGCTTGAGGGTCAGAAACTCCTGGGCCAAACGCTCCCTCTCCACCTAGGGAACGTACTCATCTCGGAACATGGCAGTGAACCTCTCCCAGGTCACTACCGCATGCTCAGCAGGCGTAAAATGCGCCGTCAGAAACTTCCACCAGTCCTTCGCTCCCAAGCGAAGCTGGTTCAGCGCGAACCGAACCTTCAAATGCTCAGGAGATGAGCAAGTGAAGAAACACCCCTCTATATCAGAAATCCACCTCATAGCTGCCACCGGATCCTGGGTCCCATCAAACTCTGGCGGTTTTGTGTTGTTAAACTCCCGGAATAGCAATGCATCACCACCTTGCGGCCTCGCGGCAGCAATAGCCGCGGTGGCCGCTGCAACAGCAGCCTCAGAAAGAGTGGCATAACGCTCGTCAAGGGTCTCAACCAGCATGGTCTTAATAGAACCGAACATCTCTGGTATCTCTGCCCTGATGGTCGCAGCCACCTCCTCATGGATGATCCGGTGGATCTCCTCATCACTGGTATCACTACTCTCAGGCATCAAACGTGTCCTCACCATGATCTACCTCTGAAATACAACATACGAAAAATCAGAACCCATTCGAGCATACTCACACTCGACAACTCATTCCTCCTTGATCCTTGGTATTCCAAAGATTCTTACTTGGGCTGTACACCACTCCGGTGCTTTCAGTAGTACGGGCCCAATACTACTGTCCGCACCGTATCAGAATACACCCCAAGTCCTCCTCTTCGGATCCCAAACTCCAAGTACTCTATCATGCATAGGCCACTCTCTAATAGATCTCTTATAAGCCCCTCGCTGCTACCTACTCACTCTCAAGCATCTCATAGCAGCTCACCTCTTCCTAGGCTAAGGCATCACAAATCAGGCCACTCTAGTCCTAATAGGAATACCTAGCCTACTCTAGCATGCGAATACATCATATCAATATCAATATCACATAACATGAGGGTATTTTGGGAAATCACCGTTCGGGCGCGGACTGATCGTACACACACTTTGCTCTGTGTTTTTCCAAAATCTTTTACTCTTTTTTTTTTGAAAATACTTCTCAAATCCTCAGTTTGAGTTCAAATACGCCCGAAGGTGTACTCAAATCCCTCAAACCAAGGCTCTGATACCAACTTGTAACACCGTAAATTTCAAAATAAATTTTCGCAAAATATAAAAACATTTTTCATTTAATTTTCATAAAAACATCAAGCTTAAATCTCCAATTCACATCATACAAATCCCAAGATCACTTATCATAAAAATCCCATGCGTGTGTACAGATCAAGCCGGCGCCTTCCCACAGTCATCACTACTACCTGAAACAAACAACACTAACACTGTAAGCATAAAGCTTAGTGAGTTCCCCAAAATACCACACATAACACATATTAGCCACTCGAGGCTATAACTCTGTGGGTCCGTAGACCCTACTCTGTGAACCCATTGGTTCTAACTCTGGGAACCTTTCGGTTCCAACTCTATAAACATGCACAACATAAATCACATAGACATCATGCAGTACAACACATAACATACACATACTCTGTCACATAACTCTGATTACCTACTCAAGATAAAGTATAGTGAGAAGACTCACCACGTATATCTCGATAACTCGCGAATCCTGGAAATCACTCGTGCTCGATCCTCCGAGCTATAATCCTCCTATAACATCATACATCTCTGATTAACACTTTTACCACTAAGGTTGACTACCCCTTTCAAGTCAACTCTGGTCAACTCTGGTCAACTGGACTCGGCGAGTGCACTAGAGCGACTCGGCGAGTCTATACGTGTTCACCAACTCTCTAGGATTCTCTTTTGACACGTCGAGTAATCCCCTGACTCGACGAGTTCCACCTGGCATGAATCGCGGGGCCACCACGACTCAACTCGCCGAGTCTCAAGAACAACTCGGCGAGTTCCAGCTCGACTCAGTCCACCTGTCAACCCTCTCTAACTCTCCCTGACTCACCGAGTCGACCCTTAACTCGGCAAGACCACTCGCTGAGTGGTTAAGGACAAACTTCATGCTACTCGCCGAGTCTGTTCTTCGGACTCGGCGAGTCCATGCCATGCACCACCAACTAAATCTCACTTCTGAGGTCAGATCCGCTCCAAAAACTCATAGATCTGGCCCTCTCAAGCACATTCATCACATAAAGTTCATGTCTTAGTGCTCATAACACACCCCGTGACTCATAAATGGTGTTTTGACCTCAAGCACAAAGACCCCAATCCAAAACCCCCATGGATTCATAAAAAGCTTGGACAAAGGGACACTCTGGACCTCCAAGGGTCCAGATCCAAAACCTAACTCGCTTAAGGGACTAAGGAAGCACTAGATCTAGCCACAAAAGGGCTCAATAAGCCCTAAATCAACATGAACATCAATATAACAGAGAATGGCTCGTAGATAGTACCTCAAACGTGATGTTCTGGACCTCAAATCTTCAGGAAGTGGCTCCTCTTGTTTCCCCTTGGCTATTGCTTCCTTTCCCTTGCTAGATAACACTTCCAAGGTCAATAATGGCTCCTTGACTTACTCCAAACGCTCAAGCTCACTAGGGTTTCACTCAGGGGACTGGTGAGTACAAATGACGGCCATAAGGCCCTTTAAATAGGCTCCAAACCCCAGAAATTAGGGTTTCATTAAACAGCGCGAACTCGCCGAGTCCATTCCTTGGACTCGCCGAGTCTAGGCGTGAACCCGCGTCCAAATCCGTGATCCTACTCGGCGAGTTTGAGCTCCAACTCGCCGAGTCCCCTCACAAAACACCAAAAATATATGCATAAAAGATACCTGGAAATCCGGGTTGTTACAAGAACGGAGTCAATTATTCGCTTCTTGATAATCTTGTGACTTTCCCTAATCCAAGCGTGAGTCCTTTGCTTCCGGTAGTATATGGATCTACTACCTTTCACACCTACTCATACTCGTCCCAAGTATTGTCTCGCAGTACCCAATGCACCAAAAAAAATCAAATAACAGTTTAACACACCAGATAACAAAATGAAGGTTTTATATTATTCCTTGAAACTATTACATAGGTGTTCAACTTCATCCTAGACTATGCCTCTAATAGGCTACACCACGTGGTACTATCTACATGACCACTTGATAACTTCATCTTGGATCATCCGTCCTTACTCTTGATTCCTTGCATTGCCAGTTGCTTTGTCAAGGATGCTCCTTAGCTTTGGAGGTGCATTGGATTCTACTACTACATTTTTCTTCGGGTAGTCCCTAGATAAATGTCCTTCTATGTTACATCCATAGCACACCTTACTCTTAGACATGCACTTGTTGGCATAATGCCCCATCCTTCCACATTTGTAGCAAGTCACCTTCTCATCATATCCCTCATAGTGCTTTAGCAGTACATTTGGCGTTGTTGCTCTCATCGGACAATCTTGCTTGAAGTGTCCCTCTCCATTACACTTAAGGAAAACTTCCTCCCTGGTTGAGCATTTATGGGCATTATGACCAATCTTCCCGCATTTAAAGCAGGTCACTTCCTTAGGGCATCTCCTGTTACACCATTTTGCTGTACCTCTTCCTCCTCTAGACTGTGAAGATAAATTTTTCCTGTTGGACTTTGAAGATCCCTCAAATTTCCTCTTCTTGCCAATTTCAACTTTGTTGGCGATCCTATCGTTGATCTTTTCTTCGACAGACTTAGCAACCCGGATGGTTGCCTCAAGAGCGGGTGCCTGGCGTACTGGCACAGTAAGTTCATCCTTATTTTGTTGAATTAAGCACCTTGTTTCTCTCATCTGTTGATCCAACATCATCCGCACCATTGCCTGTACTCCTTCCATCGTGATTGGCTCGGGTGCAACTGCTACTTTTGGTGTACGTTCAATTACTTGTGGCTTAGGCTACGAGTTACTATCTCCGAATCCGCTTTGAGTGTTCATCATGTCGATCTATATATCGAATTTAGATGTCTGGTGTAGAGTGACGAGAATTTAGATAGAGAAGATTTTATTTACGATCAACGTGTAATTCTCCTTATCTCTCCGAAAAATTATATGCCAGTTCTAATACCGTAATTAAATGTTTAGAAACCTAAACACATAAAGTTTCCAGATCCGTTCGGCAACAGACCATAGATCCGAACAAATAATAGCATCAATATAGCTATCACACAAAACATTTAGCACATAAAAGCATTTTAGGCATCATTCAAATAAACTAGTGCTTGTGTCAATTTAGGTGTACTACCTAACATATTTTAGACACACTCCTCACAATCATTGCTTAGCATTCTAAGTTTAAGTCTAGAAATAAATCCATATTCCTATTTCGCTTAAACTAATGCTCTGATACCAACTGTGACATCCCCAATTTTCACAGCCAGAAAAGACCGATTTTTTTGTTTATGTTTTATAAAAATCAGAGTACTTCTTTTCATAAAAATGTTGCGGAATTTGTTCCCAGAAAAACACGATAAATACGTTATTAAAAACATTTTCGAAGAAACATATTTTATTCATTTTAAAACATTTGGGATGTCATTGTCAATACAGAAACATAAGCATAAGCAGAACATACATTTATTTACACTAGTGATCTACATCTCTTTAATCTCTCAGTGTAATGTGACTTCATATCAATACCTGTGATATAAACAAACTGAGTGGGTCAGGTTGGGAAACCTGGTGAGTACATAGGGTTTTCAACCCACAATAATATAATTATTATGTTTAAACAATCAAACAATCAACCCAATTACCCATCCCCATTATCTTCTTTACTCTTAAGGATTTAACTTAGGAATCATCTATCCTGCATTCGTTTATTCCGAAGTCCCTTACTTCCAGGGTTATAGGACTGGCACTAAATCCATAGCTGCTATAGTCTACTCATCGGGTACTAAATCCATAGCTACCAGCGTTTATCTAATAGGTACTAAGTCCATAGCTACCAATTCCTAACAGGTACTAAGTCCATAGCTACCAGTTCCTAACAGGTACTAAATCCATAGCTACCAGCGTCTAACTAATAGGTACTAAGTCAATAGCTACCAATTCCTAATAGGTACTAAATCCATACCTACCAACGTCTAACAAGTACTAAGTCCATAGCTACCTGTGTTCGTCCCATAGGCACTAAGTCTATAGCTGCCAAAGTATACTCTCATCATCTTATATCTCTCATCGTTCATCTACCCATGTCATACCCAACATATTCGTATATATATAAAATACGTATACAGTTTAAATCATTTAAAACATGTATAAAACGTTCATCCAGCATAGACAGCAAGTATTCAGACAATAAGCACACATAGCACATAGTTTATATAAAATACTTCATATCTATGTGAAAGTTGAAAGGGACTATGCACTCACCTGAAAGGTGGTGACTCAGCACTCGGACAACGCTTCGATGTTCTCAAAACAACTTTCCTTCGATAAAACCTAGTATCAATACCACTAGGTTTTAGTCTAACGATAACCGCGACAAATTAATAGTCTGACTATTATTATTATTGTATAAGCATTAAATAACACTCAATATAACTCATAATAATAGCCCAAATAATTATTTTAAGGACCTAATAGCATTCCTATAATTATTTGAAAGCTATATTAAAAATTGCGTAAGCGTAGCACACTTACAACGAATTTTATCGAAAACCGGAACTTATTTGGAGCAGCGTTTTGAAACCTAAAGGCTCTTTTTCTCGGGACTCCGGGAGCCTCGGGGCTTCCCTCGGGAGCTATGGGTTTTAACTAGGGCTTAGGGGGTTTCGATAAGCTAGAGAGAGAAACTAGTGAGAGAAATAAGAGGTATTGGAGTGAAGAACAATGGCAGCCTCGCACATTTATTTATAGGGCTCAACTCCTCGGTTACGCTGGGCGTACCGAAGCCTTACGTTGGGCGTAAGTTCGGATAAGGGTGACAGCTTCGCACTAGCTGGCTTGCAACATCAGAAGAGGTAAGGCGAGGGTACCTGAGGCGTACTGACTTAGGACGCGGGGCGTATGCGAGGACCACGTGTCGGCCATCCGAAGCGAAGCCTTGGTCAGCAAGCAACGGCTCAGAAGCCGCCACGTCATCAACCTCTCGCAGATTTCGAAATTTTGCACTCCGACTTCTAAAAATCATATCTTTCGCATACGAGCTCCGTTTTTGACGTTCTTTATATCCACGTGAAGGTGGGAACGTACTCTACAACTTTCGTTTAGACTCCGTTGACTAATTTTGGCTCGATTTTAAATTTTATATTATTAACAGGCCGGGACAGGATTGGTCCGTTAAATCCTCATAACTTCTTCATCCGACGTCCGTTTTCACCCAGATTTTATATTATTAACAGGCCGGGACATTATAGGTCGTGTCGGCCCAAAACCGCTCGATCTAATATTTGAATTTCGGGTTGTACACTACTAGTCCGAAACATCGAAAAATCATAACTTCTTCATGCAAAGTCAGATTTGGGGTTCTTTTTATCGATGTTCTTAGTTTAACATATTCTATGACTTTCGTTTAGATCGCTAAGTCTAAATCTCTCTCTATCATAAATTCACTATTTACGCTTCCCGGTGCCGTGTCGGTTCCGTCGCGAAACTTCGACGGGTCATAACTTCTTCGTTATAACTCGGATTTCGGCGTTCTTTATATGTACGGAAACCTTGTGACATATTCTACAACTTGGTTAAGATGATTTATTCTAAAGCGAAGCCTTGGTCTGCAAGCAACGGCTCAGAAACGGCCACGTCATCAACCTCTCGCAGATTTCGCAATTTTGCACTTCGACTTCTAAAAATCATATATTTCACATACGAGATCCATTTTTGACGTTATTTATATCCACGCGAAGGTGGGAACATACTCTACAACTTTCGTTTAGACTCCGTCAGCTAATTTTGGGTCGATTTTAAATTTTATATTATTAACAGGCCGGGACAGGATTGGTCCGTTAAATCCTCATAACTTCTTCATCTGACGTCCGTTTTCGCCCATCTTTTTCTTGTTACGCTACTCTTAACGAGATCTTCGGTTCCTGTTTAGGTTGTGTCGGCCAAAAACCGCTCAATCTAATATTTGAATTTCGGGTTGTACACTGCTTGTCCGTAACATCGAAAAATCATAACTTCTTCATACGAAGTCAGATTTGGGCGTTCTTTTTATCGATGTTCTTAGTTTAACATATTATACGAATTTTGTTTAGATCGCTAAGTCTAAATCTCGCTCTATCGCAAATTCACTATTTATGCTTCCCGGTGTCGTGCCGGTTCCGTCGCGAAACTTCGACGGGTCATAACTTCTTCGTTATAACTCGGATTTCGGCGTTCTTTATATGTACGTAAACCTTGTGACATATTATACAACTTGGTTAAGATCATTTATTCTAAATATTCTTTTCCCGAAAAGTCGTTTTCGACCCCTATTGCCTCTAATTTGACTAGCCCGGATCTACGGGGGTTACACAAACCATCCACAGTCGGTCATATGTTGGAAGTAGATATGAATCAAGACTGTCATGGGTTGGCTTATAGAGGTATAAGATGTTGGACAAAGGGCTACAACACTCATGAGTGCTCATAAGTTCTAAGTATTGGATTCAACCCGCGCTCATTGGTATCACTTCATGGATTTTATCACCAGTGATCATGAGACGATAATATCTTATATTCTTCAAACCTAGAGATATGAGTTGTTACTATGAGTTGATAGTTCATTGATTGCACGAAAACGCATTGGTAACTTGGTGTTATAAAACGTGCCTTTGTGTATGATTCAACAAGTAGTAGAACAAGCCATATGAGTTGAAGTTTATCCATTCCTTTTACCTTCGAGATAAAAGTGATATCTGTGGGCCCCTCGATGATTTGATGATGAGAAATGGAAGTGCTCGGCCGGGCCAGGACTGATTTGATTTGTTCAATTAGTCAGTCGTCATAAATCGGAAATCGGGAAACAATAAATGGACAAAGAGAATAATTATAATCCATGTCTCAGTCCATATGATATCTAGAATGGAGGAATATATGATCCCTTATCTAATGGACAAGTCATTGATAAAGGTCAGAGTTTATCGACAAGGTCAGAGTTCGACAGAAGCTTTTGAGAGCTATGATTTCCAGTCGGTTCCTGAAGTCATACGCAATAATAGTTTTAGACTTATCCAAGTGGGAGACTGTTGGATTAATGTTTAAGTCCATAACTATAATTGGTAAGACTTGACCCGACCCGACATGGTCCATTTGGGTTGCATGGCATCATGCATTTGGATAGACTATAATGGGAGAAATAAGACACTTATGGTTATTAATATATTATAAGTTCTAGTATATTAATAATAAGAATAATAAGATTATTTAATTAGTATTGATCAAGAATTAATCTAGGATTAATTAAGTGATCAAAAGAAGTCTAATTAAATATATGGGTTGATTGTGTAAATCATCCATACTTATATAGTGGGCTAATGCTCCATGGATTATCTAGTTGGGCTAAAACCCATATGATGCTCCATGGTGTATTTGTACCCATAGATCATGGAAATGAAAGGCCATGACAATTAGGGTTTACATGGTGTAACCCTAACTATATATGCATCTTATTCTTGACCAAAATCGGCACTAGTATCATTCTAGAGACGGCTAGCTGATTTAATGAAGTGTAGATTTCTCTCAAGTTATTCCAAGTGTATTTGGTGTTGTGTGAACCATTTGAGGTGTCACACTTGAGGCACTTGGCACTCAAGCTTCGTGAAGACTTTTTACATCAAAGAGGTATGTATTCTATCTTTTTATATTCATTGTTTTGTATGCTAGATTAGGATAATACCTTGGATGTTTATATTTGTATGTATAATAGAGAAAACATAGATCAAAGGTATTTAGGGTTGCATGTACACTTAGGAGTGTTAGAATGCTCAAAACCCAACAGATTTCACTAGAGATAACCAAGTATCCATATTCTCTAAAGTCTTCCAAGGTGTTTTGGTGATTTGTGATTCCACTTGAGGCTTCCACACTATTGGGGCTAAGCTCTTACAGCTTGAAGACATCAAGCAACATCAAAAGGTATGTCATCTAACTAGTACTTTGTAGTATAAGAGCTTCATAATATGCTAGTTAGGATTAAAGCCTTGGAAAGTTCTTATTTGCATGTATAATAGAGAAAACATAGATCCAAGGTTTATAGCGTTTCATTTACACCATAGGAGTGTTAGAATGCTCAAAACCCAACAGTGGTATCAGAGCCTAGGCTTGCTTTCAATTACACTTGGTGCAAATTGCTGAAAAATGCTGAAAAAATCGACTTTCTGGCTTTCTGGGCACTCGCCGAGTCCACTGATGAACTCGCCGAGTCCATGAAGAAATTCATCCTACTCGTTGAGTAGGTTCATGCACTCGATGAGTAAGAGCCCTGGACAGCGTATTTTCGAGTTTTTTGGCTGGAATTGCACTAGGAACATTACCCTAAGATGTTTTTGGACTTATAAACTTGTTTTTCATGTGGTAATGTTCATGCTAATCCAATTTCAAAGATAAATGTCAATAAATTCATGTTTTGTATTAGTTTAGTGATTAGGCTAATTACATGAAAAAGTTTGATTTGAATTATCTTGTTCTTATGAGTTGCTTAGATTAATAGAAATGTTAATTGATCATGTGTTTTTCAATCTATTTTAATCTAAGAGATGATTCTAAAATGTGTTTGTGTAACTTGTCCCAAGTTACATGAAAGGTCACATTTAAGTTTCATGAAACTCACAAAAGTTGGCAAGGTTACAAAAATGAAGAGTCTTGTCTCATTGAAGGGTTTTATGACTCCATAACTTGTCCTCAAGTTATGGAAGTTCAAGAGTCACTTCATTAAGTAATAAAATGTGTAACCTTAATTAATTTCATAAGTTATAAAATATAGAAAAGTTAATTCTTTTATTAGTTTAAAGTCTTCCATAACTTGAAGAGTTTTTAAGTAAAACTACTTTAAACACATAAGTTATGGAATTAATTAGTTTTGAATAGTTTCAAAACTTGCCCTCAAGTTTTGGAATTTGAAAAGTTTTCTCTTATGAATACTTTAATTCCATGTTAGCCCTTAGAATTTTAAAAGTTAAAATTCAACCCTTATACTTTATAATATTATAAGTTAATAATATTTATATATATATATATGTATAAGAGTAAAGTGAGTCTTAACGTTAGTAGGCCTCATTCACGAAGCCGGTCTATAAGGGGGTATAAGGTTACTGCCTATAAAATGGCAGTTTAATGGGTGTCCACTCTCACCCACCGCTTCCTTGACCGGTGGAGGGTCGTTAGCCGAACGGTTAGGACAAGGACTATAATTCTCCCTTCGTTAAAAGTATTAATGATAAATACTAAGTAACTAAACCTTTTATAAATACCTAATCTTAGTTACTTAGGAAAATGTGAATAAGGTGCTAATCCATGAAATTACACTTTGCACTTTGTTTAAGTCGGTTAGTGGAGCGTGTGGTTAACCGGCACACTAACTCGTATTTAACAAGGTTGGCAAAGGGTAACTTAATGTTTATCATATTATTGATGGAGCGTGTGTGGTTAACCGGCACATCGATTGAGGGGTAAACACTTAAGGGTACCAAGTAATTTGCATGGTTACTTCACACCTTATTTTGTGGTCCTCGACATCCCAGTCATAAAACCTGAAGGGCACACTCGAGATTGAAACATGCCAATGAACAGTTCAATGAATCTCAAAAGATCTAGGAGTTTCAAATCCAAGTAAATCTAATTAAATATATCAGTTTCATGGTGGAAATTGGTGAATCTTCATTCACCTACCTTCAAATATTTTATAGCTTGGATTACGACATCCCTCTTCCAAGTTATAAAATATTGTGTTGGGTCCTAGCCTTAATATTTCATATTGGGTGTTATATTAAGGACCTTAGATCAACTAAACTTCAATATCTCCCAAAATATGTCTAGTTAAGACATCTATGATCTTCCCAAATCTCTTGGAACTTCACTTCCTCCACCTCCTCTAATTATTCTCTCTAACCCACAAGTTCAAGGTCACTCAAGCCCTATTGGCAAGGAAAGGTATAGGTGTGATCACATCTTGGAGATGAAGTCACATATTGACAAGCCGGGAGTGTTGGGTGTCAAAGTCTTGAGAAACTTGGTGGTTCAATCACTTTCTAAGTCACATAGTGAGTTCCTTTAGGACTCCTATGAAATAGACTATGACAAGACCCTTAATGATCTTATCTATTTGCTTGGTGCTACTAAATCAGAAATGATTTAGTGTACTAGTAAAGCAAATTTGATTAGGAGATCAACTTCCCAGAACTTTATGGACAGGGACAATAGTGACACTAGAAATCCAGAAATGCATTTTTCTTCCCAATGGAAAGGGAATGGCCATAGTCAACTTGGTTGACCAAATGGTAAAGAGAAAGGCTAAGTCTGAGATAGTCCCATGTACTATTACCTAAGGGTCCATATGGTCCAATTGCCAAAAGGAAATGGCATTGGTTGCGAAGCTGTCAATTTCACCTGAAAGATCATAAGGCTAGTAAAGTCAATATGTTTGACTCTATTTTAGTTAAGGTCCACTATCTAACTCGGTTAAGTTTCTATTATGAGATTCTTATTACAAGATGTGAGTGGGTCACATGTTGATGTTTAAGAATCAAAGGAAAAGTGAAGGAAACTTAAGGAAAGAGTATGTTGAATCTGATCGCGAAGATGGATTTCTATCGCTTGATTGAAGATTGGATTCTAGAGCTACTCTTAGGAGTTATGATAGATTGCTAGGAAACTAGTAATAACATAGTTTTCATCTCAAGTTACATTGTAAGGAAAAAAGTTTTTTCCGTATTTTAAAATAAATAAAAGTTTGTTTTACTTTATTTTTTTATCTCCTTACAATGGCATTCATGAAAACTTGATGTTTGTATGTTTATAGCAATATTGGAAATATGAATTTGATTCGTTCATTTGTGGTAGTGTCTAAATTTACCAAATAAGGAAAGATTCTCATCACCCAAGTTTCAGTTGGACCGAAACTTGGAATCATGCAAGTTGTATAGTATGATGAATGAGAACTTTCGAGCATTAGAAAAATTAAGACTAACTACTTGTTCACATGGATGTGTGAGTCAAGAGAAGGACTAAGGGATCAAGTACACTTTCTTATGCACTTGTCAAAGTCCACCACAAAAAATGGATAAGACTATTCGTCATGATTTATTAAGGTTTAGTAAATGTGATTATACTTACAAGCTTAAGTATAATTGTGAAACATTGGAAAATTTTCAATGTATAGTAAATATGATTATACTTACAAGCTTAAGTATAATTGTGAAACATTGGAAAATTTTCAATGTATGACAGAACGAATAAGAAGAATCAAATGAGGCAGAAGGATAAAAGTTTCTCAAATCTCAAAAGATGGGAGAGTACTTTAGTATCATGTTTTAAGATCATCTTAATGATTTTGAGACCTTATCACAATTCATCCTCTAAGTACATTCTGATAGTTAAGAAGAGGAGTTATGAATTGTTGAAGTGGTTAAATCAAGAAGATGCTTCATACTTCATTCCAAAACAATTCATAGAGTTATACTCTAAGATTGTAACTTAAGTGATATGTTTTAAAGAAGGTTTAAAACAACTGTCAAACGTAAGAGTAAAATTTTTCTACTCTTGTACATTTGAAATTGGTAAGTTGTGATGTTTTGGGTAAAAACAAAGACCAACTAAGGCTAATTGTGTTAAGTGTCTGTCTTGATTAGAATCCACACTATCTCTTGAACATTTGGCAAGAAGGTCTTATAGGTCAAGGAGACAGTGGGAGTCTAAAAGATCCTGACATTTCTCTGCCCATTCCAGTTAAGTTGGCTATACATTTGAGTTCTACCTGTTCTCAGTTGTTTACATAACTACCTGGAAGCAATGGCAGGCCCTTGAGCTGCCAGGTGGCAAGAAGTTAAGATTGTACAAGTTCAATCCATATGAGTTAGGATTTGTCACTAACCTAGTCTTGTGAATATGGTTTTGACAAATTCACATGGATAGGAACACTTACACCATAAAATCTAAGCGTCATAACGTTTCTCTGCGATTCATGAAAATGATGGTAAGGAAACTCTTTCACTAAGTAGATTTTTAGTAGATAGCAATTGTGGAAATGGAAAAAAGTCTAAACAATTGAGACTATGATTACGACATCCTTTTTCATAGTTCTGAAATTGTTTAGACACACTTGTGTCTACTTTGGTAAAGTCTTATCAAGGCAATCTACTTTGGTAAGAAAGTCAATAAAGTATTGATTTCTAGAAGTCCAATTGATTTCTGGGTACATGTCAAAGCTAGTGGGAACATAAGTGTTATGCTATTAATCATCATGTTAGTGGGAGCATGATAATTATGATAAAGGTTGCAAGTTAGCAATGTTAATTATAGAAAACAAAATGTCTCAATTGGGAAAAAGTTGTTTTGCTATAATTAAGGGAGAGGAAAGTATACTTCCTCTCAAATCTAAAAGCTTAAATTGAGGTCTTAATCGTATTTAGTCAAGAATATATATGAATTTCATGTTGGAGTGGCTCAACATAAGGAAATTCTATATATGGGTTCATTATTTTCGTTCTAAAATTGGATTATGATTACGACATGCCTTTACATAATCTGAATTATGAGAACTTGGTAAATAGAAATGGAAATATTATAGCAAAAGACTGGTTTAGTCTTTATGTGAGACATCATGAATCGTGTCCCATATGCTTCGGATATAGGATCGATTACATGTGCTATATTCATTCTTTCTAAGTTTTTCCAAATGCCTGGGGCATTAAGAAGGGAAAAAGGTCTAGAATTGGATATGACTAAAATGATTAAGCAATTGTTGAGGACAATCTAAGGTTTACCAAAGACTGGTTGCTCAAGGACAGTTGGAAGTATAGTATTAATTCTGGAAGGACCATATTGACATAATCTGTAAAGTGGCAACTCTTGTTCAGAAGTGATAGTCAAAATGCAATATGGAAATGCTTCGAAGTTAGAAAGTATTCAATCTGTAAGATTAGGAAACATAATGCAAGAAGGATGTTTCCAAGGAGTTGATCTCCTTTGAAATACTCTGTAATGATTGTTGCCAAGTCTTTGTGAATTTGTGCATAATCATTACAAGAGGATCAATGCATATAAATTTAGAATCTTATAGATTTCAGTAAATGGCATGAATTTGGAATTCTTGCATTTGCAGTAAGGAATTGGGACTGTGAAATGAGAATCATTAGAGTTATGTTCAATTGATCGATTTCACAAAGTAAGGATCATGGACAAACATAGAGTGCATACTTGGTGTATGGCAAAGCTATTGTTTATGAAAAAAATAGTGTACATGCTTGGAGCATGGGACAACTAGTGTTTTTAATTCAAGTATAAAGCTGATAAAACCGAAACAATGAATAATGAGTAATAAGTATGGTGATAAATAAAAGTGTTTATTTGTATTCATAGGGTTTGATACCATATTTGATTCATTTATTCTTGTGTTTCACTTTGCATGTTTTGACTTCCAGAATAAACTAGGTTATTCTTCCGAAATGACTAAGTTATTCAAACCATCCACGGTCGGTCATATGTTGGAAGTAGATATAAATCAAGACTGTCATGGGTTGGCTTGTAGAGGTCCAATTTGGTGGACAAAGTTGTTCTACAACACTCATGAGTGCTCATAAGTTCTGAGAATTGGATTCAACCCACGCTCATTTAAATCACTTCATGGATTTTATCACGAGTGATCGTGAGACGATAATATCTTATATTCTTCAAACCTAGAGATATGAGTTGTTACTATGAGTTGATAGTACATTGATTGCACGAAAATGCATTGGTAACTCGATGTTATAAAACATGCCTTTGTGTATGATTCAACAAGTAGCAGAACAAGCCATATGAGTCGAAGTTTATCCATTCCTTTTACCTTCGGGATAAAAGTGATATCTATGGGCCCTTCGATGGTTTAATGATGACACATGTGAGTGCTTGGCCAATCTAGGACTGATTTGATTTGTTCAATCAGTTAGTCATCATGAATCGGAAATCGGGAAAAAACAAATGGACAGAGAGAATGATTATAATCCATGTCTCAGTCCATATGATATCTAGAATGGACGAATATATGATCCCTTATCTAATGGACAAGTTCGTTGACATAGATCAGAGTTCGACAGCGGCTTTAAGAGCTACGATTGCCAGTTAGGTTTTGAAGTCATACTCAATAATAGTTTTAGACTTATCCAAGTGGGAGACTGTTGGATTAATGTCTAAGTCCATAACTATATTTGGTATGTACTTGACTCGACCCGGCATGGTCCATTTGGGTTGCACTTCACCGACACATTTTATATAGATAATCTTTTGAGAATAGTATATTTATGATTATATTAATATGTTATAAGTTCTAATATATTAAGATGGAATCATATTATTTAATTAGTATTGATCAAGACTTAATTTAGAATTAATTAAGTGATCAAAATGAAGTAATTAAATATGGACTCTTATATATATATGGAATGGGCCAAGTTCATTTAGGTTGGGCTAAGCTTTCATGGATAGTCCATGGGGTGTTTAACCCATGGATCATATGAAATGAAAGGTCATGGGTTTAACGCTAGTCTCCATACTATATAAATATGTCCTTGGTTGGTGAAATTGGCACTAGTGTGGGTACACTAAGAAGGGTTAGCCGATTTCACTAGAGAGAACCAAGTACCCATATTCTCTAAAGTCTTCCAAGGTGTTTTGTTGATTTTTGATTCCACTTGAGGCTTCCACACTATTGGGGTTAAGCTCTTAAAGATTGAAGACATCAAGCTACATCAAAAGGTATGTCATCTAACTAGTACTTTGTAGTATAAGAGCTTCATAATATGCTAGTTAGGATTAAAGCCTTGGAAAGTTCTTATTTGCATGTATAAAAGAGAAAACATAGATCCAAGGTTTATAGGGTTGCATGTACACCATAGGAGTGTTAGAATTCTCAAAACCCAACATTAACAGCTTTGACCCTTAAAGGAGCTACTTATTCATGGAGTGATAAGCATAAAGAAGCATTCGAGTTGCTAAAGAAGAAGCTATGTGAAGCACCGATTCTTTCTCTACCCGATGGAGTTGAAGACTTCGCTGTCTATAGCGATGCGTCTGGGGTTGGATTGGTTTGTGTTCTGAGGCAAAGAGAAAAGGTGATAGCATATGCGTCTCGACAGCTGAAAGAGCATGAGAAGAACTACCCCACTCATGATTTGGAGTTGGTAGTGGTAGTTTTCGCTTTAAAGATATGGAGGCATTACTTCTATGGCACGAAGTGAAAAGTTTTCATTTGTCTTAAGACTCTCCAATATCTCTTTAATCAGAAAGAATTAAACAAGAGGCGACGACGTTGGCTAGAGTTACTTAAGGACTACGACTGTGAGGTACTTTACCACCCCAATAAAGCAAATGTTGTCGCTTATGCTCTCAGTCGGAAAGTCACTCTTGAGAGAAAAAGGCCAAGAGCGTTGAGAATAGAAGTTGTCTCGACAATTATGGAGAGTATCAAGAAAGCTCTAGAAGAAGCTTCAGAGAAGAATAACCGAAAGGAAGAACGTTTGAGTAAAACGTTAGTGTTCGGTGCAAACAGTCATGGACTGAAGGTATTCCAAGATCGGATTTGGGTACCTAAGTCAGGAGGAATAAGAGATCTTCTAATAGAAGAAGCTCACAAAATCATGTACTCGATTCATCCTGGCAGCACTAAAATGTATAGGGACCTAAAACCCTACTACTGGTGGCCGGCGATGAAGCTTGATATTGCAAAGTATGTGGCCGAGTGTGTGACTTATGCAAGAGTTAAGGCACAACATCAGAAACCATATGTGAGTTTAGAACATGTATCCATACCTATGGGTAAATGGGAGGACATTGTTATCGATTTTGTCACTAAACTGTCCAGAACCAAGAATGGTCACGACATGATTTAGGTAGTCGTTGATCGCTTCACTAATAGTGTGCAATTCATAGCAGCCAATGAGAAATGGTCTATGGATAAGCTTGCGAATTCATACATAAAGGAAATTGTGAGGCTTCACGGTGTTCCATTAACGATTATATCAGATCGTGACAACCGTTTCACCTCAAGATTTTGGAAAAGTCTGATGGGTTTTGGCCATAAGAACATCCTATGTGCTCATGCAAACCCTAATGCTTGGATCTAGGTTTCTCTATTATACATGCAATTCATCCAAGACTTTAAACCCTAGTTCTAGCATACAATTAATCATATTAATATCTGAAAGGGTTTTTAGATCTTACCTTGATTGTTATGTAGCAATAACAATCTCAAATCCTCCTTGTATTGACTTTAGAAAGCTTAGAGTCACAATTGTCACTCCTCTAATGGTTCACAAACACCAAGAGCAAGAGGATGAAGAATAAGGAGAGAGAAGGCTGCCCAAAACATCCAGAAACCCTAGTGGAACTCTTCACCACATTTTTGGGGCTTAAGGGTACTATATATACATGTAGGCTATTAGGGTTTTCAACTACGAAACCCTAATTTGTCTGCTTAATCCCTAAGCAGCCCATGGACCCTTTTAGAATATCCCTCGGACGATTTCTAATGGGTTTCCCCATAGAATTTGTCCAACCTATTATTCCAAGGTGATCCATAGCCCAAATGCAATTATATTATAATTACAGTTGCAGTCCCTTAAGTTTAATTAATCTCTTTTAGTCACAAAATTAATTATCAATTAATTCTTGACTAATATTAATTAAACAATATGATTTATCCTTTAATATATTATTCTCATAATATATTAATAAATCATAATTAATCTTCTCTCTCCATAATTCATCCTATCATGTTGCTTTGGTGAAGTCAACCCAAAAGGACCATGCACCATCGGGTCAAGTACATACCAAAATAGTTGTGGAGTTAGACACTAATCCAATAGTCTCCCACTTGGATAAGTCTAATAACTATTTTGCGTATGACTTCAGATCCTGATCTGCAATCGTAGCTTTCAAAAGCCGCTGTCAACTCTGATCTTATCAGATACACGTCCTTTAGATAAGGGATCATATATTCCTCCATTCTAGATATCGTACAGATGTGAGACATGGATTGAAATCATTCTCTCAGTCTATATGTTGTTTCCCGATTTCCGATTTATGATGACTAACAACAGACTACAATTGAACACATCAAATTAGTCCCGACTTGGCCAAGCGCTTAGGGTGTCATCACTAAATCATCAAGGGGCCAACAGATATCGCTTTCATCCCACTTTGGATAAAAGGAACAGATAAACTTTGATTCAATGCTTGCTTGCACTCACTCACTGAATCACACACAAAAATATGTTTTATGACACCATGTTACTGGTGCGTTTACATATTATCAATGTGTAACCGACTCGCAAGATACAACTCACACATCTCGGTTTCAAGAATATAAGATATTATCGTCTCACCAATCACTCGTGATAAAATCCATGAAGTGATCCAAGTGAGCGTGGGTTTAATTCAATGCTCAAATCATATTCATAAGCACTCATGAAAGTTGCAACAAACATTTGCTTATGTCTAATACACTTAAGACAATCCACACACCAATTCACGACAATCTTCATTCATACCTACTTCAAACATATGAACGACTGTGGTCCGTTTGAATAATTCGATTGTTATGAACCAATTTATTATTCAGGAAGTCAAAACATGCAATGTGAAACACAAGAATAATACTAATCCCATATGGCCCCAAACTGTGGGTATAAATAAAACATTTTATTTAATCACCATATGTATTACTCATTATTTGTTGTTACGGGTAATAAACTTCTTACTTGAATTATTACTACACTTGTCCCATGCTCTCAGCATGAACACAATGTTTACCTACAGTCCTTACTTTTTGAAATAGATCAAATGAACACATTTCCAATTATACTCATTTCACAACTCCCAATCTTATCATAAGTATAAGAATATCAAATTCTTGTTACTTATGCTAGATTCTAACATTTTATGCAATGATTCTTTCGTAAAGGTATATCTCAAAATCATCAAGACTTGGCTAATCTATATCAGAAACAATTCTATGGATATGATGTCTCTCACTCAAAGTACATTCCTTTGAACATCCTTCTTGCTTAACAGTTTCTAATCTAGATATAGATTCTCAATATCCAACTCCCAACATGGAAACATTTCCATATTTTCCATATGACAATTCATTCTTAATAGAATCTTATCTATTCATAATAATGTCGATATGGTCCATCCAATACCATACTTCCAACTATTCACAAGCGACCAATCCTCAACGAGCTTTGGATTGTCCTTTGATAGTTGTTTAATTATCTTAGTCAGAACTGATTCTTGTCCTTTTTCCCTCTAAATGTGCAAGACATTTGGAAAATTTTAGAATAGTCAAATATTATATCACTTGCAATTGATCCTTTATCCGAAGCGTATGGGACACGATGCATAATGTCTTACATAAAGATCTGATACTTTATCAATCTTTTGCCATAATATTTTATGTGTCACGTTCTCACAATTCGAACTATGAAGAGGGATGCCATAATCATAATCGAAATTTTGAGAACACACTATGTATCCTTGATTAAATTTATTAACATTCCACAACCTAAGCCTTTAGATTTGAAATGAAGCATAATATTCTCTCCCTTAATTATAGCAAAACAACTTTTCAAACCTTACGACTTTTCAAAGTATAATTCTTGTTTTCTATAATTAATATTGCTAACTTGCAATACTTGCCTTAATAATCATACAAGAACAACATTTATGCTCCCACTATCATGCTGATTATTATCATATAAGCATAACACTTATGCTCCCACTAGCTTTGACATGTATTTTGAAACCCGCTTAACTTCCAAAAAAACAATACCTATTGAATTTCTATATTTCTAATACCTTATACACCTTTGTCTTAGATAGCTCATATGCGTGTCTAAACAATTCAGACTAATTGCCAAATCTCACAAATCGAATCATGGAAAGGGATACTGTAACCATAATCGAATTCGAGAATACAATTTTCACAATCAATATCTTCTTAAAATCTCTCTTAGTGAAAGCAATTCCTTACAATCATTTTCATGAAGGAGGGAATCTTATGACACTTAGATTTTAATGGTGTATGTGTTCCTATCCATGCGAATTTGTCAAAACCAAAGTTTGCGACAAACCCAAACTCATATGGACCGAACCTTCTCAATCTTTATTTCATGCCTTATGGTAACACGGCTTTCTTATCAATGTACTTTTCATTGATCAAAGTGCTTGCCTTTTATGCATTCAAATGAGAACTCATAGAACTCACATGCATAATTAACTCAATTGGAACGGCACAGAAACAAGATAGTGTCAACACGATAGGTTGTAAACCTCAAGTCGTGTGCTAGTGATGATTGAGAAGGTTTATTATTGATTAGTTCTTGAAACCATTCAAGACCATTAAGACTCCCACTGACTCCTTGACATATAATATTCTCTTATCAATAAACATTTCTCGACAAACAAATATTTAAGAGTTAGTGTAGCTTTTATCAAGACAAAACACTTCACAAAATTGGTCCTAGTTGGTCTTTGTCTTATCCAAGACATCACAACTTTCCACATTTGATGAATGTTATAAACCTTCTTAAGACTTTTCACTCAATGTCACAATCTTAACTCTAAGACTCGGTTTTGGAACGAAGTATGATTGACTTCTTGATTTAACCATTTCTTCAATTCTTGATTCCTCTTCTCAGGCATACAATTGCACTAAGACTCACTTAGAGGATCAATTGAGATATGGTTCTTAATCATTAATACCTATCATAAAACATAATAAAAGGTACTCTCTCTTCTTCTTAGAGTAGAGAAAGTTTTATCTTTCCGCCTACTTGATTCTTCTTTATTCGTTTTGCTATTGATTGAAACTCTTTCAATCAACTGAGAATTACACTTAATCTCATAAGTATAATCATATTTACTTAATCTTAGTAAATCATGACGAATATCTTTGTTACTCTTGTGGTGGACTTGATCAACACACAACCTTGTGTACTCGATCTCCTAGTCCTTCACTTGACACTTTGTCAACGAATTAGTCTAATTTCCAAATATGAAATTTCTCATTCATCATGCAACCAATTTGTATGATTCCAAGTTTCTATCCAATTGAAACTTTGGCGATGAGAAACTTTCCCTATTTGGTAAGTTCTTGACCTTTCCACAAATAACATAATTAAGAATCAAATCCATTATTGCAAATAATAGAAGCATTCAAACATCAATTTTTCATACATGTCATTGCAAGGATAAATATAAAATCAAAATCTATTTTACTGCGGAAAAATTTGTCCTTACAATGCAATTCATTGAAAAACTATGTTAATACATATTTCTTAGCAATCTATTCTAACTCTAAGTGGTAGCTCAAGAATCCAATCTTCAAGCAATGCGATCGAAATCCATTTCTTGACGATTAGATTCTGGTCACTTCTTCCCTTAGGTTTCCTTTCCTTTCTTCGATCTACAAAACATCAATTGTAATCTTATCACATCATGTATCAAGAATCTAGAATAGGAACTTAAAAGAGTTAGTTAATGGATTTTACCTAAAGCGGAGCCATACGTTTTGACTCTCCTATCTCTTAGATCTCTTAGGTAAATAGGGCAGCTTCGTCTCCATTGCCCCTTCTCTTGGCAATAAAAGCAAACTGACTCTTTTGGAACAGCGCATGGAACTACTTCAGACTTTGCCTTTCTCTTATGATCAAACCCTTCGATCATGGCATGCCTTTCGTCTCCATTGCCTATATCCATAGAGGTCTGGAAGGCAGATCCACCAATTAACTTTGCTTTTGCAGTGCGCCAAATCACTGCTGATTCAGCAGCAATAAGCATATAAGTGAGATTGATGAGGGTTACGTCGTGGTTCATCATATAGTACTCTCTTACGAACTCATTATATAAGTTAGGAAGTGACTGAAGAACCCAATCAACAGCCAGCGCCTCGCAGACAACAGATCCCAACATTCTTAACCTATCAATGTGTGACTTCATCTCTAGGACGTGTGCACACACTGATTTTCCTTCTACATGTTTTCTTGCCAAAAGGGCTTGAGTGAGTTTGAACTTTTCAATCTTTTGAACTTGTGGGTTAGGGAGAATAATAGGAGGAGGTGGAGGAAGTGAAGCATGATCTCATGTTCCTCGATCGAATCATGAAATATCATCTTTATGTGAAAAGCTTGTTCCACGGGATTTAGAAAGACCATAGTTGTCATACTTTGACATCTACAAAACGGGAGAAAAATTAAATTCATGTTAGTTGATTGATTGAGTCCTTAATAAATCACCCAAATGAGATATTAAGGCTAGGACCCAACACAATACTCTAAAACCTAGAAAAGGGATGTCGTAATCTAGTTGTAGAATATTTGAAGGTAAGTGAATGACGATTCACTAATTTCCACCATGAAAAACGAAAAAGAAATTTATGTTTTAAATCTATTGAAAATTCCTAGATCTTGTGAGATTCATTGAACTTTCCAATGGCATGTTTAAATCTCGATATGCCCCTCTAGTTTGTGACTGGGATACCGTGGATCACAAAGCGGGTGTGAATAACCATGCAGACTTACATGGTGCCCCCACATGTTACAGTCACCTATTCGATGTGCCGGTTAACCACACACGCTCCACCGAACTATGACAAACATTGAGTCACCCTTTGCTACCTTTGCTTAGAACCATTTAGTGTGTCGGTTAACCAGACACGCTCCACTAACGTCTTCGCAAGGGAACAAAGTGTAATTTCATGGAATTGTATCAATTCACTTTTGTCTAAAGTAACTAAGATTGAGAATTTATAAAAGCATTTGGTTACCTTTTTACTTTATTATACTTATAATGGACGGTTTCTGTCATATCCTACCCATTCGGCTAACGACCCTCCACTAGTCAAGAGTGCGGTGGGTAAGAGTGGATACCCATTCAATCGCCATTTTATAGGCAATTTCCTTAAACACCCCTTATCGACCAACATCGTGAATGAGGCCTATTAACGGTAAGACTGACTTTTACTCATACATATATATTAGACTTTTAATGTTATATAGTATAGGGTGTATTTTACACTTTTAAAATACTAGGTGTTCTAATTTAATAAATTATACTTTTATTTTAATTAAATGTAAACCAAAAATTTATGGGTTTATTAAGTCTCTTTTAATTATACACCTTAATTAATTAATAAAACTATAAGGGCGTGATTTGAACTTTTTAAAATAATACTAGGGTTTTAGAATTTAACATTTCTAAATTAAACTTTTAATCAACTTTTAAATTCCAAAACTTGAGGGCAAGTTTTGAAACATTTCAAAACATTAGGGTTTCAACTATTTAAATTTCAAAACAAAACCTTTAAGTTCAAATTTAAACCATAAAACTTACATGGGCACAAATGAAACTTTTAATTAACAATTACTTTGTCATTATCTATATTTGACCTAATTTCAATTTCCTGCAATATAAGTTACCCAATTAATACAAATAATCAATCTTTAATCATTTAAGGAAGTTATTATCTAATCAATTGGTAATTATCTTTTGTTTAGTCAAGGATATTCTCAAATATAAGATAAAATTCGAATATTAAAGACCCAAAACAATTAAGGCAAGTATCCTCAAGCAAAACAGCAAGAAATCCCGAAATCTGCTTTTACTGACGGTCGAACTTGTCGAGTTCCTCTATGGACTCGCCGAGTTGGAGCAACTTGCCTAGTCCACATTGGAACTCGCCGAGTTCATCAGTCAGGGAACAAAAAAAATCGATTTTGAAGCTTGAACAAATAACCAAGGCATCAATACAATAGAAACCAATCAAGGCTCTGATACCACTGATGGGTTTTGGCCATAAGAACATCCTATATGCTCATGCAAACCCTAATGCTTGGATCTAGATTTCTCTATTGTACATGCAATTCATCCAAGACTTTAAACCCTAGTTCTAGCATACAATTAATCATTTTAACATGTGAAAGGGTTTTTAGATCTTACCTTGATTGTTATGTAGCAATAACAATCTCAAATCCTCCTTGTAATGAGTTTAAAAAGCTTAGAGTCACAAGTGTCACTCCTCAAATGGTTCACAAACACCAAGAGCAAGAGGATGAAGAATAAGGAGAGAGGAGGCTGCCCAAAACATCTAGAAACCCTAGTGGAACTCTTCACCACGTTTTTGGGGCTTAAGGGTACTATATATACATGTAGGCTATTAGGGTTTTCAACTAGGAAACCCTAATTTGACTGCTTAAGCCTTAAGCAGCGCATGGACCCTTTTAGAATATCCCTTGGATGATTTCTAATGGGTTTCCCCATAGAATTCGTCCAACTTATTATTCCAAGGTGATCGATAGCCCAAATACAATTATCTTATAATTACAGTTCCAGTCCCTTATGTAAGACCCTAATTTGCTAGTGTATCAATCAGATCCGTTTGATGGTGCGGAATCCCAAGCAAACGGATGATGTCAGATCAAATAGAAGAGAAGGAGAAGAAGATGATGATGAATCTTGTATGTATTGATACGAATGAAGATCCGGATACGAATGTTATAAACCTTCTTAAGCTCCTTGGTGTTCGTCACCCAATTCCTCACACCCCTCACCCCTATATATATACACATGGGAAACATGGGCCTTTAAATGGGTTTACGGTCGTAAATGGGTTTACGGCCGTAAACACCCATTAGGCCGTAAACATCTATATAATATTACATAACAAATCAATTTCCTAGAAAAGCAATGTATAAACCACAATATTGACCCAACAATCTCCTCCTTCGTTTATAGCTTTCTTTTCTTTTCTTAAATAACCCAACAAGCTCCCCCTAAAAAGTAGTTGGCTTTCTTGATAATATTCATTGGGAACCTGGCTTCAGCATGAATCTTCAAATTCTTCATGACTTCAAGATGAACTTGATGAATCTTCAATGAATGACTTCATCTTGAGCGGTTGGGCTTTTCTTCAAAATTTGGCATTGAACGCACGTTGGGTGAGGAGGTTTTACGTACTGATTCTTCAAAGATAGTGCTTTCAGCTTGAGAATCTTCAGAGAGAACATCAGAGAGAACAAATCTTCTAGATCACTTCAGCAGGTACACAGATAGCAGCAGATTGATTGAGGAGGCTTCAATGCAATCCGTCACATAATCTTCAATTGCAGCTTCACCTTGCTTCTGGGGTTGAAAGATTGAGTGTCAAAAGAATAATCTTCATTTCTTGCTCCTTCAAATGCGAACTCTTCGATACTCACTGATGAAGCCTTGGCTCAGAAATCTTTGACATAAACTTTATGAGTCTTATCTATACCTGAAATCACTTTTCAAGATAAAACAAAACTAAAAGAAAACTTAGCACACAAATTAAAACAGAAACAAAATATTTTTGGATTTTTGATTTTTCTGAACAAGAAAAAAAATATTTTTGGATTTTTTTTTATTTTCTTGAACAAGAAATAAAACATAAATAACACTATTTTTGGATTTTTTTTTGTAATTTTCTGATTTTTGTTTGGTTTTTTTTTTTAATTTTTAATTCTCCCCTAATATTTAAATTAGAAGAAACTATGACAAATTTAACAAAAATAAAAATGATATCTAACTTTAAGAGTGATTTGGGATCAAAGTTTTTAGACATCCTTTATCCACTTGTCAGTACCTTTCATATTCACATCCTTGTCTGGTCGATCGTCGGTATTGTTGTCCACTTAAACACGAAAAATTGTGACAAATTTAGGACATACTATTTGTTACAAGACAGGTAAACTTAAGTTCCTAGATATTATATCTGATCCTAAGTTCCTAGATACTATATCTTAAGGACCATTCATCTGACGATGACCAGGGATATTGTGGTCCACCTAAATTGAGCAGCGAGATCTATAGACAATCTTTGAGTGTTCAATTTTAATTGTACTGGAACGTGTTTCCTGCTTCCTGATATGCCCCAGCCATCAAGGACTTCCAGAGTACTCCTTACACCGGGTGAGCAGACAACCATTCAGAGAGAGGATAGATTCAGAATTCTCTTACTTATTACTTCAGAGGGGTTGAGAAGTAGAAAGTTGCATATGCTGTGTACCAGGTTGGATTAGATGTCATGCAAAGGAGACAACATATGGGTAACAGATAAGAGGTATTTCACATATATAACATGCAGAGAAATAGAGTTGCATATGTTGTGTACCAGGTCGGATTGGAAGTCACGCAAAGGAGACAACATATGACTAACAGCCGGAAAGAAAGAAAATGATATTCTACAGACCTAATTTATCGGAATTTACCAGTCGCCCCATCCAACCGGAATTAAGGAAAAAATCCGCACATCGAGGAAAAGTTAAACCACGGTTCCAAGTACGGGTTCAATTAATCTGAGGAGTAGATTCCCATATATATCTCCCTGCTCAACCTATCCGAGTGTCGTATTGTCAGGCTGAATGGATCTAACTAGGTCAAGATTTGTCAAGTCTATAAATTTCCTAAGTTCAACTCTGCCTAGTCATGTCCATTTTAAAATTTTTCGTGCCTACCGACGCATCAAACCAGAGCATAGACCCTTCAACTTTGGGTAAGTTACGCAGACTCAGATTCTCTGTTATCACTTGATAATATCACTTCCCAAAACATCTCTTACAAGCACATTTCATTTACACCATATTTTTTGGATTTTCTGATTTTGTAATGTTTTTGGATTTTTTTTTAATTTTCTAATTTTTGTTTTGTTTTTATTTCTCCCCCTAAATTTGTGCATATGAGAGAAACGAAAGTAAATGCGCAAAATTAAAATAACCTAAAACAAACATTTGTCTTTAAAGTGAATCAGCTTAAGAAAAACTCAAGAGTATAGAGAAGAAAATTCAAACCGTAAGTCACCGATTGAATTTGCATCCAGAAGGTCTGAGAACAACACGCGTAAACTCAGAACAGATCCGAAAATTCTTCATGTCATTAAGCACTAATCCCACATGATCCCTTCCTTTCTTCCTTTCCCGCAAAAGGACACATACTTTCAACAAAGATCTGAATGTTGTACCGTTGAGAGATGTCCCCAATCATATGCCAGGAGCAGCCACTACCAACAAACTGAAGTCTGATGATATGCCTCCATAGCTGCTCCAACACAGAGCGGGATTAGTTGGTCTTTGGAACCCAGTCCATTTTGAAACTGGGTAGATCTTTGTCATTAATGCAGGGTACTCTCTCCCATGACATATCTTGCTTATCACAAACAGAAGACGATGAAATATTAGAGTCATTAGAAGATTTGGGAGTTTTCACCTTTGGTACCCATTTGTAGTTGGGTTTAACCCATTTCTTTTTCGATCTAATGGGTGGCTCAGTGCTTGCTTTTGATCTTGATGTCGGCCGTTGAGATGACTTTGACCTAACCGGTCTTTGTTTTACTGGATCATCTCTTGGATTGGGCTTGTTGGCTGACATTTCCTTCTTGCCCTTGGGATTTGGATGCTTGGCCTTGGGAGTTGAATTATTGGCCTTCATGACATTCCAGTCGGCATTATCTGAACGTGACCTTGTGGGGTTTCTTTTGAAAAATCTCCCTCTTGGCGCGTTCTGCCATCCTTGTGCGCAGTAGGGAACATATGCGCGATTAGGACAATTTCTAGCAATGTGTCCAGGTGTTCCACAGTGAAAGCAAGTCTTTTTCTTCACTGTGAAGTTGTTTCTTCCTGCCCCTGGTGGCATATCCTTGCCTTGTCTCTTATTATTCCCAGATGCACACTTGCAATAGGCACTCTATTTCACTGAAATTGGTGGCCTGTATTTCTCAACGGCAGGTTGATCAGAAGCAGTTGAGTTCGAAACAACAGATTCAGAGTTCAAGGAGATGTTGGTTTGTTCAATGGTTTTCTCCTTGTTCCCATCTTCTGCTACTTTACCTGCACATGAAGTAGCAACATTAGTATCTTCAATATTAATAACTCCACCTGACACAAATCCCGTTGGTTTGCCATAAACCATGAATGGTTCGTTGGCAATCTCCTCTTTGGTCGATGGGTGATACTGATATGCATGATTGAAAGGAGGAGGTACATTATCGTATCTGATGAGTTGAAAAACTCTTTGATCGTTTAGATCTTACACAGGTTAATCATAATAATGCAAACAAAATAACAAATAAGAGAATGAATCAGTAATGAGCTGAATGATTCAGTAGATTCACGCCTCAGCAGAGCTCGATGAAGAACTTCCACTGTAGAGGCTTTTAGGGTTACAATCGACAAAAACAATGATCGTTTTGATTGATCGACTAAACAGCTACGTACAAAGATGCATGCAAGCATCTATAAATACTAAACCCTAATAATTAAATCATAGATTGACAGGACCAATCCGGATACAAAATTGGGCTAAGGACCGAGGCCAAGACGCAACACATAATGGACCCAACAATCTCCCCCTTTGCGTCAATTGGGGCGAGACTCTACTTTGGCTTACTCGATCCTGCTGCATTAACCTTCTTCGTGGTTTCAAACAGGCAAGGAATGAGGGCAAGAATAGTTCGTTGGAAACGAATATACCAGTGGATCATGTCATTGAAGTATTTCTTATCATCTTCAGAATTTTGCTTACACCGATTGACGATTCCCAGAACATGCTCCAGACACGAAGTCGTGTAAAGATGTTTTTCAGCCAAAGCAAACAGACATTTCTGGCCTTCTTTCCTGGTGAACGTAACCGAGTTTCGCTTTGGATCAATCCTCCCCGTCTGCATTTTATTCAGATCACTTGCAGAACCGACTGGGGAGATGGTGGGCTTTTTTTCTATGCACATTAGCGATTTCCTGATCCATCTTGGCAACCTCCATGATATAACAAACCAACATCCTCTTGAAGTGATCTATGATTGGCCCATATTCAGTTTCATTGGTGAGGAGGATGTTATGCAGGATGATCCAATCGTGAGGATTTAGGTTAGGTAGATCAGCGAGAGTAATGGCATGTTCGGCTTTATCTAATCCCCTCAAGACTTTGAATCTGACGTTCGTGAACTTACCCTCCCGAAAGGGTTTGAGGACCCGAACATTGACAATATTCTGTGCACTCCACGTCTGATACTGAGGTTGAGCAAACCTCAGATAGAAATCAATAAGTTCCCTATCAACCTTCGGGAGAGGATGAGGGACTTCAGCTATGTGGGGAAATGCATGAAAGATAAATGCCTTTCGGGTCAAGGGCATGTCGAATAGAGAATCAACAGAATTAGCCCTGTCCAAAGAAATCACAGGTTCAAGCCAGAGGATGTTGGGGGACTCGATAGCTTCTTTGATAAGCTTCTCAAGAGTCCATGGAGGGAATAGGGTTTTTCGACATTCAAGGAGATCATGAGCCTCCTTCATCCTCCTATCATTTGCTTCGGCCTCCCTAGCAATCCGAGCATTCATGTCTGATTCCTTGTCCCTGGCCTGTTTCTTCAAAATATCAGCAATGGTTTCTTTGTCTTCGTTTCCATCACTGTCATCGAGAACCTTTTTTCCTTTGTCTTGAGCACCCAAACCTGATGCATGACCAGTTGTTGGTGGTTCGGTTGCT